>NW_005365763.1:26208-27642 GCF_000412655.1 Myotis brandtii | reverse complement strand
GGAATGGGCAGGTGATTCCCTGGGGAGTGCAAAGTTGCAGCTTCCTGTGTAGTTGCCTGAATGACCATGCCTATAATATCTGGCCTTCCCTTTGCTTCTTTTTTATTATTAATAACTAGCTAATACAATGATATCATTATCACCTAACAAAAGGAATTCTTGAAAATTTCAAAGAGATAATTTGTGAGCAAGTGCTTTGAAAGGTATAAGTGTGTACAGTTTTGACTTGGTATTGTAATGATGCATTTTTTGACCTATAGCCATCAAATTTCAGTTGGCAATTATGTGGATGACTCTTCGTTATCCTATCTATTAAAAGAGAAACATGCAAATTGACCATAACCCAGACACCCTTCCCATTGGCTAATCAGCAGGATATGCAAATTAACTGCCAACCAAGATGGCGGCCGGCAGCCAGGCAGCTGAAGCGAACAGGAGGCTTGCTTGCTCCAGTGACGGAGGAAGCCAAGGTTCCCCGCCTGCCGCTGCTGGGCTCTGAGCTTGCACTCTAAGCAACTATGTTGCAAGTATAGAAGCTAAACAAGCTCCAGATAGCTGCTTTCAGCCGCAGCGGGCTCAGAGCTTAGAGCGGCAGTGATGGCAACAGAGTTTCAATTATAGAAGCTAAACAAAGCCCAGATATCTGCTTTCAGCAGCCAAGGCCTCAAGCTGGAGCCAGCCTTAGAGCTAAAGCCGACTCTCAGTTTCAGTGACAGCCATAGAAAGTAAATAAATCCCAGAATAAAAAAAAAAAAAGAAAAAAAGGAGAGGCTGGGAGCTTCAGTGACCCGCCAGCCTGAAAACAACCCTCAGCCCCTCATCCAGACTGACCAGGCACCCCAGTGGGGACCTCCACCCTAAAGGAGGTGCGGGCATCCTAAAAACAGCCATCAGCTCGTCATCCAGGCTGGCCAGGCACCCAAGCAGGATCCCCACCCTGATCCGGGACACCCTTCAGGGCAAACCAGCCGGCCCCCACCCGTGCACCAGGCCTCTATCCTATACTACAGGCAGGGCGGGACAGTGCGAGCTGCCACCTGGGCCCCATGTGCAGCCCTGGGGAGCGGGGCATAAGCCCCGCCCCCAGATGGGACCCCCACCCCCCAGTGCACAAATTTCGTCCACCGGGCCTCTAGTACATATATAATATTCCAGCAAGGAATGAAACTGGATATCTTCCAAAGAAATTAATGTGCTAACATTAGGCCTTCACCAATGAACTTGGTTTGGGAAAGAATATACACATGGGATTGGAACAACGGTAACTTGGTCACGGACCAATTCAAGCATTTCACAAAAATGGAAGCTAAAGTCCAGAAAAAACTTAAGCTTTAAAAAAAAAACACTATCAAGCCCTAGCTGGCTTGGCTCAGTGGATAAAGTGTCAGCCTGCGGACGGAAGGGTCCCGGGTTCAATTCCAGCCAAGGGCACAT
>NW_005365763.1:15319-26191 GCF_000412655.1 Myotis brandtii | reverse complement strand
ATCTCTTTCTCCTCCCTTTCTCTCTGAAATCAATAAAGAAATATATTTTTAATAAATAAATAAATAAATAAAAAGCACTATCAATAATATTAATTTAAGGCCCCTGTTATCTGACTTCAGTGACCTCTTGATACTCATCTCATTCTGAGGTGCAATATCTTCCAAGTCTCTCTGAGTATATTAGTCATAGTTTCTGGTTATCTTTTTTCTCTCTGAAATATCTTTTTTTTTCTTTTGGGGTTGGTTTTCTTTTCTGGTGTTTCACTTTCATGTTGCGGGCTTTTCTCAAATGCTTGGTGATAATGGTTGGCCCTTCACATTAAAGAATGAGGAAATAAGTCCTAGATGGTTTTTCTCAGTGGTTAGAGCATCAGCCCTCAGACTGAAAGGTTTTGGGTTCGATTCTGGTCAAGGGCATGTATCTTACTTGCAGGCTTGATCCCCAGGGCTCATCAGGGCACGTGCAAGAGGCAACCAATCAACGTGTCTCTCTCACATCCAAGTTTCTCTCTCTAAAAATCAATGGAAAAATATCCTTTGGTGAGAATGAACAACAACAAAAAAGAATGAGGAAATAAGCAAGTTGTTTCTATGCCTGCTATTCTTACTAGACATTAAGACATTAAAATCCTTAAGGGAAAAAAAACTTTTGTTGTTTACCATTTTTTGCTAAAACACTTTTGCAAACTTAGTATGAAGTATTAGAGTATATTATTTAGAACATCGTAATTGACCTACTCTTTCTATTTATACCATATTTGGAGTAAAAGTGACATTAATAACCAACAAAGAGTACTCATTCAGTTATGAATTTGCATTCTATGATAAACAATTGAATAAAGTTATATCATTAATCATACAAATGGAGAGGTTTCATTTAAGGTATAGTCAAATATTTAAATGACTGTTATACAAAAACCATTTAATATGATGGGCTCTTACCCTATATCTGGCACTATTCTGAAAATTAAACATGCAACTCTCCTAATCCTATGAGGTAGTGTTTATTTTTTCCTGTTTTGTAAATGTGATATCAAAAGGAAAAACATAAAGTAATTTTTCCAAGGTCACACTGTTAATAATTAATAAAGCCAAAATGTATATCCAGGCTATTTTTAGAATAGTCATTGAATCTCTAGACTTAATTATATGTTAAAGCCCTTAGAATTTAGAAATGGGTAAAATTTATTAGCAATTGGAATTTCCCAGTGATGAACTGAGAGGATCAAAGGCAGGGGTTTCAAGAGGACATATTTGCAATGACCAAGAAGTTATATCTACTCCAAATTCAGGAGATTCTGAAAGCTGTTTACTGTACACATATGTATCTATCCCCTCCAAACAAAATGCAAAATTCTTGGGATGTATTATATTTTTTGGTGTTTGTCTCCATACTGTTCTATATACATAGTAAGCACAAATATTTGTTGTTTAATTTTGAAATACTTTCTGGTGACTAGCCTTTTAGAACAGAGTTGATTATCTCTTCTCTATGATGTTGAAAATGAAGGGAACAGAACAGATTGATGACTTCTAAAGCTCCCTTCCAGGGCTATGATTTGATAGGAGACAAAAATAGACAGAAAAAAGCACCAACATCCTTCTGTCCTTCTGTAGCACAGTTGGAGAGTGCTATGCCAGGGTTTCTGATTTTAAAGGTTGTTTTTATAAAAATAAAATAAAATGGAGTTCTGAGCAATTCTCAAAATGGCTTATTGATCACGTCTCTCAGGTCTTCTAAACTCCACCTCAGACATATAAGAGATAGAAAACTGGTGTTGGGGAGAGGAGCTAGCCTTTCTGATGACCTAAAGGATATATCAGACATCAAAGCAAACTGTCTAAATATTTCTAGACTATAACATTCAAGACAAAAGGAACAATCATAAAGATTTTACAAAACTATTGTCAGCAAAAGAACACATCTGAAAAATTATAACAAGATGGGGTGATATTTTTTAAATGTCTCTCTAGATTATTTGAATCATTTTGAAATGATCATTTGACCCCCAACAATAGCAATTGGTGTTATAAATAGCACAATATAGTAATTATGAAGCAAAAGCTACTGGGGTCACGTTGCAATTAACTTTATACTTAGATACATTATTCTACTTTTAAAAGGCTAAATAAAACTACAAAAACTATCACTGAGTCATGAAAGGAAGAGTATATGATAATGATAATAATCCTCCAAATCTACTACTGAAAATTTAAAAAGAGTACATTGTATATAACCATTTTCATCCAATAGCAAAAACATAAAGACATGATTTGTGGAAAGAGAACTAAATGTCTTTGGATTTAGAGAAAAGTAATCACAGTCTTTGAAAAGTGACCTCAAGCGATGGAAAGATGGCGGCTGGCAGGACGGAGGTGAGGGGGAGGATGTGAGTGAATGAGAGGGTGAAGGGAGCGTGCGTGGATGCGTGTGGTGTGTGTGTGAGTGAGTGAGGGACAGTTAAATCCGACAGTAGTAGCAGGGGCTGGCAGACCAGGCTCTCCTGGACAGGGAGCACCTACCATCACCATGGACACTCCCTGGGCTGCGGGACTGGGGCACAGAGCCCACGCCATCTTGAAGGGGAGAGTGGCCTTGTCTAGGAACTCATCAACACCACTACCCAGACAGCCCTTGGACACTGCCTGTGACCCGGCAGCCACTCCAGCCAAAATCCTGCTTCCCTATCCGCAGTCCTGCAGACTCGCAGACCCTAGGACCTCCACCTCCAAAGGAGCACCGCTCCCGCAGCAGTAAGTGCAGTTTCCCCCTCCCCAGTGGCAGACCTCTGGACACCACATTCACGCATTTCCAGCGCGCAAGCCTCTGGAGCCCACCACCCACAGGCAGTTCTTACGAGTTACTGCCAGCCCTCCCTGGGTGCGATATTGTACAGACAGTGGCAAACTGCCCCACAGTAGAAATTCTGAAAATAACTCTTCCTGAATAACTGCCCACAGACACTGTCACACAACTTCAGCGCCAGAGCCCCTCAGGGTGCACCCGAGCTCCACACCAAAACCACACCACCACAGATGCGCATTTCCAGCAGGCAGGCATCCAGAGCCCACCACCCTACAGACAGATCTTAGGAGCCACTGCAAGCATCACTGGGTGCGATATTGTGCAAATGGGGGTGCGCTGCCCCGCAGCAGAAATTCTGGATTGACTCTTCCTGAATAACTGCCCACAGACACTGTAGCACAACTTCAGCGCCAGGGCCCCTCAGAGTAAGTAGGAGCTCCACACCACAAACGGACAATGGGTACCCCTGTGAGCTGCCACTGGGAGCATGTGTATACAACCACAGAACGGGAGCAAAAACTGAGTCTTCCCACCCCACAGCTGTAGAACTCTGGACACTACAGTCGTGCTTTTCCAGCACGCAGGCCTCCTGAGCCCACTGCTCCACAGGCAGCTCTTGGGTGTCGCTGTGAGCTCCTCCTGGGAGAGCTTTTATCCAAACAAGGATGCACTTCCCCAGCAGTAGAAATTCTGAATATCCTCACCCTGGATACCTGTCCACAGATGCCTCTATCGCTTGGCTTCAGCAAGGGCCATTCAGAGTGCATCAGGGCACCATGCTGGCGACCCTGTGAGCCAGCACTGGGTGAGTGTGTATCCAACCAAGGCGGCAGCAGCAAAAACTGAGTCTTTCCACCCTACAGCTACAGAACTCTGGACACCACAGTCATCCATTTCCAGTGTGCAGGCTGCCTGAGCCCCACCACCCTGACAGACAGCTCTTGGGTACTTCTGTGAGCCCCCGCTGGGCACATGCAAATTCAACCAAAGACACAAGGCAGCAAAAATTGGGACATTCTCCTCCCCATCTGCTGACATCTGGACACAGTAGTGCCTTTCCAGCTCACAGGCCAACATCAAGAAAACCCAAATGATATAGCTGCCATAAAAAACTCCATTGAAAGTATCAACAGTAGACTAGGAGAAGCGGAGGACCGAATTAGTGAATTAGAAGACAAGGAAGCAAAACACACCCAAACTATACTGCAAATGGAGAAAAAAATTAAAAGACAGGAGGAGAGCCTAAGGGAGCTTTGGGACAACATGAAACGAAACAACATACGAATAATAGGGGTGCCAGAACAACAGAAAGATGAACATGGATTAGAAAACCTATTCGAAGAAATAATATCAGAAAACTTCCCTGAGGTGGGGAAGAAAAAAGTCACACAAGCCCAGAGAGTCCCAAACAAGGTGAATCCGAAAAGACCCACACCAAGACACATCATAATTACCATGGCAAATGTTCAGGACAAAGAGAGAATCTTACAGGCTGCAAGAGAGAGACGGAAAGTTACATACAAGGGATCTCCCATTAGATTATCAAATGATTTCTCAACAGAAACACATCAGGCCAGAAAAGAATGGACAGAAATCTACAAAGTGATGCAAAGCAAAGGACTGAATCCAAGAATACTCTATCCAGCAAGGCTTTCATTCAAAATTGAAGGGGAAATAAGAAGCTTCACAGACAAAAAAAGGCTAAGGGAGTTTATCACCACCAAGCCAGCCATGCAAGAAATGCTAAAGGGACTGGTGTAAAAAGAAGAAATAACAAGCTCAGAAAGAAAACAGCCACACACACAAAAAAAGAAATGGCTACAAACAAGTACCTTTCAATAATAACTTTAAATGTAAACGGACTAAATGCTCCAACCAAAAGACATCGAGTGGCTGAATGGATAAAAAAACATGACCCATACATCTGCTGTCTACAAGAGACCCACCTCATTAGAAGGGACTCACACAGACTGAAAGTGAAGGGATGGAAAAATATCTTTCACGCAAATGGAAAGGAAAAGAAAGCTGGGGTAGCAATACTTATATCGGACAAAATACATCTCAAAGTGAAGGCCATAACCAGAGATAAGGAAGGCCACTTCATAATACTAAAGGGATCAATACAACAAGAAGATATAACCCTGGTAAACATATATGCACCCAATGCAGGAGCACCCAAATTCATAAAAAAACTCCTGGAAGATATCAAAGGAGAGATCGACAACAATACAATCATAGTAGGGGACTTTAATACACCACTGACACCACTGGATAAGCCCGCTAGACAAACAATCAGCAAAGAAACAGCAATCCTAAATGACTCACTAGATCAGATGGACTTAATTGACATCTTCAGAACACTTCACCCCAAAGCCATGGAATATACATTCCTCTCAGGTGCTCATGGGACATATTCAAAAATAGACCACATATTGGGTCACAAGCAAAGTCTCCACAAATTCAAGAAGATTGAAATCATAAAAAGCTTCTTCTCAGACCACGATGGCATAATGTTAGAAATAAACTACAATAAAAACAACCCAAAATACTCAAACACTTGGAAGCTGAATAGCATGTTATTAAATATTGATTGGGTTACCAATGACATCAAAGAAGAAATTAAAAACATCCTGGACACTAATGACAATGAAAACACAACAATCCAAAACCTATGGGACACAATGAAAGCAGTCCTGAGAGGGAAGTTTATAGCTCTACAGGCCTATCTCAAAAAACAAGAAAAAATGGTAGTAAATCATCTAACTCTTCAACTCAAAGAATTAGAAAGAGAGCAACAAGAAAACCCCAGAGTGAGCAGAAGGAAGGAGATAATAAAGATTAGAGCAGAAATAAATGACATAGAGACCAAAAAAACAATACAGAAAATCAATGAAACCAAGAGCTGGTTCTTTGAAAGGATAAACAAGATTGACAAACCTCTAGCCAGGCTCACCAAGAAGCAAAGAGAGAGGACCCAAATAAACCAAATCAGAAACGATAGAGGCGAAATAACAACAGACCCCACAGAAATACAAATGATTGTTAAACAATACTATGGACAGCTCTACTCCAACAAACTAGACAACCTGGAGGAAATGGACAAATTCCTAGGAAAGTACAACATTCCAAAACTCAATCAGGAAGAATCTAAAAATCTCAATAGGCCAATAACTATGGAAGAAATTGAAGCAGTCATCAAAAAGCTCCCAGCAAACAAAAGCCCAGGACCAGATGGCTTCTCAGGGGAGTTTTACCAAACTTTCAAGGAAGAACTAAAACCTATCCTCCTCAGACTACTACAAAAAATTCAGGAGGAAGGAACACTTCCAAGCTCATTCTATGAAGCCAGCATCACCCTAATACCAAAACCAGGTAAAGACAACACAATGAAAGAGAATTACAGGCCAATATCCCTCATGAACATAGATGCCAAAATCCTCAACAAAATCTTAGCAAATCGGATCCAACAGTACATCAGAAGGATCATACACCATGACCAAGTAGGATTTATCCCAGGGATGCAAGGATGGTACAACATCCGTAAATCAATAAACGTAATACATCACATAAACAAATTGAAAGAAAAAAACCACATGGTCATATCAATTGATGCAGAAAAAGCATTCGACAAAATCCAACACCCATTTTTGATAAAAACTCTCAGCAAGGTGGGAATAGAAGGATCATACCTCAACATAATAAAAGCCATATATGACAGGCCCACAGCCAACATCATACTCAATGGACAAAAACTAACACCATTTCCCCTAAGAACAGGAACAAGACAGGGATGCCCACTCTCACCACTCCTGTTCAACATAGTACTGGAAGTATTAGCCATTGCAATTAGGCAAGAAGAAGAAATAAAAGGCATCCAAATTGGAAAAGAGGAAGTAAAACTGTCCTTATTTGCAGATGACATGATATTATACATACAAAACCCTAGAGACTCCATCAAAAAACTACTAGACTTAATACATGAATTTGGCAATGTAGCAGGATACAAAATTAACCCCAAGAAATCTGAGGCATTTCTATACACCAATAGTGAACTTTCAGAAAGAGAGATTATAAAAACAATCCCATTTACCATCGCACCAAAAAAATTAAGCTACCTAGGAATAAACTTAACTAAAGAGGTAAAAGACCTCTACTCAGAAAACTACAGGACGTTGAAAAAAGAGATAGAGGAAGACATAAAGAGATGGAAGAACATACCATGTTCTTGGATTGGTAGAATCAACATCATTAAAATGTCCATACTACCCAAAGCAATCTATAAATTCAACGCACTTCCTATTAAAATACCAATGGCCTACTTCAAAGATCTAGAACGAACTCTCCAAAAATTCATCTGGAACAAAAAACGACCCCGAATAGCTGCAGCGATCCTGAGAAAGAAGAAAGTAGGTGGGATCTCAATACCAGATATCAAGATGTATTACAAAGCCACTGTTCTCAAAACTGCCTGGTACTGGCACAAGAACAGGCATATAGATCAATGGAATAGAATAGAGAACCCAGAAATCGGCCCGAACCAATATGCTCAATTAATATTTGACAAAGGAGGAAAGAACATTCAATGGAGCCAAGATAGTCTCTTCAATAAGTGGTGTTGGGAAAATTGGACAGATATATGCAAGAAAATGAAACTAGACCACCAACTTACACCATACACAAGAATAAACTCAAAATGGATAAAGGACTTAAATGTACGACAGGAAACCATAAAAATTCTAGAAGAATCCAAAGGCAACAAAATCTCAGACATATGCCAAAGCAATTTCTTCACTGATACAGCTCCTAGGGCAGTTGAAACTAAAGAGAAAATGAACAAATGGGACTACATCAAAATAAAAAGTTTCTGCACAGCAAAAGAAACCATCAACAAAACAACAAGAAAGCCCACTACATGGGAGAACATATTTGCCAACATTATATCTGATAAGGGCCTAATCTCCAAAATTTATAGGGAACTCATACAACTTAACAAAAGGAAGATAAACAATCCAATCAAAAAATGGGCAAAGGACCTAAATAGACACCTTTCAAAAGAGGACATTCAGAAAGCCAAGAGACATATGAAAACATGCTCAAAGTCACTAATCATCCGAGAGATGCAAATCAAAACAACAATGAGGTACCATCTCACACCTGTCAGACTGGCTATCATCAACAAATCAACAAACGACAAGTGCTGGAGAGGATGTGGAGAAAAAGGAACACTCGTGCACTGCTGGTGGGAATGCAGACTGGTGCAGCCACTATGGAAGACAGTATGGAGTTTCCTCAAAAAACAAAACATGGAACTCCCATTTGACCCTGTGATCCCACTTCTAGGAATATATCCCAAGAAACCAGAAACACCAATCAGAAAGGATCTATGCACCCCTATGTTCATAGCAGCACAATTCACCATAGCTAAGATTTGGAAACAGCCTAAGTGCCCATCAGTAGATGAATGGATTAGAAAACTGTGGTACATCTACACGATGGAATACTATGCTGCTGTAAAAAAGAAGGAACTCTTACCATTTGCAACGGCATGGATGGAACTGGAGAGCATTATGCTAAGTGAAATAAGCCAGTCAATGAAGGAAAAATACCACATGATCTCACACATTCATGGATAATAGAGACCATTATAAACTTTTGAACAATAATAGATACAGAGGCAGAGCTGCCTCAAACAGATTGTCAAACTGCAGCGGGAAGGCTGGGGAGGGTTGGGGGGCAGGAGGGAAGGGGGTAAGAGATCAACCGAAGGACTTGTATGCATGCATATAAGCATAACCAATGGACATAAGACACTGGGGGGTAGGGGAGGCCAGGGGATTGCCAAGGGGGGGGGGAAGGACACATATGTAATACCCTTTGTAATACTTTAAGCAATAAAAAAAAAAGGAAAAAAAAAAGAAAAAAAAAGAAAACCCAAATAGCTCAAGTAGGGAGCTATGCTAGATTACCAAGCTCAAGAGACCCTAGAGATCACACAAGCAGCACCATCCCCAAAAGAACCTGCGTAGCAAAGCAGTCAGATCCAGGACACAGAAACAATTAAAATATTAGAGCAAAACATGGGGAGACAAAAAAGCAATCCCCAAAGGAAAGAAAAAGGATAATCACCAGAGAGAAAGTTAAATGAAAGGGCGGCAAGTACCTTCTCAGAGAAAGAATTCAGAGTAATGATTATAACAATACTCAAATATCTGGATAAAAAATACATGCACAACTCAATGAGAATAATAAGGAGGTGAATGAGAATGTCATCAGTATAAAAAAAAAAAACCAAGAGGAAATGAAGAAAGACATAGCTGCAATAAAGAACACTATGGAAGGCTTAAACAGTAGACTAGAAGAGGCTGAGGACTGCATCGGTGAATTAGAAGGCAAGGTAGAAAAAAAACACAAAAACACAGCAGCAACTAGAAAGAAAATTTAAAAAGCAAGAGGAGAGCCTAAGGGAGCTTTGGGACAACACAAAACGAAAAAACATCCACATAATAGGGGTACCAGAAGGAGAAGAAGAGAAGCAAGGAATAGAAAACCTGTCTGAAGAAATAATGACAGAAAACTTCTCTGATATTGGCAAGAAAAAAACTATGCAAATCCAAGAAGCACATAGAGTCCCAAACAAGATGAACCCAAAAAGACCAACACCAAGACACATCATAATTAAAATGGCAAACATCAAGAACAAAGTACAAATCTTAAAAGCTGCCAGAGAGACAGAAAGTTACATACAAGGGATCTCCCATTAGAATACTGGTGGATTTCTCAACAGAAACACACCAGGCCAGAAGGGAATGAAATGAAATATACAAAGTGATGCAAACCAAGGGACTGAATCCAAGAATACTATACCCAGAAAGGCTATCATTCAAAATTGAAGGTGGAATCAGGAGCTTCACAGACAAAAAGGACTAAGAGAGTTCATTACCACCAAGCCAGCAATGCAAGAAATGCTAAAGGGACTGCTGTAAAAAGAAGAAACAGAAAGGCAAGAAGAAACACAAATATTAAGAATAAAAATGATGACATACAAGTACTTATCTATAATAACATTAAATGTAAATGGATTAAATGCCCCAATCAAAAGATATAGGGTAGCTGAGTGGATAAGAAAACATGACCCATATATTTGCTGTCATCAAGAGACCCACTTCAGTACAAAGGATTCACACAGACTGATAGTGAAGGGATGGAAAAAAATTTTTCAAGCAAATGGAAATGAGAAAAAAAGCTGGGGTTGCAATACTTATAACTGACAAAATAGACCTTAAAGTAAAGGCCATAACAAGAGATAAGGAAGGCCACTACATAATACTAAAGGGAGCAATCCACAAGAAAATATAACTCTGGTAAACATATATGCACCCAATAGAGGAGCACCAAATACATAAAACAACTTCTGGAAGATATCAAGGGAGAGATCAATAACAACACAGTCATTGTAGGGGACTTTAATACCCCACTGACACCACTGGATAAATCCTCTAAACAGAAAATCAGCAAGGAAACAGCAATCCTAAATGACTCGCTAGATCAGATGGACTTAATTGACATCTTCAGAATATTTCACCCAAAAGCCACAGAATATACATTCTGCTCCAGTGCACATGGGATATTTTCAAAGATAGACCACATATTAGGACATAGTCAAAGTCTCTTCAAATTCAAGAGGATAGAAATCATAACAAGCATCTTCTCAGATCACAATGGCATAATATTAGAAATAAACTACAATAAAAACAATGGGAAAAAATCAAACACTTGGAGGCTAAATAGCATGCTATTAAACAATGATTGAGTTACCAAACAAGTCAAAGAAGAAATAAAAATCAGCCTGGAAACACATGACAATGAAAACACAACAATCCAAAATCTATGGGACACAATGAAAGCAGTCCTGAGAGGGAAGTTCATAGCTCCACAAGCCAACCTCAAAAAACAAGAAAAACTGGTAATAAATTACCTAACCCTGCAACTTAAAGAATTAGAAAAAGAGCAACAAGAAAAGCCCACAGTATCCAGAAGGAAGGAGATAATAAAGATCAGAGCAGAAA
>NW_005365763.1:14058-15079 GCF_000412655.1 Myotis brandtii | reverse complement strand
CCTCGATGAAATGGACACATTCCTAGAAAAATACAAGCTTCCAAAACTCAATCAGGAAGAATCAAAAAACCTGAATAGGCCGATAACTACTGATGAAATTGAAACAGTAATCAAAAAGCTTCCAGCAAACAAAATCCCTGGACCAGATGGCTTCACAGGGGAGTTTTACGGAATATTCAAAGAAGAACTAAAACCAATCCTTCTCAGACTATTCCAAAAAATTCAAGAGGAAGGCACACTTCCAAGCTCTTTCTATGAAGCCAGCATTACTTTAATCCCAAAACCAGATGAAGACACCATAAAGAAAGAGAATTACAAGCCAATATCCCTGGTTAACATAGATGCTAAAATCCTCAACAAAATTCTAGCAAACCAGATCCAGCATTACATTAGAAAGATCATACACCATGACCAAGTGGGATTTATTCCAGGGATGCAAGGCTGGTACAGTATCCCCAAATCAATAAACGTGATACACCATATAAACAAATTGAGAGACAAAAATCACATAATCATATCAATTAACGCAGAAAAGGCATTTGACAAAGTCCAACACTCTTTTCTGATAAAAACACTCAGCAAAGTGGGAATAGAAGGATCATACCCCAACATAAAAAAGTCTTGTATGACAAACTTACAACCAACACTCATACTCAATGGGCAAAAACTAAAACCATTTCCCTTAAGAACAGGAAAAAGACAGGAATGCCCACTTTCACCACTCCTGTTCAACATAGTACTGGAAGTGCCAGCCAATGCAATCAGACAAGAAGAAGTAATAAAAGGTATCTAAATTACAAAAGAAGAAGTAAAATTGTCATTATTTGCAGATGACATGATACTATACATAGAAAACCCTAAAGACCATCAAAAAAAATTATTAGGATTAATAAATGAATTCAGCAACATAGCAGGATACAAAATTAATGCCAAGAAATCGATGGCATTTTTATACACCAACAGTGAACTTACAGAAAGGGAGATTAAAAAAACAATCCCATTTACCATTGCACAAAAAAAA
>NW_005365763.1:0-13743 GCF_000412655.1 Myotis brandtii | reverse complement strand
AAAAAAGACCCCGAATAGCTGCAGCAATCCTGTGAAAGAAGAACAAAGTAGGAGGGATCTCAATATCAGATATCAAGATGTATTACAAAGCGACAGTTCTCAAAACTGCCTGGTACTGGCACAAGAACAGACATATAGATCAATGGAATAGAATAGAGAATCCAGAAATCGACCTGAACCACTATGCTCAATTAATGTTTGACAAAGAAGGCAAGAACATACAATGGAGTCAAGACAGTTTCTTCAATAAATGGTATTGGGAAAATTGGACAGATACATGCAAAAAAAAAATGAAACAAGACGACCAACTTACACCATACACAAAAATAAACTCAAAATGGATAAAGGACTTAAATGTAAGATGGGAAACCATAAAAATACTAGAGGAATCCAAAGGCAACAAAATCTCAGACATATGTTGAAGGAATTTCTTCACCAATACAGCTCCTAGGGCAGCAGTCCTCAACCTGTGGGTCGCGACCCCTTCGGGATCGAACGACCCTTTCACAGGGGTCACCTAAGACAATCGGAAAACACATATATAATTACATATTGTTTTTGTGATTAATCACTATGCTTTAATTATGTTCAATTTGTAACAATGAAATTCAGGGTCACCACAACATGAGGAACTGTATTAAAGGGTTGCGGCATTAGGAAGGTTGAGAACCACTGTCCTAGGGCATTGGAAACTAGAGAGAAAATAAACAAATGGGACTACATCAAAATAAAAAGCTTTTGTACAGCAAAAGAAACCATTAACAAAACAACAAGAAAGCCCACTGCATGGGAGAACATATTTGCCAACGTTATCACCGATAAGGGTTTAATCTCCAACATTTACAGGGAACTCATACAACTTAACAAAAGGAAGATAAACAATCCAATCTAAAAATAGGCAAAGGACCTAAAGAGACAATTTTCAAAAGAGGATATTCAGAAAGCCAAGAGACATATGAAAACATGCTCAAAGTCACTAATCATCCAAGAGATACAAATCAAAACGACAATGAGGTACCATCTCACACCTGTCAGAATGGCTCTCATCAACATATCAACAAATGACAAGTGCTGGAGAGGATGCAGAGAAAAAGGAACCCTCCTGCACTGCTGGTGGGAATGCAGACTGGCACAGCCACTATGGAAGACAGTATGGAATTTCCTCAAAAAACTGGAAATGGAACTCCCATTTGACCCTGTGATCCCACTTCTAGGACTATATCCCAAGAAACCAGAAATACCAATCAGAAAGGATATATGCACCCCTATGTTCATAGCAGCACAATTTACAATCGCTAAGATTTGGAAACAGCCTAAGTGCCCATCAGCAGATGAGTGGATTAAAAAACTGTGGTACATCTACACAATGGAATACTATGCCACTATAAAAAAGAAAGAAGTCTTACCATTTGTAACAGCATGGATGGAACTGGAGAGTATTATGCTAAGTGAAATAAGCCAGTCAATTAAAGAAAAATACCACATGATCTCACTAATTTATGGATAATAAAGACCATTATAAACTGATGAACAAAAATAGATACAGAGGCCGAGAAGCATTGAATGGACTGTCAAACTACAGCAGGAAGGCTGGGGAGTGTTGGGGGGGGAGGTAAGAGATCAACCGAAGGACTTGTATGCATGCATATAAGCATAACCACTGGACGCAAGACACCAGGGGGGGAAGGGAGGCATGTGCCGGGGGGTAGGGGAGGCCAGGGGAAGGTCAAGGGGGAATAAAAAGGAGACATATGTACTACTGTTTGTAATATTTTAAGCAATAAAACTAACTAACTAACTAACTAAACAAATAAATAAATAAATAAATAAATTTAATACAAAAAACAAAAGAAAAAAAAGTGACCTCAAGTCTTTGAAAGTATCAAATGATCCTATAATCATGAAATATGGTTACTTTTAAAGTTATAATTGCACCTACATTGACTAAGCTCCTAACTTCCAAATAAGTCATTCACAAATAAGAAGCAATTTCTGCTTACCTGCTGCTACCCTCTAGAACACAAAGGCATCTCTGGTCCCACTCACTGATGATATCTGTTCCCTCTGACTCTCTTCTTCACATTGATATTCTCAGTTGTTAGAGCTCTTACTTCCAGAAATATAAGTTCTGTTAGGATCCCAACCAAGCCATTGCTTCAGGAAATCCCTCCTTGCAATTTCAGGATAGAAACCCAGCTGCCAAAGCCTGGCTTTTGTGAGCCTTCCTCATTAGTACCCTGTTGACTTAGCATCCTTACCCCTCTTAAAAATAACCAGGTCTAGGGTCATAATGGTCTCACAGCTCAGGGCTATCCTATCTAATAAAGAGGTAATATGCAAATTGATCATCACTCCAACACACAAGATGGCCACCCCCGTGTGGTCAAAGATGGCCACCCCCATGTGGACACAAGATGGCCAGCGGGGGAGGGCAGTTGGAGGCAACCAGGCCTGCAGGGGAGGGCAGTTGGGGGGAACCCAGGCCTGCAGGGGAGGGTAGTTGGGGGGGGAGCAGGCCTGCAGGGGAGGGCAGTTGCAGGGGAACAGGCCTGCAGGGGAGGGCAGTTGGTGGCAACCAGTCCTGCAGGGGAGGGCAGTTTGGGGGGACTCAGGACTGCAGGGAAGGGCAGTTGGGGGGGACCAAGCCTGCAGGGGAGGGCAGTTAGAGAGGGCCCAGGCCTGCAGGGGAGGGCAGTTAGGGGCAATTGGGCCAGCGGGGGAGAAGTTAGGTGTCAATCAGGCTGGCAGGGGAGTGGTTAGGGGGTGATCATGCTGGCAGGCAGAAGTGGTTAGGGGCAATTAGGCAGGCAGGCAGGTGAGTGGTTGGGAGCCAGAGAGTGATGTCCAACTGCCCGTTTAGGCCCTGGTGGGATCGGGCCTAAACGGGCAGTCAGACATCCCTTGAGGGGTCCCAGATTAGAGAGGGTGCAGGCTGGGCTGAGGGACACCACCCCACCCCACCCCCCCCCCCATGCACGAATTTCATGCACCAGGCCTCTAGTCAATAATGAAAATTCAGCAATGTGTGAGTTTAAAATGTCTTGGTGGAATGGCCTGTGGCCTATCTTTTATGACTTTGCTTCTGTGGGGAACCATGTAGGATTTTAACCAACTAATTTTGAAATAGAATTCTAGAATATAATCCATTCCTAAGCTAGGGACCACACATAATAATAATCATCCAAAATACACAGCAGGCACTGAAATTACACAATTGAAAATATTCCACTAGGGAAAGAAGAGGAACTAAGATATTGAGAATTTATATTTAATAGTTGTAGCTATAGAAACAAACAGTGAATTGGCACACACACACAAAAAGGCAGCAAATTAAGAAGGCTTTTTTAGGTGAAACTACTAGCTAATAAAGCTGTCATGGGAGCCCCTATAAAATGCTTCCACTGCAGTCTCACAGACCCCAGAAACCTCCAGCGGTTCAGGAAATCAAGTTATTGAAATCATAGTATATTTGGCATTTAGAATGTTCTTTCTGCTTTAGAAGAAAAGTGTGTTAACACTAGATATTAAAAATAACCAAAAAGAAAAGAAAGCAAGTAAATAAACAAAAAAATCAATCACTCTGTTATTCTTTTAAAATAAAAACACTAGGGTCCTGGCCAGTCTGGCTCAGTTGGTTGGGTGGCATACCATGCACAAAAGATTGCTGGTTCAATTCCCAGTCAGGGCACATGGCCAGGTTTCTAGCTCCATCCCTGATAGGGGGCATGCAGGAGGCAGCTGATCAATGTTTTGCTCACACTGATGTTTCTCTCTCTCCCTCTTCCTTCCTCTCTAAAACTCAATTAAAAATATTAAAAATAATAAATAAATAAATAAATAAAAATTAAAAGACTAAGGGAAAAATAACAAGGACCTGGTAGGGACAAACTAAAAGTCACAATTGTGTAGAGTGCATGAGCTCAACACCAAGAGATATGAAAACTTTAACTTAATACTGCAAAAGTGTTTGTGCTTAATAATGGAAGCCTGTGGGGACCCTTCCTTTTCCCCTTTAAGTGTGGGGAGTCATTAGTAATGGAAATTACCTCGTTGTGAGATTAAGAAAGACAATGTGTTAGACGCCAAGCTGGGCCAACATGGTTCTGACAAATTACAATGAAGCCACTCTTTTAGTGCAGCAGGATGCCACTCTGAGGGATTTTTCCATCAGCCAGAGTACACCTACCTGGGTCTTTGTAGATGTGACCTTCAATTAAGGCAATGATTTCCTCATTACCCATTTTATACAGGCTTATTTTATAGAGAAACTTACAGGGAGCATGAAATGGGAAAACTCAGGAGGAACAAGAAAATGGATTTTAAAATCAGGAGACATTATAGCCTCAGGAGAAAAGGTGAAATATTTTGGAAGACTTTGCAAAACTTCATTTTATTTATGTTATTTTCCAAGGACAGTTTTTACTAAGGAATGTGGTTGTCAAAATCGCAGCAAAGTTATGCTCTGTTTGTTGGATGAAGAAGCTCCTCTGACCCTCTCATGCTTTGGGCCAGCATAACACTGAGGTATATTTTTATGTTAGCAACAAAACCTACTTCCCAGACTCCATAATATTTAGAATATATGCTGCACTCAGCTATAGCTGAATCGGTATAAATTGACTATTTCTAAAAAGAATCAAAAATTGCTTCAGAAAACTTATCTGTCAAAAGGATGGTATTCAGTATAGTGCCCAACCTCATGAGCAAGTCTGCACTTAAGCATGATTCAACTAAAAAATGCTCCAAAATATAATTACCCTGGCATAGAAGCTAGAGACAACATAAAAGGAGAACCGCAACCCAATTTGTTCTTATTTGTCTTCAACTTGACCTAGCACCAGTGATGCTCCGTTATTGCTCTCCTGATTGGAAGTGGGACAGAGGAGCAGAAACCCAGCTTACATTCTGCTTCCATTGACGAGTTTATCTAGAAAGACAGACAGGAGCACAAGAGCACATGATCAGAGAATCATAAAGAAGAACAGACATGCTTTAACCTATATTTTCTCAAGAAATCTTTTCCTTAAAGTTTTGATTTATTTAACTCACGAGTCCTTTATAAAATAAGTACTTTTGTTTCCAGCTGAATAGAACTACTGTCTCTATACGCAAGAGAAATCAGGCAGAGAAGAGATTCGGTGAGAGGTGTCTATCTCCGAGTTTTGTGGTTTCTTTGTTTGGCTTTCTCTTGTGGCTTTGGTCATCCTCTGTCATTGCTCTGATAGTACATTAGGGGTCTTCATGTCTACTTCAGAGCTTGATGGTCCATGTTAGGAACACAATTCAGAAAGAAAATATACTGAGAAGGTTTCAAATATCAGAAGTACAAAAGAGTCAGTCAGAGTGAGGCATGTGACATCTGGGTACAGCACTCCATATATTCAAAGCCTCACATAATATTGGATGATGACATGTCCACTCTAATGTTTTCAAAAACTGCTCACAAGCCCTGGCAGGTGTGGCTCAGTTGGTTGGGCATGGTCTGAGCACCAAAGGGTTGTAGGTTAGATTCCAGGTCCCAGAACATGCTGGGTTACAGTTCAATTCCAGGTGGGGGACATGTAGGGGGCAGCACATTGATGTTTCGCCTTGAGGTTTTCCTTTCTTTTCCTCTCTCTCTCTAAAAATCAATTTAAAAATCTTATAAAAAGAAACCAACATTTATTAAAAACAAAGACTATTCACAAAACAGTATAATCATTGAATTATGCAACTGATAAGGTCCTAAAAGATGACTCAAGTCAATACCTGTCTTTTACAGATGAAAATGCTGGCAGCCTCTCAGGATGAAGCACTGTGTTCAGAATTGCAGAGTTGTGCTAGAGGGACTTGACTCTCAGCACAGCATTCAGAATCTCAGTTGTGCTTTCTGTTATAAACTTTCATAAGTCAGACTCTTCCTGACATTGTTTCATCTCTATTTAAGCATGTACTTTAAATTTTTTAAAGGGTAACATTGTGTAAAGATAAACAAACTGGCACTACAGATCAGATGTGTATGGATCTATTTCAAAAATATCTCAATATAGTCAAGTAATTCTTATGTTCCATGAGGCTTAGCATGCATCAGGAAAACATACTTCACAAGATTTGCAGGAAAACATACTGTTCTGAGCTCCTTTTATGATGTGATGCTGTTCATACCTGGAGCCCACCAATCATGTCACCCCAAACCCTTTGCATTTGTTGAAAAGAATGCATTATTTTATAAGTGATTCTTAGGCTGTGTCTTCATGGCAATCTTCCAGATTAAATATGTCTTCATTCCCCTTTCAAAGGCAGTTCAAAATTTCTGCATCCCAGTGGTATATTCTGACACCATTGTTTATAGATACCTTATTCTGTATTCTTATAAGGAAATCCTGAAGGTTCCTTGCCTCTAAAACCTTTCCCACTTGGATAACATGGCCCTAAAAGCTCACCTTTTAGGAGTTAAGTATGATGCTATTATATAAAGTGAAATATTTCTTTAAAGGTTTTTGTGAGGGGGCACAGAAAAGAGAATAAAATACTGGACATAGCCCAGCTGGCGTGGCTCAGTGGTTGAGCATCAACCTATGAACCAGGACCTGGTCAGCGCACAAGCCTGGGTTTCGGGCTCCATCAGCAGTAGGGGATGTGCAGGAGGCAGCCAATTAATGATTCTCTCTCATCATTGATGTTTCTATTTCTTTCTCCATCTCCCCTCCTCTCTGAAATCAACAAAAATATATTTTTTTAAAAATGCAGGGCATTCCCTGAAAAAGAGATGGAGTTAAACTTCTTCACCTGCTTTATAGTTTTACTGACAGCAAATCCTTAATGAAGTACTAGCCTCTGAGTTTGAAATAAAAACTGTGGATTCATGCTATCTGCCACAGGTGGATATTTGGATAAAAATCTAAAATCAAAGCAAATACAACACCTCTACAATAGTACAAAACAGAACACAAAGTTTCATCACTCTCACTTGAAACCAACAAACAATAACAAAGAGTGTGGTCTGCTGAATAGTGGACACGTGTGGCTTCTGATAACCTGGCATTCTTTTCCCTTTCTTCATAGAATACAGAGGCCCTCCTTTTCTCTTGGAAGTTGCCTCTCTGCCTTCTGTCCATCATGTGCCCTCATGCCCCCAGCAAGTGTACCAGGAGTCACCCATCTCCCTTGACAACTGACTGGACCAGGAGCAGGCAAATAATCCAGGTGGAGCCAATCTGGATTTTATTAAAGACTAGAGGCCCAGTGCACAAAATTCATGCACTAGGGGGTGTCCCTCAGCCCAGCCTGCACCCTTTCCAATCTGGGACCCCTTGGGGGATGTCCAATTGCAGAGGGATCAGGCCTAAACCGGCAGTTGGACATCCCTCTCACAATCCGGGACTGCAGGCTCCCAACTGCTCGCCTGCCTGCCTGTCTGATTGCCCCTAATCTCTTCTACCTGCCATCCTGATCACCCCCTATCCACCCCCCCCACCAGCTGGATCAATGCCTAACTGCTCCCCTGCTGGCCTGATTGCCCCCAACAGCCCTCCCCTGCCAGTGTGGTCTCCCCCAACTTCCCTCCCCTGCAGACCTGGTCATCCACAACTGCCCTCTCATACAGGCCTGGTCCCCCCACAAATGCCCTCCCCTGCAGGCCCGGTCTCCCCTAACTGCCCTATGCTGTCGGCAAGTTCACCCCTAACTGCCCTCCCCTGTAGGCCTATTCGCCCCCAACTGCCCTCCACTGCCAGCCTGGTCACTCCTAACTTTCCTCTCCTGCCAGCCTGGTCGCCCCTAACTGCCCTCCTCTGCTGGCCTGGTCGCCCCCAACTACCCTCCCCTGCAGGCCTGATCACCCCTAACTGCCTTCCCCTGTAGTACTGGTCACCCTCAACTGCCCTCCTCTGCAGGCCCGGTTGCCCCTAACTGCCCTCCCCTGCAGTCCTGATTGCCCACAACTGCCCTCCCCTTTGGGCCATCTTGTGGCGGCCATGGTGTGTGAGGGTGTGATGGTCAATTTGCATATTACCTCTTTATTATATAGGATAATTAGCTACCCTGGGGAGGAAAGCACCCTACCTTTGAATCCTTTCTCTGTAATCACAACCCAGAGGAAGGACCAGCTAGTTGGCTGAAGTGTGTGAAGAAGTCCGCTAGAGAGAGTAGCTGAACAAAGCAGAGCTAGAGAGAGCTCAGAGAAGCAGAAGTGATAGGCACAGAGAATGTAGCTCCTACATGTGTAGGAGAGAGGGGAGCTCGGATGGAGCTGAGAGCAGATACTGCTACAATATAAGGCTAAGAGCTCATGGAAAGCTCAGATATAGCTATCATGTTAACCAGCCAGATAAGCTGGGCAGGGAATATAAGAGAAGCTACTGAGCCAGAGAGCTTACATACCACGTTAAGCCTAAGGGGAAATGTGCAGCTGCTCAGATAATAACTGTGGGTACAGAGACTGATGCTGCTTTATAGAAAAGATGTGTATTCACCAGCTGGTGTCCGGCTGCCTGCCTGTGTGGACTTTGCTGTGAGGACTGTTCTTGTCTGATGGCTATGTGGCCACTGGCTTCTGCAATAAAGACTCATTCTTATAAACCCATAACCTCTCATGGCTTCTCTGTCTGCCCTGCCGCCGAAAATTGACCTGCTCTAGTGAGCAGAAGATAAAGGAGGAACTTAGACTAAGTTAACAACAGTTAGTACAGTGGGAAGGGTTTGAGAAGGAACTTGCCCTGTGCTTGGCATAGTTGAATGGGAGGCATAGTTGAATAAATTTTAGAAGAATATATGAACTTAGAAAAACTTAGAGCAGCAGTGCTGAGCGGTGATCCTGCTTGCTCTGACATAGCCCACCCAATATATTTGACTGAACTATTGAGACAGGAAATTGAATAACAACTAAAAGCAAGCAAAAAAAATCACATAAATATATGTTAAAAATGTGTGTAATATTGTGGTTGGTCTTGACTTTACAAAACTAAGGAAACATGTTATTGTGTTTTACATAAATTATTCAAATAAGTCAGTCTGTGGACATCTGGTACAGGTGTAAATAAACATCTAAAGTTCCTTTTTGGCCATCTATAGGAGAATAAAGGACAAAGAAGAAAATAGTAATGGGGAAGACATTATTGCAAATAGTCATTTGGAGTGATACTTTCCTGTACATCAACAGAAACAATCATTAATTTGTTGTAAAAAAAATGGTTAGAAAAATTCCTGTTTTTAAATTAATTGAGTGCCTATATGAGTCTCTAAAACTGAAATAATAACATTAAAATTCTATTATTACTTCAGTAGCAGTTAAGCAGATTTTTATAAGTCTTATGAAAAACTAGCTGAGGATCCATTATGGCTGCCAACAGGACTTCAGGCTGCAAGATAGTGTGTGAGTGAGAGAATTAAAGGAAAGTGCTTGGACAGGCAGGAGTGTCTGTATTTGTGAGTTAGGGACAGCTATCTTCCACAGAACTATTAGGAACTGGCGGACCAGGCTCTCCTGGCTGGACAGCCTCTACTACTGCTGAAATCTCTCCTAGAGTGGCCAGCTCTGCAGCAGAAACTGCACCATCTTGAAGGGGAGAGCAGCTGTGATCAGAAGCCCAGCCTTACCTTCAACTGGTAGACCTCTGATACTGCCCGGGACCCTACAACCACAATGCCCAGGGACCAGTTGCCTCAGCTGGGAACCCACAAACACTAAGACTCCAGCCTCCCCGACCGCAGGTGCCTAAAATGTCTATCCAGGGGGGGGGGGGAGACAAAGCAGTGCTGAATACACGGACAGGCCCTGTGCCTTCTCACAGAGCAGATAGAAGGAACAGCTGAATTGAACAAAATCCACCCAGAATTGGCGAATTAAACACAGCTTGTGAGGCAATCCATGGAAGGAGAGGTCAGATATTACCTAGAGAAAGCTCTTTCTCCTCAGATTCATCTGTGTGTTTGTTGTTTGGGTGTTTGTTGTTTGCATTTTTTGGATTAGTTGTTGTTGTGTGTTTTTTGGGTTTTTTTTTGGAGTTTTCTCCTCTGCACCCCAGTGGGGACCCCCACCCTGATCCAGGACACCCTTCAGGGCAAACCAGCCGGCCCCCACCCGTGCACCAGGCCTCTATTCTATATAGTATTCTCTTCCCTAATTCTCTTTTCTCTGGTGGTCACCTTTATTTGCGGTTATTAGTATTGTGAATACATTTATGTTTGGTCCCCTGTGTATTATGTCTTATTGTGTTGTACTTTGTGCCTCTAAGTCAATGAAGGAGAGAGAGAGCTACATAACCAGACACCCTGAGAGGAGCAATGATGGGGAGACAAAGAAACAGCCCACATACAAAAGAAAAGGAGAAATCACCAGAAAGGAAGTAAACGAAATGGAGGCAAGCAATATGTCAGATAAAGAATTCAGAGCATTGGTCATAAGGACACTGAAAAGGATAGAAGACAAATTCAACAATATGCCTAAGAACCAAGAGGAAATAAAGAAGAACCAAGAAGAAATGAAAAATGACATTGCTGCAATAAAGAACTCAATAGAAAGCATCAACAGTAGACTAGAAGAAGCAGAGGACCTCATCAGTGAACTAGAAGAAAAGGTAGGAAAAAATACCCAAGCAGAGCAGCATCTAGAAAAAAAAAAAACTTAAAAAATAGGAGGAGAACCTAAGGAAACTTTGGGACAACATCCGCATAATGTGGATACCAGAAGGAGAGGAAACTGAGCAAGAAATTAAAAAAAAAAAAACCTGTTTGAAGAAATAATGACAGAAAACTTCCCTGATATTGGGAAGAAAAAACTCACACAAGTCCAAGAAGCTCACAGAGTCCCAAACAAGATGAACCCCAAAAGACCAACACCAAGACACATTATAATTAAATTGGACAACACCAACGACAAAATAAGAATCTTAAATGCTTCCAGAGAGAGACAGAAAGTTACCTACAAGGGATCTCCCATCAGACTATCGACTGATTTCTCAACAGAAAGACATTAGGCCAAAAGGGAATGGAATGAAATATGCAAAGTCATGCAAAGGAAGGGTCTGAATTCAAGAATACTGTACCGAGCAAGGCTATCAATCAAAGTTGAGGGTGAAATCAGGAGCTTCACAGACAAAAATGGACTAAGGGAGATTATTACCACCAAATCAGCAATGCAAAAAATGCTAAGGGGTCTGCTGTAAAAAGAAGAAATAGGGGACAACCAAGATGGCGGCATAGGTAAACACCTGAACTTGTTGCCGTGCACAACCACATTAAAACTACAACTAAAAGACAAAAAAAATATCATTTAGAACAACGGGAAGGCTTGGATAAGAAAACATGACCCATATATCTCCTGTCTCCACAAGAGACCAATCTCAGAACAAAGGACTCACACAGACAGATAGTGAAGGGATGAAAAAGGTTTTTCAGTCGAATGGAAATGAAAAAAAAAAAAAAGCTGGGGTAGCAATATTTATATCTGACAAATTAGACCTCAAAGTGAGGACCATAACAAGAGATAAGGAAGGCCACTTCATAATATGAAAGGGAGCAATTTAACAAGTAGATATAACTCTGGTAAACATATATGCACCCAATACAGGAGCACCCAAATTCATAAAAAACTTCTGGAGGATATCAAGAGAGAGATTGACAGCAATAGTCATAGTAGGGGACTACAATATCCCACTAACACTAATGGACAAATCCTCTAAAAAAAAATCAGCAAAGAAACATCATCCTAAATGAATCACTAGATCAGATGGAATTAATTGACACCTTCAGAACATTTCACCCCAAAGCTACAAAATATACATTTCTCTCAAGTGCACATGGGTTATTTTCAAAGATAGGCCACATATTGGGACCCAGGCAAAGTATCTTCAAATTCAAGAGGATAGAAATCATATCAAGCATCTTCCAAGATCACAATGGCATAAAATTAGAAATAAACTACAATAAAAACAATTTAAAAAAAAACACACCTGGAGGATAAATAGCATGCTGTTAAACAATGATTGGGTTACCAAAAAAAAAGTCAAAGAAGAAAGAAAAAACAGCCTGGAAACAAATAAAAATTAAAACACAACAATCCAAAATCTATGGGACACAGTGAAAGCAGACTTGAGACGGAAGTTCATAGCTCTACAGGCCTATGTCAAAAAACAAGAAAAAATGGTAATAAATTATCTAACCCTACAACTCAAAGCGTTAGAAAGAGAGCAACAAGAAAATCCCAGCGTAAGCAGAAGGAAGGAAATAATAAAGATCAGTGTGGAAATAAATGACATAGAGACCAAAAAAACAATACTAAAGATCAACAAAACTAAGAGCTGGTTCTTTGAAAGGATAAACAAGATTGACGAACCTCTAGCCAGGCTCACCAAGAAGCAAAGAGAGAGGACCCAAATAAACAAAATCAGGAATGAAAGAGGTGAAGTAACAACTGATCCCACAGAAATACAAATGATTATGAAAAAATACTATGAACAACTCTATTCCAACAAAATGGACCACCTAGATGAAATGGACATATTCTTAGAAAAATACAAGCTCTCAAACTCAATCAGGAAGAATAAAAAAACCTGAATAGGCTGATAATAACCAAAGAAATTGAAGCCGTGATAAAAAATCTTCCAGCAAACAAAAGCTCTGGTCTGGACAGCTTTACAGGGAGTTCTACCAAACATTCGAAGAAGAACTGAAACCTATCCTCCTCAGACTATTCCAAAAAAATTCAAGAGGAAGGCACACTTCCAAGCTCTTTCAATGAGGCCAGCATTATCCTAATCTAAAAACCAGATAAAGACACCTCAAAAAAAGAGAACTACAGGCCAATATCCTTGATGAACATAGATGCTAAAATCCTCAACAAAATTCTAGCAAATTGGATCCAGCATTACATTAGAAAGATTATACACCATGACCAAGTGGGATTTATTCCAGGGATGCAAGGATGGTTCAATATCCACAAATGAATAAATGTGATACATCACATAAACAAACTCAGAGACAAAAATCACATAATCATATCAATTGATGCAGAAAAAGCATTTGACAAAATCCAACACCTTTTTTGATAAAAACTCTCAGCAAAGTGGGAATAGAGGGATCATCCTCAATGTCATAAAAACCTTATATGACAAACCTACAGGAAACATCATACTCAATGGGCAAAAGCTAAAACCATTTTCCCTAAGAACAGGAACAAGACAGGGATGCCCACTCTCACCACCCCTGATTGACATGGTACTGGAAGTGCTAGCCATAGCCATCAGACAAGAAGAAGAAATAAAAGGCATCCAAATTGGAAAAGAAGAAGTAAAACTGTCTTTATATGCAGATGACATGATACTATACATAGAAAACCTCAAAGACTCCATCAAAAAACTACTAGACCTAATAAATGAAATTGGCAACGTAGCAGAATACAAAATTAACATCCAGAAATCTTTGGCCTTTTTATACACCAATAATGAATGCACAGAAAGAGAAACAAACAAACAAAAATCCCATTTACCATTGCACCAAAAAAATTAAGGAACCTATGAATAAACTTAACTAAGGAGGTAAAAGACCTATACTCAGAAAACTACAGGACATTGAAAAAAAAGATAGAGGAAGACATAAACAAATGGAAGAACATACCATGTTCATGGATTGGTAGAATCAATATCATTAAAATGACCATACTACTCAAAGCGATCTATAAATTCAATGCAATCCCCATAAAAATACCAATGGCATATTTCAAAGATCTGGAACAAACTCTCTAAAAATTCATCTGGAATAAAAAAA
>NW_005365762.1:555-755 GCF_000412655.1 Myotis brandtii | reverse complement strand
TGTTTAGGTCTCTCTGTGCTTCTTGGAGTTGTGTGAGCTTTTTCTTCCCAATATCAGGAAGATTTTCTGTCATTATTTCTTCAAACAAGTTTTCTATTCCTTGCTCAGTTTTCTCTCCTTCTTGCACCCCTATTATGCACATGTTGTTTTGTTTCGAGTTGTCCCAAAGCTCACTTAGGCTCTCCTTCAGCTTCTTAATT
>NW_005365762.1:0-432 GCF_000412655.1 Myotis brandtii | reverse complement strand
TCTTCATTTCCTCTTGATTCTTACACATGTTCGTGAACTTGCCAACAATATATTTGAGCATCCTAACAACCATTATTCTGAATTCTTTCTCTGACAAATTGTTGGACTCCATTTCATTTAGTTCACTCTCTGGTGATTCCTCCTTTTCTTTCATTTAGAGTTGTTTCTTTGTCTCCCCATTATTGCTACTCCATTGAAACAGTTTCTATGTATTAGATGACACTGCTATGCCACCCAGATTTTTTGAATTAGCCTTATGTAGTAGATATTTTGTGGGTCTCAGTGGTGCAGTCTCTCAGGTCTCCTGGGCTGAGTGTCCAAAGGAGGCCCCCTGCCGGAGATATTTGGGTTCTCCTGTTGTTGTTAGATCTTGAATATTATTGTCCCGTTCATGTATGGAGTCTCTTCTCAGGGTGTCTCATTTTGTGACTC
>NW_005365761.1:0-1778 GCF_000412655.1 Myotis brandtii | reverse complement strand
AACCCTAAAAGCCTTGTAAGGCCAGGGTTGTTTTCCCGGTTTACAGAAAAGGAACAAAACACAGAAGGGTGGCACGGCATCAAGCTGTAAAGCGACTTTCTAAACGCAGTCCAGCTGAGTCCAAAGCTTTATTTCAAATAATACGGGTACTTGTATCCACTCCATCTTCACTAGTGACTCCTAGAGCTTGAGAGCTGGGAGAGGCATCAGAGATTATCGGGCCCAACCCTTCCACCTGCAGCGGAGGGAGCGGGTCCCAAGAGCAGAAAGCAGTGACCAAAGTCACGGACACTGGTTTGCTTCTGTATTCACGTGCTGCTCTAACAAACTACCACCACCTGGTGCCCTAAATTGACACCCATTTCTTGCTGTTTCTCTGGGGCAGAAGTCCGGGCAAGGTGTGGCTCAGCTGGTTCTCTAATTAGGGTGCCCCGGGCCAACATGAAGGTGTCCAAGATGCTGCGGCCCCTTCCCGGGGCCCTGGGAAGACTCCACTCCACGCTCACCCAGTCTGTTGGCAGGATCCAGTCCCTGGGTTTGCAGGGCTGTGGTCCCTTCTCTCCGTTTGACTCTCTTCACTCTTCCTTCCGCCCTTCCTCTCTGACTTCAGCTGGAGAAAGGTGTCTGCTCTGGAGGCCTCGTGGGATTTGATTGGGCCGACCCAGGCAATTCGGGAAAATCTTCCCATTGTAAAATCCGGAATCTTAGTTATATCTGCAGGTTACGTGGTCACACGTTTGGAATTAAGTTGTGAACAACTTGGGGGGCTATGTCGCCCACCTTTGACCAAAGCCAGAGGAGGAAGTTAGAAGTCAGAATGAATGCTTAGCTCCCCAAACCAAGCACGGTGTGTCAGGAGTCGCAAGGCTCTATGCTGCAGTGGCCTCGGACTGGGGGCTCACGTCAGCCGAGGTGACACCCCATCCCCTGCCTCCGGTGGAGAGGGGAGAACCATGGCGCGCTGTGTTCTTGCTCTCCGGGGCCTGGTCTTAGCGTGCCTTCATCCTTTGGGGAGGGCTGCTGCAAATCCTCAGAACATTTGACAGACAGATGTGCAACTCTAAGTACCAAAACCTGCCGCAAAATATTCATTTGTATGCTAACGTATTCAATTATGCAGTAAACATTTATGGAGAGTGTACTGTAAGCAGGCAATTGGACAAAGCTTTGTGGATTTGTAGCAGCTTTGAGTTATTTATAAGGCAGCTCCCTTGATTAATAGGAATAACTGAATTGACCACATTTGGGCCTTTCCATGGGTCAGCATTCACGCAGCCTATGTACACTAAAAAGTCCCAAGGGAACTGGGTTTGGTGGCAAAGTGACCAGACTTCCTCCACAGGTGGGTGGAGGTTGGGCTGAAGACGAGTGGCCTCTACAAGTGGGGTGAGGACCTGTGATGGCTGTCACTGTTGTCCTAGCCCCGGCAGCAAGTCTTTCTGCCGGGAACCCAGCATGGAGGGGCGGGCAGGGGACAGCCGTCCTGCAGGACAAGTACAGGGCTCTTCGGTGAGGCCAGTGAGGGGGTCCTGTTTCGAGGCAGTTGTAGGGGCCACCGTTCACATTCTACCAGAGGCCTTTGCTTCTGTAGTTCAAAGCTGTGCACCCTCAGGACTGACATATGAAAATCTGAAATTATCAAAACAAGAATTTAGGGAGTAACTATTCACTTTTCAGAGAGATCCAGCATTCATCATGAAACATCTTTCCTTAAATGCGGTTCAATTTAGTAACAGATTCAGATTTGTAAAGCTGGAAGTGGCCTTGAAATCTAAACT
>NW_005365760.1:0-940 GCF_000412655.1 Myotis brandtii | reverse complement strand
GTAAGAGTGTGTGATTTCTTCAAAAGACAATTCCTGACCCAGGCGAGCACCTGTAAAGCATATTCCAAGGGAGTGTTTAACGTAATCATCTCATTGAACTGTATGTTCCTGATAAATAAGGAGCAGGTCTTATATTCTTTGCTACCTCCCATGGCTCTGGTATATTTCAGCACTTCTATATCTATCTAGGCTCCAAACAAACTGTCCCTGAATCAGGCAATTCCCATCTTATACCTAAAGATGTTTTGTTTATACAAAGGAAGATTTTAAAAAATATATCTTTTTATTGATGATTTCAGAGAGGAAGCGAGAGAGAGAGGGGGAAAGATAGAAACATCAATGAGAGAGAATCATTGATTGGGCTGCCTCCTGCATGCCCCCCACTGGGGATGGAGCCCCCAATCTGGGCATGTGCCCTTGACCAGAATCGAACTTGGGACCCTTAGGTTCCCAGGCCGATGCTCAATCCTCTGAGCCAAACCGGGTAGGGTTAAAGGAAGATTCTTAAAACCACCTGTTATTTTAAGAAAATGTACATCTGGGTGTCACTAACTAGTAAAATGTTAGCTTTACGAGGATGGATTTCCTTGTGTAACCTCCCCAGCACCTAGAACAGTGACACAAAATGCAGCAGCCCTCAATAGATTGTGTTGCCTCAAGCCTTTCTGAGTTTCCATTTGCCTCTGTAATCTGAAACTCATTGTAATTGCAAATAGACCTATCTGTTCATAGGTCATTTTGGAAAAAAGAAGTATTTTGTTAGAAGCATTCACTGTTGTTCAGGTTGGGTCTCTATGGATTTAATATCTCCTTTATATATGCACTGGGTACAGGTAATGGGAACTCAGAATGGGTCATTTATTTACGGCATATTCCTAATATTTTTGTTATTCCAGAGCCAGGTAGCCATGGAAAGGATGACAGAGAAAAATGTTTCCTT
>NW_005365759.1:0-492 GCF_000412655.1 Myotis brandtii | reverse complement strand
AACCTGAATAGGTCGATAACTACTGATGAAATTGAAATGGTAATCAAAAAGCTTCCAGCAAACAAAAGCCCTGGACCAGATGGCTTCACAGGGGAGTTTTACTGAACATTCAAAGAAGAACTAAAACCAATCCTTCACAGACTATTCCAAAAAATTCAAGAGGTAGGCATACTTCCAAGTTCTTTCTATGAAGCCAGCACTACCCTAATCCCAAAACCAGATAAAGACACCACAAAGAAAAAGAATTACAGACCAATATCCCTGATGAACATAGATGCTAAAATCCTCAACAAAATTCTAGCAAACCGGATCCATCATTACATTAGAAAAATAATACACCATGACCAAGTGGGATTTATTCCAGGGATGCAAGGCTGGTACAATATCTGCAAATCAATGAACATGATACATCACATAAACAAATTGAGGGACAAAAATCATATAATCATATTGACTGATGCAGAAAAGGCATTTGACAAAGTCCAGCACCCT
>NW_005365758.1:0-705 GCF_000412655.1 Myotis brandtii | reverse complement strand
CTTTCCTTCATTGTGTGTACAATTAAATCTGTTTTTGTATTATAAAAAAAAAACTGTATATCAACTGTCCGATCTTAGATGACAGAGGTGCCGGCTTTCCTGTCTTATCTGTCTTATCTGTTGAAGTCACTGACACCAATACCAACTGCGATGCCTGCCATGCTATAGCTTACAAACAAAACTCAAAAATGGATGAATGCAAAGAGAAAGGCTGTCACACTCTTCAATGGTGAGGTGAAGCACTCCGTGCCAGATGAGTGATCTACTACCATGCAACCTCCAGGACCACTCACACCATTTACCCAGAAGAACTAAAAGTCTGCATTTCTCAAGGGTACAGATATAAAAACATTTTCCATATGGAAAAAAAACGAATCGCATTTCCTAACCAGATTATTAAAAAGCTTTGTACATTTACCTGTGTTGCTTGGTGGTTCATCCTGTGTACTGAAGGGTTGCATTCCGGTCATGACACATACTGGGGTTGCGGGTTTGCAGGTTCCATCTGGTGGGGCACCTACATGAGGCAACTGATGGATCTTTCTCTCTCTCTCTCTCTCTCTCTCTCTCTCTCTCTCTTTCCCTCCCCCTCCATACACCCTCATCCCAAAACAAATAAATGAAAAGTTATTTCCTAATGGACAAAAACAAACTATTTTTCAAGATGCTACAACTGTTAGAGTACAATTAGATGGCAGCAAAATT
>NW_005365757.1:0-331 GCF_000412655.1 Myotis brandtii | reverse complement strand
TGAGAGCTGGGGGAGCAGCTTATAGCCAGACAGAAGTTCTGGCAAAGGTTATTGTTCCTTTCCAGACACACACAACACACACACACACACACACACACACACACCACACCACACCACACCACACCACACACATACACACACACCACAAACAAACACACACACACACACGCACGCACACACACACACACACACACACACACACACACACAGCTGACAAGCAGGCCCCATATCTGAGTCTCCATCAACCTGACTTACACTGTTTGCCCCACCCTGGTAAATCCGTAACACCTTATGTCACCCAATTCTGGGCTCATCCAACCTGTTTCCAGTG
>NW_005365756.1:0-765 GCF_000412655.1 Myotis brandtii | reverse complement strand
TGTCCATAGGTAATGCATATCCTATATAATAAAAGGCCAGAGACCATAAGTGTAACTACTGGAATGACCGCTAGACCAGTCACCAGGAGGTGCACTGACCACCTCTTGGTCCCTCCCCCAGCCTGCAGGCTCTGATCACAGCATGGCAAACAGGAACCACGGCAAACCCAAACCGAGGTGAGTGGCGGGTGGAGTGGGACTGGTGAGTGGGCAGAACGGCCGACCTCTTGGTCCCTCCCCCCAGCCCACAGGCTCTGGGGAACTGGAGCCATGCTGTGATCTGGGAACTAGGGCAAACCTGGGGGTGGCGGCAGGGCGGGACTGGGGACTGGTGAGTGGGCAGAAGATGGCTCTGATTGCAGACTAGTCCTGGGGACCCTACCCACGCACGATTTTGTGCGCTGGGCCTCTAGTCTATAATAATAAAAGCATAATATGCTAATTAGACTGGACATCCTTCCAAACATTCTTCTGGATGACCTTCTGGACGAAGCTGGGGCTGCGAGGGAAGCCCGGGTCCTGGGTGCCTGCTGGCAGCCAGAGGGAAACCCAGGTACCGAGTGCCAGAGGGAAGCTGGTGCCAGCAGCCAGGGGAAGGAAGGCCTACTCTTGCATGAATGTCATGCATTGGGCCTCTAGTATGTATATAAGATCTTTTAACAATAAAGATTTATAAAAATAAATAAAAAATATAAATGTCAAAGATGACAGTCCTAACCAGTTCAATCCTAGAATTCATTATATTTAGCTACCTCATAGAAAAAA
>NW_005365755.1:0-1337 GCF_000412655.1 Myotis brandtii | reverse complement strand
TAATAAAAGTATAATATGCTAATTAGACTGGACGTCCAACCAGACGTCCTTCTGGACTAAGCTGGGGCTGCAAGGGAAGCCGTCCTGGGTGTAATATGCTAATTAGACTGGACGTCCAACCAGACGTCCTTCTGGACTAAGCTGGGGCTGCAAGGGAAGCCTGGGTCCTGGGTGCCTGCTGGCGGACAGAGGGAAGCCCAGGTCCCAGGTGCCTGCTGGTCACCAGAGGGAAGCCTGGGTCCCAGGTGCCAGAGGAAAGCCGGTGCCAGTAGCCAGGGGAAGGAAGGCCTACTCTTGCATGAATTTCGTGCATCAGGCCTCTAGTAGTAATAATATAATAAATAAGCCACTGGGGTGTAATATACAACAAAGAGAATACTGTATAGTTAGACATATCAAGGTGATCACATCATAAGGAAAATAATCACTGTTATACACCTGAAACTAATATAATATTGTATGTCAACTATAATTTTAAAAACCATAAAATCAGCAAGCAAGCAAAAACACTACTAAATACACTAATTTAATAATTCCTGTTAAATTTGGCTTTCTGAGTTACGCTCTAGAATTTGGAGACTTTAGAGATCAATCAGGCAAATGGTTCTTCCCATAAAAGACAATCACAATGTGAAACAGTTCTATGTACCAGGTGCTGTTCTACACATTTTATATTGATTCTGACATTTATCTTCACAACCACTCTATGAGGTGAATATTATTATTGTGTCCATTTTATAGACAAGGAAACGGAGGCTCAGAGAGATTCAATAACTTGCCTAAAATGACAGAGAGGAATTAGGGGGGATTTGGAGTTAAACCTTAGTGGACAAATTTCTTCACTCTCCCCTTCCCTAATTAAAAATTAGAACAGCTCCAATTTTATTCATTTTTATACAATACATATTAAGAAATTTATCTATTTGTCAATTATACCACAATAAAATTGAAAAAAAAATCAGACAAACCCAAGTGAGGAACATTCTACAAAATACCTGACCAGTGCTCTTCAGAACTGTTAAAGTCATCAAAAACAAGGAAAGTCTGAGAAACTGTCCCCATTAAGAGGGGCCTAAGGGATATGATAACTAAGCATAATGTGGTGTCCTGGATGAGATCCAGGAACAGATAAAGGACATTAGAGAAAAACAAAGGAAATCTGAATAAAATATGGACTTTGGTTAATGATCATGATATTGATTCATTAATTATGACAAATATATTCTACTAATGCAAAATGTTCATAATGGGGAAAGTGGTTGTGTTGCATATGGGATTTCTCCATTCTCTTCATAATTTGTCTGTAATTCTGAAAATATCTTAAAATAAAGTTTATT
>NW_005365754.1:0-489 GCF_000412655.1 Myotis brandtii | reverse complement strand
CCAGAACAAACCCATCCAGTGGCAAGCTTTAGACAACGTCAGAGCAAGCTCCAATTAGCTTCACAAGTGGCATATACAAAAGGTGTTCTCGGCAGGCCAGAACCTGAGGCAAATCCCATTTTGTGTGGTCAGCACCTGCACAGCAGCACATACACTGTGGTTTGGGTTGATCTTCAAAGTCAACCAACCTGAGGGTCGACTCCATAAACAAATGGGCCAACAGCAATCAAGACTCAATTACAGCCCTGACTTGTCATGACTAGGTGGTTAGAGCATCGGCCAGTGCACCAAATGGTTGCAGGTTCAATTCACAGCCAAGGGCATGTACCTTGGTTGTAGGTTTGATGCCTGGCCCAGGCATCAAATTGATGTGCAGGAGGCAACCAATTGATGTGTCTCTCTCACATCAATGTCTCTCTTTCTCTCTCTCCCACACCCCTTTCCACTCTCTCTAAAAAAAAAATAGAAAAATATCCTTGGGTGAGGATT
>NW_005365753.1:636-907 GCF_000412655.1 Myotis brandtii | reverse complement strand
GCTATGACATGCACTGACCACCAGAGGGCAGACAGTCTACCAGTTGACCAGCTGCTATGATGTGCACTGACCACCAGGGGGCAGACGCTCTGACCAGTAGGTTAGCTTGCTGCTGGGGTCTGGCAGATCGGGACTGAGCTAGATGGGCCGGACACACCCTGGAGCCATCCATGGTCCCTCCCCGGCTGGCCAACATCCTGCGTCCCTCCCTGGCCCTGATTGGGCCCTGGTGGGGGTCCCTTGGCCTGGCCTGTGCCCTCTCGCAATCCGG
>NW_005365753.1:0-386 GCF_000412655.1 Myotis brandtii | reverse complement strand
GAGGAAGGGAGAAGGAGAGAGAGAGAGAAACATCAATGATGAGAGAGAATCATCGATCGGCTGCCTCCTATACGCCCCCTACTGGATATTGAGCCCACAACCTGGGCATGTACCTTTGACTGGAATTGAACCCAGGACTCTTCAGTCTCTAGGCCAACGCTATATCCACTGAGCGAAACCAGCTAAGGCGACTTTGTCCATTCTTGGGTTTGCCTGGCACTAAGAGCACCAACTGGGTCTCTGTTATCTAACTCCCTGACCAGGGTAATTTAATCTACTGGCTTTCTGTTTGGACAAATGTAAACTGTCTGCTCCTAAGTGCCTTTGGTTAGGGAGGATGGAGTCTTGTTTATTTCCTAAATGGTAAGCTCTCTTCTCCCCACTTA
>NW_005365752.1:0-568 GCF_000412655.1 Myotis brandtii | reverse complement strand
ACCTCACCCTTCCTCTTCTGCTCCCATTTGTTTCCCCCGGTCATTTCCTCCTCATCGCCCCTATTAGAGGAGAAGTAGTTGGAGGTGCTGGGTGGAGGGACCTCTGCCTTTCCATAGACAGGGCTGGGCAGGGAGCCCACACCACTGTTCAGGCAAAGTGCCCGCTGAGCTGTCAGTTGAGCTCTTTTTGGTTTTTAATGTTTTTATTGATTTTAGAGAGAGAGGAAGGGAGAGGGAGAGAGATAAAAACATCAATGAGAGACATTGATCGGCTGCCTCCCGCACACCCCCTACTGGGGATCCAGCCTGCAAGCCTGGCATGAGCCCTGACCTGGAATTGAACTGGTCACCACTTGGTGCGCAGGACAACACTCAATCACTGAGCCACACCGGCCAGGTGGTTGGAGCTTATTTTAAAGGAAAAAGCTCTGAGGTATCAGAGGATAAGAATAAAGACCAGGGAGTCAGCTGTCCACATTTACTAAGCTGGCTCATGGAGTTGTCCGTTCCCTCTAATAGGCAATTTAAAATGATGTCAATATTTATGTGGCCTTTAAACAGGTGGTAC
>NW_005365751.1:0-235 GCF_000412655.1 Myotis brandtii | reverse complement strand
TTGCCCCTAACTGCCCTCCCCTGCCAGCTATCTTGTGCCAGTGGGCGCCGCCACCTTTGAGGGTGGGGCAGTCAATTAGCATATTCCCTCCTTATTGGCTGTGGGTGCTGCCATTTTTGCAACAGCGTGAGGGCAAATTAACATATTCTTTCTTTATTAGATAGGATGTGCAAGTCATTTTACTGCAGTCCATTGAAGGCTTTTAGAATTCACACCAATGGCTTTGCTGTGAGCC
>NW_005365750.1:0-1984 GCF_000412655.1 Myotis brandtii | reverse complement strand
ATTTATAATGGTCTGGCCCTCTAGCAACTTCAGCATGGAATTATAGCTAATTTGCCACAAACGTCAGGTGGTCATAATAATCTGGCCACTCAGTGTATATTTTCAGCTGTCAAATTTGTATTTGGTACCTTTCATAAATTCCTATTTTCTGGTAAAATTCTTTTTATTTTATTGAAACTATTAATCACTGTTATTTTAAAGTCTAGCTCTAAAAATTCCAATATATAAATCACCAATTCTGTCTTTAGAGGTAATGCAAGGTCCCGATTTATGCTCTCTTCCTCTTAGGATTTGATCTCAAAGTCTACAGTGTGTTTCAGGATGTTCCTCCTTTATGAGACCTGGACTTCGTTTTTTACGTCCCATGCTCTGTGAAATCTTGGAAAGCCATTCTTGTCTTCCCAGTTCTTAGCTATAACTGCTCAGTTCTTAACTCCTCATTATGTGCTGTTTGTAAATTGTCAAATGCCGCAAGGGAAAAATAGCTGCCGAATGTAGGGCTTACCTTATTGCACTTTCCTCACGCCCAGTGGGTTGGCTTCTAATCTGGGCTGTTTTGATTGTTCCAAACTCAATGCTTGTCTCTCTATCCCTTTATGACTGCAGACAACTTGGCTCAGGTTTTCAGGCTTTCAGCCACTAATCTCTGCTCTACTTTTTAGCCTCTTGGTCCTATGCCACCTACCAATTAGCAAATGATATGGAGTAAACACACCACCAAATGCTGGACTCATCTCAATCTCCTTCCCTTTTCTCAGAGACCCTCAAGTCCTGGCTGCCTTAGTAGCTTTTTGATGCGTTGAAACATTTTTCTTTCTTTTAAATTAAATTTGGACCACTTCTCATCTTATTTGCATGGGAATATTGCCAGAAAGAGAAGACACTCAATACATTTAAATTTCTTTCTCTCATTTGTCTTTTGTAAAATAATAATACCTGCTCGTCTTAGCTCAAATAATCTACACTAATAAAAGAGAAAATTGACCAAACAGCGGAATGACTGGTCACTATGATGCACACTGACCACCAGGGTGCAGATGCTCAACACAGGAGCTGCCCCCTGGTGGTCAGTGCGCTCCAACAGGGGGAGTGTCACTCAGCCAGAAGCTGGGCTCATGGCTGGTGAGAGCAGCGGTGGTGATGGGAGCCTCTCCTGCCTCTGCGGCAGTGCTAAGGATGTCCGACTGATGGCTTAGGCCCGCTCCCTGGATAGTGAGCCTAAGCCATTAGTCGGACATCCCCCGAGGGATCCCAGACTGCGAGAAGGCACAGGCCTGGCTGAGGGACCCCTCTGAGTGCACAGATTTCATGCACTGTGCCTCTAGTGTGATATCCTATATCATAAAGAGGGAATATGCTAATTGACCCTCACACCATCGCAAAGATGGTGGTGCCCACAGCCAATAAGTAGGGAATATGCTAATTGACTGCCACATCCTCAAAGATGGTGGCACCCACAGCCACAAGATGGCAGTGCCCAGTCCCCTCAGCCCTGCTGGGGTGCCTGCCTCCGGAGTCCCCCAGTCGCCTCAGCCCCCCAGCTGCCCAGGGCCAGCCCGAGGCGCAGGCAAGCCTTGGATGGCAACTTCCCAGCCACCCAGGGCCGCCTCGAGGTGCAGTAAAGCCTTGGATAGCAGCTGCCCAACTGCCCAGGGCCGCCTGAAGCTCAGGTAACCAGGGCCGGCCGAGGATTGCGTTTCTAGCAGTGGCAGCAGCAGAGGTGTGATGAGGGCATCACCTTCACCTGATTGCCAGGTCACCTCCTGCCCTTGAGGGCTCCCAGACTGTGAGAGGGGGCAGGCTGAGCTGAGGGACACCCCTCCCCACCTGCATGAATTTCATGCATCGGGCCTCTAGTATTTTATATATTACAAAACATGAAAATTCAAATTCACTATCTCTTTGAATTAATATTCTTTTTTTATTTTAAAACTTTTCTCTCATGTTCAAACTCTTGTTAGAGCCCATTTTTCTGAATTAAGTG
>NW_005365749.1:18834-20196 GCF_000412655.1 Myotis brandtii | reverse complement strand
AAAAAAAAATAAGAAGCCGCTGGGCCTTGGGTGAGGTTTTTGGGGTGATCCCCCTGTAAGAGGCCCCTGGGAAGGTTCTGGGGGTGGGTGTTCCCCGCTTTTGCAATAAAGGGCTTGCTAGGGAAGGTGAAGAGAATGATGGATATTCTACCCTAAGGGATCGCAATCCTTAGCATCAGGAATGAAAACCTTTCTCCTGACCTAAAAAATAATGAGTTTTCAGGGAGGAACTCTGATAGGAATATCCGGCGTCCAAGGCCAGGGACCCGTATGCCAGCCCATTGCATCCTGGCAGGGGAACACGGGTTCCCGGGTTCGAAACTATGTCGGCCGCGGCCCTGGCCCCCCCGTGTGTGTAAAATTCCCCAAAAGACAACCTCAGAGAAACTTCAAAGGCCGATGAGGGGACCCACCCCCCACCGGTAGAACGGTGTTAATGAGCAAGAATGCTCTTTAATCTGCACATCAAAACCCAATGGCTGGGCTCCCCGGAGCGGTGTACCCACAAACATACCCAGACACGCAGGCTGAGGTCGGTGGGGGGCTGGGGTGTGTGTGTGTGGGGGTAGCATGAGGCTGGCCCTTCTCTGGGAGATCACATTTGGCGTTTGATGAGAAAGACCACGTAGGAAGGCAAAAAGAACGTACCCCAATACTCAAGTGGTCAGAGCATTTCAGCGCCCCGATATGCTAAGGTTGCAGGTTCGATGGCTAGTTGGGGCGCCAACGAGAATCAACCCAGGGCCCGAGCTGGTGTGGCTCAGTGGATAGAGCGTCGGCCTGCGGACTGAAGGGTCCTGGGTTCGATTCCCGGTTAAGGGCACGTGCCCGGGTTGCGGGCTGGATCCCCAGGAGGGGGCGTGCAGGAGGAGGCCGATCAGTGATTTCTTCTCATCATTGATGTTTCTCTCTCTCTCTCTCTCTCTCTGTCTCTGTCTCTGTCTCTCTCTCCCTTCCTCTCTAAAATCAATAAAAAACTATTTAAAAAAAAATAAGACTAAAATCAGCCCTAAAAGATTGAACCTAAAGGAGGAGGGGTGAGGGGCACAGCTTGATTTAACCTGAAATGAGCAATGGAAGATGCTCCACCTTAATACAATAAAGATTTCAACTGATGGGGCAGCTTGTAAAAGCCATGTGTTTCCCCTGCCCTCTAGGCAGGGGGCCATTAAGGCTATCCTATCTAATAATAGACAAACATGGTAATTAACCATACCTCCGCTACGCTTCCCATTGGCTAATCAGGGTGATATGCAAATTAACTGCCAGCCAAGATGGCGGCCGGCAGCCACGCAGCTTGAAGCGAACATGAGGCTTGCTTGCTCCAGTGATGGAGGAAGACAAGGTTCCCCGCCTGCCGCG
>NW_005365749.1:13690-15526 GCF_000412655.1 Myotis brandtii | reverse complement strand
CAGTCGCTATGACGTGCACTGACCACCAGGGGGCAGACAGTTGACCGGTCGACCAGGGTCTATGATGGTCCCTCGGCCTGGCCTGCGCCCCCTCGCAATCCGGGACCCCTCGGGGGATGTCGGGGAGCCGGTTTCAGCCCGATCCCTGCAGGCCACCCCGAGGGACCCCGAATTCATGCACCGGGCCCCTGGTATTGGAATAAACGCTCACATAGGGTTCTGCCCCATATCCGCCAAATTGGCTCAAGACGCGACAGGCAGCCCAGACCCCGCAATTGTCCGGTTACAGTGCCCACCAGGCACCCCGACATCCAGGCACCCCGACATCCAGGGCCCGGGACCGGTTCCAATCCATCGCTTGCCTGAGGGGTGGCGGCGGGAAATATGGAAACACTTCATATCTGAGCTACGTTCACCGTTGGGAAGTGAAGGTGCTTTTTGGGGGGGTCCGTGCGCCCCGGGGGCCGGTGTCCGGGGTGGGGGTGTCTGTCTCCCCTGCACGCTCCCCCGTCCCCATGAGGAGGTGACGTGGGCCCATCGCTGACCCCCCTCGGAGGTGGCCTTTATTGTTAACATTTAAGCCGATTTAAAAAATAATAATAATAATTTCCGTGTCATACAAAAGCTCCCCCACACGTATGGGGGGGCTGGTGTGGGTCATGGGTGGGGATTGGGGTCCCGTTGAGGGTCCGTTACGGACGCTGATATGGGGCTGATACTGATGCTGATGTTGATATTGATACTGGTATTGATCGTGATAGTGGTGCTCACATGGTTACTGATATTGATAACTGATAGTAGCTTTGATGCTAATATTGATAATACCGATACTGATATGGATGCTGTTGATATTGGTACTAATACTGACACTGATACTGATATTGATAATAATGTTAACACTGACATTGATATTGGTGACTAATGCTGAGATGGGTGCTGATATTGATAGTGATATGGATATTCATGCTGATATGAAGGTGGATATTGTTAGTAATGATACGGATGTTGATATTGACAATGATGCTGCTACTGACATTGAGGCTGGTGCTCACATTGATATTGATAATAATGTAGATGGTAATATTGATATTGATAACTAATGCTGATATTTGTTATTGACACTGGTGTGGATATAGATAGTAGTGTTGATATATTGATAACTGATGCTGATGTCATATTGATGCTGATATGATATTGATAATAACGTTAATACTGACATTGATATTGGTAACTAATGCTGAGATGGATGTTAATATTGATACTGATATGGATATTCATGCTGATATGAAGGTGGATATTGTTGGTAATGATACAGATGTTGATATTGACAATGATGCCGCTACTGACATTGATGCTGGTGCTCACATTGATATTGATAATAATGTAGATGGTAATATTGATATTGATAACTAATGCTGATATTTGATATTGATACTGGTGTGGATATAGATAGTAGTGTTGATATATTGATAACTGATGCTGAATAGATAGTAATGTTCATACTGATACATTGATAACTGATGCTGATATCATATTGATGATGATACTGATATTGATAATAATGTTAATGCTGACATTGATATTGGTAACTAAAGCTGAAATGGATGCTGATATTGATGTTGATATTGATATATCGATAACTGATGCTGATAGTGATATTGATGACGATGTCGATATTGATACTGATATTGATACTGACATATTGATACCTGATGCTGATACTGATATTGATGACTATGTAGATATTGATACTGATGTAGCAGGTTGCTTCCAAGCCCTGTGCCAACCTCCTCCTTCTCTTCCTCCTTCAGCTCCTTCTCCTCCTCTCTTCCTCCT
>NW_005365749.1:11803-13273 GCF_000412655.1 Myotis brandtii | reverse complement strand
GCGCGCGTGTGTGTGCGCGCATGTGCGTTTTTTTTGGGGGGGGGTAGCCCCGAAGTGAAGGGGATGGATTGGGGTTCCAGGGGCCTCGCTCTCTGAAAAGGGGGTGAGGTGAGAGAGAGAGAGAGAAAGAGAGAGAGAGAGAGAGAGAGAGAGAGAGAGAGAGAGATGGAGAAAGGGGACATGGGGGAGGGATGGCGAAGGGAGAGGTGACAGCAGAGAAAAAAAGACGCCAAATCATCTTTTTTTTTTAAAAAAAAAACACATTATTGTTCTAATGGAATAGACATGATACGCTTATTGGATTATTATTACACTTTTATATTATTAGTATAGTTTTGGGTTATTCCTAGAATCGTGAATCTCGCCATTATGTTCGTATCAGTATCCATTTAGGCTCTTCCTAGAATTTTCAATCTCACCATAACATTATTTCCTTAAAATAGATTTTTTTATTGATTTCAGAGAGGAAGGGAGAGAGAGAGAGAGAGAGAAACATCAGTGATGAGAGAATCATGGACCGCCTGCCTCCTGCACGCCCCCTGCTGGGGATCGAACCCACAACCCGGGCCTGTGCCCTTGACCGGGATTCGAACCCGGGACCCTTCAGTCCGCAGGCCGACGCTCTATCCACTGAGCCACACCGGCTAGGGTCCAAGTCATCTCTTTTTTAAAATTATTTTTATAATGTTACGAACATGATATGTTTATTGTATCGTGATTACGTTTTTACATTATTATTATTATACTACCAGGTTATTCCTAGAATTTTCAATCTCACCATAACATTATTTCCTTAAAATAGATTTTTTATTGATTTCAGGAGGAAGGGGAGAGGGAGAGAGAAACATCCATGATGAGAGAGAGTCATGGACCGGCCGCCTCCTGCACGCCCCCTGCTGGGGATCGAGCCCGCAACCCGGGCCTGTGCCCTTGACCGGGAATCGAACCCGGGACCCTTCAGTCCTCAGACCGACGCTCTATCCACTGAGCCACACCGGCCAGACCCAGGTCACCTTTTAAAAAATTGTTACTATAATGTCATGTAATAAACACGATACGTTTATCGCATTGTGATTACACTTCTTGTTGGAAGAAGGCCCCCACCCCAACCCCTGGCCGGGGTGTGTGTGTGTGGACGGGAGGCAACCCATGGATGTGTCTCTCCCTCTCTCACATCAATGTTTCTCTCTGCCTCTCCCCCTCCCTCCCTCCCTCCCTCCCACTCTCTCTCTCTAAAAAAACAAAAACAAAATGAATCTGTAATAATAAAAGGGTAATATGCTAATTGGACCGTTAGACCGGACGTCCTTCCGGGCGTCCTTCCGGACGAAGCCAGGGGCCCCGCGCGCGCGTCTCCAGATAAATTGGCGAACTCGCCACCAAGAAGTTTATAAAACCAGATGAGCCGTGACGGAATTATGGCCCGTGGGGTGCAGCCAGCAGCTGCCAGGCATCTAGGCAGCCTCCCCC
>NW_005365749.1:9854-10879 GCF_000412655.1 Myotis brandtii | reverse complement strand
ATCAAAATTACTTCTTGCGTGAATTTTGGGACACCCTTATATAATATACACTATATACATATCCCATGTTCAAAGGCTGTTAAATTTCAACAAAAGAGTGCGTCTGTGCCAGCAAAGCCCTGGCCATGTACCCTCCGATATGCTATTCCATACATAACCCTATACTGTATACTTTATGATTCAACAAAAAAATTACATTTTTTAATTATAAACCTGTGTTTTCTATCAAAATTACTTCTTGCGTGAATTTTGGGACACCCTTTATATATATACACACACACACACACACACACACACACACCTCTGCTCCCATCGCGGGCCCCGAGGACCCCGGCTCCAGCCGGGGGCACTGTGGCTTCCTCCCCGGGGTGGCGGGTCGCTCTGACACATTGGAACCGCTCTGCCGTGCACAGGGGGCCCCCCAGGAGTTCCAGCAGCGACCCTGACTTCGTGGTGGTGGACGGCGTGCCCGTGATGCTCCCGTCGTACGACGAGGCCGTGAGCGGCGGCTTTTGTTTTTTTAAAATATATATTTTATTGATTTCAGAGAGGAAGGGAGAGGGAGAGAGAGAGAGAAACATCCATGATGAGAATCACTGATTGGCTGCCTCCTGCACGCCCCCTACTGGGGATCGAGCCCACAACCCGGGCCTGTGCCCTTGACCGGGAATCGAACCGGCAACGATGCCCAACCCCCTTCAGCCACCCTGGCCAGGGCTCACTGGATAATTTTTTTTAATGAAAATATAACAGTTGCCCCCGTATTTTCTGCGTGAGGTTGACTTTGAAGCTGACTGTGTGCACAGTCCCAGGGTATAGTCACTATCCTATATAATAAAAAGCTGATATGCTAATGGTCGTCACGCCATCATGCCGTAACGACCAATCAGCAGGAGGCTGCATGTGGGTGGGCGGGGCTTAACTGGGGGGGGTGGTCTGGGTCTCGCCCAATGGCAGCTGAATATCCCCCGAGGGGTCCCGGATTGCGAGAGGGTGCAGGCCGGGCTGAGGGACACCCCGCCCCC
>NW_005365749.1:2021-5700 GCF_000412655.1 Myotis brandtii | reverse complement strand
AAAAATTGTAAATTTTTTATTGATTCATAAAGGACACAGTCTAGGGTTATGTATGGAACAGCACATCGGGTCCATGGCCTCCACGGCTTTGCTGGCACAGACGCAAAGCCGCGGTCTTCATTGGTCTTCATTGTCCCTGCTCCTGGGCCGTCATTGGTACTTGGTGATGCTGATCCAATCGAAGGGATTGACATCAAAGGGCAACAGATATTAGAATCTGATTCAATCAACCGAGTCAAATTAGGCTTTTATTTTCTGTTGTTGTTGTTGTTGCTAATGCTCATACAAAATTCAAATCTTGCGTGAATTTTGGGACACCCTATATATTCATTTTGGAGAAGAAGGGAGAGGGAGAGAGAGAGAAACATCCACGATGAGAGAGAATCATGGATCGGCCGCCTCCTGCACGCCCCCTACTGGGGATGGAGCCTGCAACCCGGCCACGTGCCCTTGGCCGGGAATCGAACCCGGGACCTCCTGGCTCCTAGGTCCATGCTCAACCACTGAGCCACACGGGCCACCCGGGCTCAAACACGCTTTTAGGACTTCTTCATGCCCGCGATTTGTAGCTGGGGCTGCCCCCCGGTGTATCTGGGGAGAACAGAGGAGCCCCACACCGCACACATGATCTTATTTTTATTTTTTTTTTTGTCTGGGTTTTCCCATTTCTTTGCAGTTTCATGAGCATGTGTTTCCAGAGCCCATCACCAGAGTTTGACCCCCAAATGGATGGATGAACTTGCTCAGATGGCGTGCAGAATGGGGGTGGGGGGGAGAGGGGGAGGAAGGAATGTTAGACCTGAGCCCCTGGCAAGGTGGTTTGAATCAAGGACGCCCAGGGAATGAATGGGCTGATGCTCTATCCACTGAGCCACACCGGCCAGGGCTTAACATTTTTTACATTTGTTTACTGATTTGAGAGAGAGGGAGGAACAGAGAGAGAAAGGGAGAGAGAGAAAGAAGAAAGGAAAGAGAAAGAGAGAAGAAAAAGAGAGAGAGAGAGGGGGAGAGAGAGAGAGAGAGAGATATTTTGTTCCACTTACTATTGATGATTGATTTATTCTTGGCATGTGCCCTGACCGGGGGTCGAACCCACAACCTTGGTGTATTGGAACGATGCTCTAACCAACTGGGCTACCCAGCCAGGGCAAGAAATGAACTTTGGAAATAGTCCATTAGTGCCTTTCAATTCATATACGATATATCTATATATCTATATATCTATATATCTATATCTATCTATCTATCTATATCTATCTATCTATATCTATCTATCTATCTATCTATCTATCTATCTATCTATCTATATCTATCTATATCTATCTATCTATCTATCTATCTATCTATCTATCTATCTATCTATCTATATATATATGAAACCCCTCAGGGGATGTCCGGCTGCCGGTTTAGGCCCGATCCCACACCAGCAGTCAGACAGCCCTCTCGCAGTCCGGGAGCCCTCGGGGGACGTCCGACTGATGGCTTAGGCCCACTCCTCCCGCCACCTCATCTGCGCTCGTCAGCCGTGAGCTGTGAGCCCGGCTTCTGGCTGAGCGGCGCTCCCACTGTGGGTGCGCACTGACCACCAGGGGGCAGCTCCTGCATTGAGCGTCTGCCCCCCGGTGGTCAGTGTCCAGCATAGCGACCGGTCGTTCTGTTGTTCGGTCGATTTGCATATTAGTCTTTTATTATATAGGAATGTATATATATATTTTTTTTTAAAAAAAAGAACCCCAGTAATGAAGAGAATGAGGGGCTTGATCTTGGACGGGAATCACAGAGGGACCCAAGTTGGTGGTCGCCTCAATCCTTCCCTCATGGAAACCTGGTTGCTTCTTGGAGGAAGTCAGTGCCACTTGGGGAATGTTCCCTAGGATTCTAGTTGGTGTTTTTTGTGGAGGAACTTACAGCTGGTCTAGAAGTCACAACAGGCGTTGGTCTCCCTTCTCTACGGGCTATTCCGGAATGTCCACGCACCCTCGCCAGTACTTCTGCTGGTCTGGGTGGCCTTCCCTCCTGCCTTCTTATCTACATGCATCTATATATCATTTATCTATCTAGCATCTATCCATCTATCAATATCTATCTACCTATCTATCTATCCATATATCATCTATCTATCTATATCTATCATCTTATCTCTATCTATCTATCTATCTATCTATCTATCTATCTATCTATCTATCTATCTATCTATCTATCTATCTATCTATCTATCTATCTATCTATCTATCTATCTATCTATCTATCTATCTATCTATCTATCTATCTATCATCTATTATCTATCATCTAAATTCCTCCATCCATGCATGCATCCATCCATCTAGCCACCATCAACCATCCATCTATCTCTACTATCATTTAGCTATCAATCATCTATTATCTACTCTCTCTCTTTCTCTCTCTTTCTACCAAACTCTATCAATCATCAATCACCTTCCTTCCTTCCTTCCTTCCTTCCTTCCTTCCTTCCTTCCTTCCTTCCTTCCTTGTTATATCGATCTATCATCTATGTAGCTATCATCTATCTATTCATCCTCCATTTATCTATCCTTCCATCATCTCTCTATGCATCCATCTAGCAAACTATCACTCTATCTGCCACTCTATCTTTCCCTAAATTTATCTTCCACCCATTGATCCATCCATCCATCTATCATCTATATATCTATCTATCATCTATCTCTCTATCTATCTAAATTTATCCTCCATCCATCTGTCATGCATTCATCCATCCATGCATCCATCTATCAATCTACCTATCCATAGATCCATCCATCATCCAACCATCCACCCATTTATCTAATTATTATCTATCTATCTATCTATCTATCTATCTATCTAAATATCATCATCTATCTATATCTATCTATCTATCTATCTATCTATCTATCTATCTATCTATCTATCTATATATATATGAAACCCCTCAGGGGATGTCCGGCTGCCGGTTTAGGCCCGATCCCACACCAGCAGTCAGACAGCCCTCTCGCAGTCCGGGAGCCCTCGGGGGACGTCCGACTGATGGCTTAGGCCCACTCCTCCCGCCACCATCTATCTATCATCTACCTATCATCTATCTAAATTCCTCCATCCATCCACCCACCTATCTCTACTATCATTTATCTACCAATCCTCTATTATCTATCGTCTCTCTGTCTCTCTGTCTCCTCCTACCAATCTTTATCAATCATTTCCCTTCCTTCCTCATTCCCACCCTCTACGTATCTATCAACCATCTACCCAGAGTCCAACCCTCTTTCACGAGCCAGCGAGAGAGCTCTCTACAGAAACCACATTGGCCAACACCTTGCCCTTGGGCCTCCGACCTCCAGAGCAGCGACGATGACATGTCCTTGGTTCACGACACCCAGTCTGGACTTGAATTAACAAGACGATAAACTTGGGTTGGAGACGCAGGTCAAGAAGGACAAGGAGACTCAACCTCCGTGGCTCGTCCCGAAGTTGACCCGGAGACACCAGGCTTCCCCTACATGCATTTCCTCTCTGTGAGGAGGCAGCCGCTAACCCACCCACCATCTCAACTCGGTCCCAACGGCGGGGCCCTCAGAAGCAAACTTAACCAGGACCCTGTCCCCGGAGACACTCTGACTCCATTAGGCCTTTTCTGTACCAAAATCGCTATTTTTATGACAGTTTCCCCCCCCCCCAGCCCCC
>NW_005365749.1:1262-1849 GCF_000412655.1 Myotis brandtii | reverse complement strand
AAAACATCGTAAAATGATTACGGGGGCCCTGTCGCAGGCTTTTAATAAATTCGAAACATCTGAGGACAATTAAGTGCTTTTCCATAACTCCTCAATTACCGCGGGGCCCGGCTTGCTTTCCATTCAGACTCTGGATTTGTGAGACATTCTTTAAGTCGTGGGGCAATTTAGGAAGAAAATAGGGCCCTTATGTTAGAGCCAGAGGGGGGCATCGGGGGGGAGGGAGAGGGGAAAGGGTGTGGAGTGCTTTTTCTGGGTTTTGGGGGGGCGGGGCGGGGTGTGCTCTGTGTCTGGAGGGGTTCGCTCAGAAATGGTCATTGTTCAGCCCTCGCCAAGTTGCTCAATGGTTAGAGTGTTCGCCTGTAGACTAAAGGGCTGCGGGTTCGACTCCCAGGCGAGGGCCCGTACCTGGGTTGCGGGGTTGATTCTCGGACCAGTCAGGGAGCATGTGGGAGGCAACCAGTTGATGTGTCTCTCTCACATCGATGTTTCTCTCTCTCTCTCTCTCACCACCTCCGTCCCTTCTACTCTTTCTAGAAAATCAATTGAGCCCTGACCGGTGTGGCTCGGGGGATAGAGGGTCGGCC
>NW_005365749.1:0-1241 GCF_000412655.1 Myotis brandtii | reverse complement strand
GTGTGCAGGAGGCAGCTGATCGATGTTTCTCTCTCATCGATGTTTCTAACTCTCTGTCCCTCTCCCTTCCTCTCTGTAAAAAATCAATAAAATATATATTTTTTTACAAAAAAAAAACACTAGAAAAAATATCTTTGGTTGAGGAGTCCAGGAAAAAAAACACACACAAGAGGGAGTTACCCAGTGGAATATTACTTGGCCGAGATAAAGAACAAAATCTTCTAATTTGGGACAAGACACATGGACCTAGAGAGAGTTTTGCTCAGTGAGATAACTCGGACCGAGAAAGACAAATGCCACATGATCTCATGTATATGTGGGACCAACAGGACCAAATAAATGAACCAACGAAACAGAAACAGGCCCATAGATACAGAGAACAGATGGATGGTGGCCAGAGGGGAGGGGGGGTTGGGAGGAGGCTGGCTTAAAAAAGGGGGGAAGGATTAAGGAGCCCAAATTGGCAGCTATAAAACCATCACAGAGGTGAAAAGTAGAGTACAGGGAATATAGTCACTAATCCTATGTAATAAAAGCCTAATATGCTAAGTGTCTGGTCGACCAGTTGGCCGTTCAACCAATCAACGTGTCATATGCTAATGATATGCTAAGGCCGCTCAATGGCTCGATATGACGTGCACTGACCACCAGGGGGCAGGCAGTCAACCGGTCGACCAGTCGCTGTGACGTGCACTGACCACCAGGGGGCAGACAGTCGACTGGTCGACCAGTCGCTATGACATGCACTGACCACAAGGGGGCAGACGCTCCGACCAGTAGGTGAGCTTGTTGCTGGGGTCCGGCCGATTGGGACTGAGCAAGACGGGCCGGACATGTCCCCCCCCCCCCCCCCAGGTGCACGAATTTCGTGCACCAGGCCTCTAGTATTGTCATAAATATGGATGGTCTCAGAGATATTTTAAAAGAACAATTCTAGCCCGGCCCACATGGCTCAGTAGTTGAGTGTCAGCCTATGAACCAGGAGGTCACGGTTCGATTCCCGGTCAAGAGCACATGCCCGGGTTGTGGGCTCCGTCCACAGTAGGGGGCGTGCAGGAGGCAGCCGATCCATGATTCTCTCTCCTCATGGATGTTTCTCTCTCTCCCTTCCTCTCTCTGATATCAATAAAAATATATTTAAAAACAGGAAAAAAAGGACAATTCTTACTAATCAAAGGGACAAAGGCACTGGGAGGGGGCACCGTGAAAATATGTTCAACCGAACACAGTGGCTGCTCTAC
>NW_005365748.1:0-796 GCF_000412655.1 Myotis brandtii | reverse complement strand
GGATCAAATCCACAACCTATATATGTGCCCTGACTGGAATTCGAACCTGCAACCTTTTGGTGTATGGGCCAATCAACTAATCAACTGAGCCACCCAGCCAGGACCCACGGCAATTTTTTTCCACCCTGTCATCGTTCTTTAAAAACTGTGGCAAGGTCTGTTGTTCTGTCAAAAAGTAAATCCATTGTCAGGCCAAGATATAAACATTTTTTCATTATTTGGGTTTGAAGTTTACAGGTTTCAGAGAAAATGTGCAGTTGGTAAACTGAAAACAAATTGGTAGTATGAAAAGATTTGGTGGTTCCAGGAAAACTGCCACCTTCTCAATCAGCAGATCTGGGGCAATTCAGAAGCTTCTGTGTGCTGCCGTCACGTAGCGGGGTCCCAGGACAGCTTCTCCAATGAAGAGAACTGTCTTGTGTTTGTCATGTCTGTCATGATTTCTGCCTTGAATTATCTAGGTGTATTATTATGTATAATTTTCTTTTCATGGTGACTAAAACTTGAAGCTTTTTTTTGGTTCCTTTGTAGTGCTTTACAGAAGACAAGATCAGTCTTCTCCTGCACCTACTTGAAGATGAACTTGACCGCGGAACTGATGAGAGAAAGACTGCCACCAAATTAGGCTCAGATATCCAAGTCCACGTCACTGCCTGTATTCTCTCTGTGTGTGGCTGGGTAGCATGTAGGTTAGTCAGCAGATTTGGCCGGGGGACATCATATACCCATATACTTCAGTCACTAATAGTATTTGGAGATCACATGGTGTTTCCTATAAGGAAAGTAGAGACAGAGA
>NW_005365747.1:0-819 GCF_000412655.1 Myotis brandtii | reverse complement strand
AGCATTGGATGGGTAAGCAAATCACATCAAGAAAGGATTGGCATAAAGGACAAATACAGCCCTTTGGCTTTGAGCATTGGAAGGTGTTAATGAGTTGACTATTGAAGCACAGGGCTTTCTGAGGAGCAAGACATTGAGACACACTGTCTCCCCTCCACATCCTCCCCTGAGTTATTACCCAGAGTCAATAGCATGAGGCACTACTTCAGAGACTGTGGAATGAGTTAATCTATTCACAAAGTGAATTATAAGTGTTAATTATCCAGTTACTTACACACACACACACACACTACCATCTGTCTATACTATTTCCTAGTCACCTACCTTTCAGTTTTCTAAAATATGGTTTCTTCACTCTATATGTATTGGTTTCTCTCCCCCCCCCCCCCACCTTTTTTTTTGGAGAGAGAGAGAGAGAGAGAGAGAGAGAGAGAGAGAGAGAGAGAAACATCAATGTGAGAGAGAAATATCAATCGATTGCCTCCCACACATGCCCCAACCGAGGATTGAACCTGCAACCTGGGTATGTGTCCTGACTGGGACTTGAACCTGTGACCCTTTGGTGCACAGGATGATGCCCCAAACAACTGAGCCACACCAGCCAGAGCATATATGTATTCTTTAGTCAGTATATATGAAGGAGAACATTTCAGAATTATTATAGTCAGGAATGTTATAAATGCAGACATTTAGATGTGTGAATATTGAGTCAAAATTCAGTTCCCTCAGGCCTGGCTGGGTAGCTCATTTGGTTATTGAATTGTCCCAATACACCAAGTTTTTGGGTTTGATCCCCAGTCAGGGTACATACAAGAATCA
>NW_005365746.1:0-941 GCF_000412655.1 Myotis brandtii | reverse complement strand
TTGTTCATTAGATTCCACATATGAGTGAAATCATATTACTTATTTTTCTCTAACTGGCTTATGTCACTGAACATACTGCTACTTTCAGTCTGTGTGTTCCTTTGAATCTGAAGTGAGTTTCTTGTAGACAGCATATGTATGGATCTTGTTTTCTTATCCATTCATCACTCTGTGTATTTTAATTGGAGCATTTAATCCACTTACATTTAAAGTAATTATTAATAGATATGTAGTTATTGCCATTTTATTATTCATATTTTTGTTCTTTTTTCCCTCTTAAAGAGGTCCCTTTAACATTTCTTGTAATACTGGCTTTGTGGTGATGAACTCCTTTAGCTTTTTCTTGTCTGGGAAGCTCTTTATTTCTCCCTCAATTCTAAATGATAGCCTGCGGGTCAAGTAATCTTGGTTGTTGCTTTTTATCACTTTGAATATTTTATGCAAATATCTTCTGGCATGCAAATTTTCGGTTGAGAAATCAGTTGACAGTCTTATGGAAGCTCTCTTTAGGTAAATAACTGCTTTCCTTTTGCAGCTTTTAAGACAGCGGTTCTCAACCTGTGGGTCGTGACCCCTTTGGCGGTCGAATGACCCTTTCACAGGGATCTCCTAAGACCATCCTGCATATCAGATATTTACATTACGATTTATAACAGTAGCAACATTACAGATATGAAGTAGCAATGAAAATAATTTTATGGTTGGGTCACAACATGAGGAACTGTATTTAAAGGGCCAGAAGGTTGAGAACCACTGTTTTAAGAGTCTTTGTCTTTAACCTTTGACATTCTAATTATGATGTATCTTGGTGTGGACCTCTTTGGTTCATCTTGTTTGTTATTCTGTGCTTCCTGGACTTGTATGTCTGTTTCCTTCACCAGGTAGGGGAAGTATTTTGTCATTGTTATTATTTAATATATTTTTATTGATTTCAGAGAGGA
>NW_005365745.1:0-238 GCF_000412655.1 Myotis brandtii | reverse complement strand
TACCAAAATTAGAAAGTTTTCTTAGAAGTATATACATGAATCTTCAGGATTTAAACAGTGTCATTCAGAAAACGGCAGCCAATTCGGCCTCAATTATAAATATATACAGTATTCTCTTCATTTAATGGCTTCATACACAAACTCTGAGCTCTAGAAACAGCAATTCTTATATTTTAAAGCACTTTCTTCGGAAAAACATCATCTAAAGTAGCCGGAATTGTAAACATTATCGGTACTT
>NW_005365744.1:0-740 GCF_000412655.1 Myotis brandtii | reverse complement strand
CACAGGCCCGGCCAGGTTGCTTAGTGGTTGAGCATCAACCCATGAACCAGGACGTCACCAGTTTGATTCCTGGTCAGGGCATATGCCCAGGTTTTGTGCTCGATCCCAGCAGGAGGCAGCTGATCCATGTTGATATTTCTATCTCTCTCTTCATTTCCCTTCCTCTCTCTCTCAAATCACTAAAAATATTTAAAAATAGAGAAACCATAGGCCCCAACTAGCAATTGCTTCTTTCTCAGTTTTCCATATATCATAAAATGGAAATATGTCTTTCTTCACACAGTATTCCTACTTGCTTTCTTTTTTTTGTAAATATATTTTATTGATTTTTTACAGAGAGGAAGAGAGAAGGATAGAGAGTTAGAAACATTGATCAGCTGCCTCTTGCACACCTACTACTGGGGATGTGCCTGCAACCAAGGTACATGCTCTTGGCCAGAATCGAACCTGGGACCTTTCAGTCCGCAGGCCGACGCTCTATCCACTGATCCAAACCAGTTAGGGCCCTACTTGATTTCTTTCAGTGTTAGCCTATTTCAAATACAATAGGAAGTCCTGTTTCAAAATATCTCCCCAACCATCCCCTAGCCAGTTTGGCTCAGTAGAGCATCGCCTTGGGGACTCCAGGGTCCTGGGTTCGATTCTGGTCAAGGGCACATACCTTGGTTACAAGCTCAATCCCCAGCCCTTGTTGGGGTGTGTATGGGAGGCAAGCTATTGATGTTTCTCTCTCTCTTTCT
>NW_005365743.1:0-857 GCF_000412655.1 Myotis brandtii | reverse complement strand
AGTGTCTTCTTGGACCTTGAATATTTTAAAGCAGATACTTGGGCATTAATGATCAAATATTAATTTCTCAGAAAACAAGCTGGGTTAGGGGAGGTGGAGTATGGTCTCTGCCTGTCCGTGTCTCTTCTTTGGAGAACTGGCCTTTCTGCAACTATATGGTCCTGCTGGTGAAGTATCAATTCAGTTCCCTGTCCAACAGACTAGCTCATCTTTCTCACTCAGCCATTGGTACAAACAGGACATGTGACCAAGCACCATGAACAAATAATTTTAGCTCAGTAATATGGTTTGAACTGACCCAAACTTATTGTTAAATCGTGATTATTATTTGTTAAATATCTGCCATTCTGTCAGACTTGAAATTCCATGAAGATCTTGTTTGTTTAGTTCATACACATTTCCATCATGCGTAGCACTGAGATAATTATCTAGTCTGTCACAATCAGAGATATACAAGTATTTTATTTAAGACTATTCAATGCCTGTTTCAATTACTACATGCAGTCATTGTTTTAAAAAAATTCCAATACATCTAAGAGGTGTATTCCTTGCAGTGGTTGGCAAACTCATTAGTCAACAGAGCCAAATATCAACAGTACGATTGAAATTTCTTTTGAGAGCCAAATTTTTTAAACTTAAACTATATAGGTAGGTACATTGTTATTAACTTAATTAGGGTACTCCTAAGGCTTAGAAAGAGCCACACTCAAGGGGCCAAAGAGCTGCATGTGGCTCCTGAGCCACAGTTTGCCGACCAAGGCCTTAGACCCTAATGAAAGAGGAAAATACTAACCATTAAAGGAGGGGAATTCATACCGGTAGTGTGTTCTCTCTCTCTCTCTCTCTCTCTCTCTCTC
>NW_005365742.1:0-822 GCF_000412655.1 Myotis brandtii | reverse complement strand
AATCCTTTATGGAAGAGTCTGTATATCATTCATCCAGCTTTTCTTATCGTAATTGTTTAGCATGGTAGTCAGTGACCAATATATGCCGGATAAACTAATGAACAGATGCACTAATACGCATCTAATTTAAGCATTTCTGCATAGGTGCTTGGTCTGTGAGACCAGATTTAAAGTGATTACCGCTTGGCTTTCTATGCTCAGTTCTCGGTTTCTACTGTTCTTCCCGTTATTTATTGCACTGTAGCCACAGGAGCCTTCTGAGGGGAAAACAAGATAACACACATGCTTGTTGCTCGCACTCTGCCCCGGGCACTTCCTCTGCTTGAGATGACCAGTCACATGCCGTTAGCTCCTCAACCTTTGTGCCTCAGCTAAGATGTCACCGGCCTAAAGAGGCCTTTCTTTATCAGCCTGTCCCAAAGGAGCAACCCTTCACCCAAACCCACCCTATAGCCCTGGTTCATCCATTACGGAGTTCTATGTTTTAATTCTCATTTAACAGTATATGAAATTATTTTAGTTAAATATTTGTTTATGTCTGCACTCGGGAAGAGATAGTTTACTTGTTGCCCAAATGTTATCCTCAAAACAGTGTTTAACATAGAGAAAATACTCAATAAATACTTCTTGAGTTTTTAAGTGAATAAGTATCATTGTGTGTGTGTGTGTGTGTGTGTGTGTGTGTGTGTGTGTGTGTGTGTACTGGATTATGCTGGTAAGCATGTTACAATTGACTTCCTGAGAAATAAAGGTTTCATTTTGTAGATTTGCTGATTTTCATAGGATGGATAAATATGCCTACCACAGCCAAGTTCAAACTGC
>NW_005365741.1:0-746 GCF_000412655.1 Myotis brandtii | reverse complement strand
AGAGGGAGAGAGAGTCAGAAACATCAATGATGAGAGATTGATGTTAGAGAGGAATCATTCATCGGCTGCCTCCTGCACGCCCCCCACTGGGGATGGAGCCTGCAACTCAGGCCTGTGCCCCGACCGGGAATTGCACCCTGACCTCCTGGTTCATAGGTCGACGCTCAGCCCCTGAGCCATGCCGGCCGGACGGGTCGTGTTTTCTTACTCACTCTCGTTGGTTCGGTTGTGGGGATGCCCTTGAGCATTCGTGAGCGTGCGGACTGCGGGCGGCAGGCACGTCAGCGCCCCGGCCTCCTGGCTTCCCGCTCACGAGCTGGGCGTGACTTTGGGGACAGGGATGTCCCGGGTCCTAGAAGGACTTGGGCTGAGCTTGAGCGGCCGCTCTCTGGGTGGGGCCGGGGGCTCCATCTCTGACCCTGAGCCTCGGAGCTCGCCCACCTCCCTGCCTTGTGCAGGTATCGCGTCTTCATCCCCGTAGTGGCTGGGGCAGCCGAGTGAGGGACAGGCCACGGGCCTCATTCTCCCCCTCCCCCTGCTGGCCCTTTCTTTTTCTTAATGTATTTTTATTGACTTCAGGGAGGAAGGGAGAGAGAGAGAGAGAAACATCCATGATGGGAGAGAATCATGGACTGGCTGCCTCCTGCACGCCCCCCACTGGGAATGGAGCCCACAACCCGGGCATGTGCCCCGACCAGGAATTGCACCCTGACCTCTTGGTTCATAGGTCGACGCTCAGCCCCTGA
>NW_005365740.1:1188-2696 GCF_000412655.1 Myotis brandtii | reverse complement strand
TTAGAATTTTATATAAATAAAATTATATGTATATATTCTTTTGTTTATGCTTTCACTCATCATAATTATCTTGCAGTTCATCAAAATTGTTGATTTTATCAATATTTTATTTATTTTTATTGCTGAGTAGATGCTTTTGTATGGCTATACCAAATTGGTTTATCCATTTATTGTAGATGTTAATGGACATCTACACTCTTTTCAGTGTTTGGTGATTACAAATAAAACTCCTATGAATGCCGAAACCGGTTTGGCTCAGTGGATAGAGCGTCGGCCTGCGGACTGAAAGGTCCCAGGTTCGATTCCGGTCAAGGGCATGTACCTGGGTTGCGGGCACATCCCCAGTGGGAGATGTGCAGGAGGCAGCTGATCGATGTTTCTCTCTCATCGATGTTTCTAACTCTCTATCTCTCTCCCTTCCTCTCTGTAAAAAAAATCAATAAAATATATTTAAAAAAAAAAAAAACTCCTATGAACATTTGTGAAAAAGTCTTTGCTTGGAAATATGCTTTAATTTCTCTAGGAGTGGAAAGGCTGGATCATAATTAGTGTTTTTAATTATACCCATTCTGGGTATGTAGTGGCATCTTGTGATTTGGATTTCATGAATAATAATGTTGAACATCTTTTGTGTGCTTATTTGCCATTATTATATTTTATTTTGTGATGTGTCCCAAACTTTGCCCTTTTCTTTATCTGGTTGCTTATTTTTTTAGAGTTCTTGATATGTTCTAAACCCAAGTTCTTTTCAGATGTATGATTTTCAAATACTTTTTCCAAGTTGGTAGTTTCTCTTTATATTTTTTAAAGAACAAAGGTTTTCAATTTTGATGTTCAGTTCATCACTTTTTCTATTATTGATGATACTGTTGGTGTCATTTTTAAGAAATAGTTGTCTTATCCAAAGTCACAACAATTTTGTTCTAGTTCTTCTGCAAGTCTTATAGTTTTATGTTTTACATTTAAGACTACTATCCTTTTTAATTTTTGTATTTGCTAAAAGTTATAAATCAAATTAACTTTTAAACATATGAATATCCAATTGTTCCAGCAACCATTTATTATATGTGCATATATTTCTGTATTCTCTATTCTGCTTCATACGTCTATGTCTCTATTTCTATATTAATATCACGCGGTCTTGGTTACTGAAGCTTTAGAGTAAATCTTGAAAACACAGTGTTCTTTTTCAAAGTTGTTTTGACTGTAATAGGTCCTGTGCATTTCCATATGAATTTTAGAATTACCTTGCTAATTTCTTATATTAAAAAAAGCCTGTTGAGATTTTTGTTGGGATTTTATTGAATCTATAGATCGATTTGGGGAGAATTGACATATGAACAATATTAAGTCTAACCCATTAGCAAAATATATCAATGTGTCTTTCTATTTATTTAAATCTTCTTTAATGTCTCTAAGTATTCTTGATGATTTTTTAAAATATATATATATATTTTATTGATTTTTTTACAGAGAGGAAGGGAGAGGGATAGAGAGTTAGAAACATC
>NW_005365740.1:0-1121 GCF_000412655.1 Myotis brandtii | reverse complement strand
CCTACTGGGGATGTGCCCGCAACCAAGGTACATGCCCTTGACCGGAATCGAACCTGGGACCTTTCAGTCCGCAGGCCTACGCTCTATCCACTGAGCCAAACTGGTTAGGGCGATGATTTTTTTTTCTTGATGACTTTTTTTATTCTAGTGTAGCAATATTGAATACAGTGCATGAGTAGACATCTTTTTCTGTTCCTGAGCTTAGTGAGATAGTTCTTAGTGTTTCACCATTAAGGTTTTGTTTTTTAACCTTCCTAGGTTGACCCTTTCCAATTCCTTTGGCTATAGACAATAACATTTTCTGGAAGCTTTTATTGTCTGCATTTGTTAGCGTGTAAAGGTTGCTGGGTTTTTCAGCACCTAGTCTGGGATATATGGTATGAGGCAGAAAAAATACTTAGGGAGCTCACCACCATGTCATTCCTTGAGTTTCAATGTCCCAGTGTAACCTCTTCTCTTCAATTTTCAGAGTTTTTAAATGTTTGTTCCATATACATTCACTATGGTTCTTAGTTGTACTTAGTGGGAGGGATTGGAAAAAGAATATCTCCTCCATTTTTCAAAAGCACAAATTCTACTTAGTTACCATTTAAAGATATTTAAATGCTAAGAAATAAATATATATTTACCTGTTTACTGACCATGCCTTCATATTTTTCTATCTTCATGTAGATCCATATTTTCATTTTTGTGGTATAATTTTTCTTCTCCCTGAAGAACTTCCTTTAACATTTCTTATACCGTGAATCTGCTTAAGTAAAATCTTTTGGCTTTCCATGCTGATAAGAATCTTTATTTACTTCTACTTTTAAAATATATGTTTGGGTGGGTGTAAAAATTCTGATTTGAAAGTTTTTCTTCTCTTACTTTAAATATGTTTTCCAGTATCTTCTTATTTGCATTGTTTCCAACAAGAAATCTGCATCATTGATTTATTTATTCCTTTTATATAACAAGTCTTTTATATTTGGCTGCTCTTAAGATTTTCTGTAATAGCTATTGAAGGGAACTTCTTTTCATATATCTGTAGGTTGTTTGAACCCTCATTCACGGCTGGTGAGAATGTTTACTGGTACAGCCACTGTGAAAAACAACAGTCAGGTGGTTCCTCAAAAAACTAA
>NW_005365739.1:0-2119 GCF_000412655.1 Myotis brandtii | reverse complement strand
ATGTGGAAGGCTACAAGGTAATCTGTTGTGTCAGGGGATTTCTCTATGTGTAGAATAAGAATTAGAGAAGGGATCTTTTGGTTTTTATTTCTCCAAGACTGCCAGGAAATTCTACGTTGCTCAGTACTGCTTTGGAAGTAATAGAATGAGGTTGAGGAAATGTAGAGATACCATGTTTTGAGCACAGATGTCACAAGTCTGAAATTGGGAGCCCATGAAATTAAGGGAGAAATGAACATCCTGGTGTATATACTTTTCCACATAACAACATGAATTCAAGTTGATCATTTTTGAAGACTACAGAGTAGTTCGTGGAGAAATTGTATCCATTTGCTTAAGCTTTTCCCTCCTCTTGAACATTTGGGTTACCTAAGACTTTCCCCTGCTTTCCATATCCCTGCTATAATTGTATTTGAACATGTAGGCTTAAAAAACTCTTTGGGGCTATTTCCTTAGACAAATTCCCACTGGGTCAAAATATGTGATCCTCTCTGTGATTCATGCTACCTCTTGACTGGTTTCCCTCCAGACTGACTGTCACCTCAAAGTGACACTACCAATAGCAACTGCCATATTCTCAGCTTCCCGAAGCTTTATTTATTTAATCTGAATTGTATTTATTCTTCTGTGTACTCCACCAAAGGTCAGAGAATTCTGCCTGCATCGTTTATAAGGAGCAAGCCCACTTTCGGCCAGGCACTAGCCAAGGCCTCTCTGACCAGAGCTTTATCTACTATGTGAGAACAAGAGTCATGAAACTTTCTTGCATTGGTAGTGTCGTTCTCCAATAGGTAATCTGAACAGATAAAATAAAATGTGAGATTTAGCCCTAGCCAGGGTGGCTCAGCTGGTTGAGGCCGCCAGTTGGATTCCCAGTCAGGGCACATGCGCAGGTTGTGGGCTCCATCCCCAGCAGGGGGTAGCTGATTGATGTTTCTCTCTCAGCATCATGTTTCTTTCTCTCTCCCTCTCCCTTTCTCTCTCTCTAAAAATAAATAAAAACTTTTTTTAAAGTAAGATTTAATGCTAATGTAGGAAAACTGAGTTAAATCAAGCTTAAAATTTTTCCTTTTTACCAGATATTGCAAAGCTTTTAATATGCTAAGTTACATTGTGGAACTAATGAAGGAATAAAATGTTCACCCCTTCCAAAACTTATTTGAATACAAATCCTTTTTTTCTTTTATGAACATCTCTCCTGATTAATGTTTTGTGGAACTCAAGAGGGGAGCTTCTCAGCAGATAAGAGAGACCTACACACCCTGTACACGGAGGGGATGCTGCTAATGGAGATGGAGAGTGGGTGCCACACAATGGCAATGTCCCCAAAGACATCTGAGGACATAGGATGCAGAGGGACGAGACATGGAGAGGAGGAGGGACATTTTACTCCCGTCCTAAAGCAGACACTTAGCCCTTCTATTGCATTTCCAAATCTCTATCCATCTTCATCTCTCTCAAAAAGTACACAAGGCGAGATTCAAGTCTCCAAGGGTGATTATGAAGGGAGGGGGGCAATATGAGATATTTTCAAAGAGCATAACCTGTGGCATCAGACAGACCCGGGTTCAAATCCTAAGTTCTACCATTTACGAAGTGGCTTTTATCACATTATTTGAACTTCTGAGCCTATTTCCTTTTAATTAGAATTGGAGAGAAACTTCTGACCATAAAGCGTGGTATGAGAACTAAATAGGATAACACACAGGAAAAAATGCTTAGCACAGCAAGTATCTCATCAGAAGCACTGCGTGTCTCACATCAGAACACTCCTCACCTATTTTACAAATTTGCCTGAAACTATCCCTGATACCTACAAGAAACCCCAAGCCTAGCATTTAATAAATTGTCCTCAGCAGACTGTCAAGCCTCAGAATGTGAACGGTGGACTGAGAACATCATGAGAGATTTGGACTTTTTCTAAAGTACTTTCCCTTAACCACCATCCTTTTAGGTAAGGCTTCTTACAGCTAAATCTCCTGCTTTCATATCAAAATCACTATGAGACAGAAAGAGGACAAGTTTTAGTAGAAGATAGTCAGGTATCCTAGTTTGATATCAGACATATGGCCTTTCCTCCCCGTACCTCTGAAGATCTAAACCAATGTGACTTTTCACA
>NW_005365738.1:0-1982 GCF_000412655.1 Myotis brandtii | reverse complement strand
AAAAAAAAAAAAAATCAACCAACGGAGCTTTAAATATGGCCAGTCATTTTCTGCCAGCGGAAAAGGAAGTCAGGGAAAATGGAAAGAAATGATTATTATTTTAGTCCTTGACTTTCAGGAGAGAACATTTTACTCCCCTGATAGGAGTTTCACCGAATGACCATCTCTGGCATCTGAAGGGACACTGCCCAGAGGCAAACAACAAGAGGCCAGAGGAGGCGTGAGGAACCCAGGCCAGTATTTTGTAAAACACGGAGTCACCTGACCAACTGCATCGGGTGACTTAGACGATGTTAAAATGCAGATTCCCCCAGAGCCAAATGAATGGGATTATATGGGTTGGGACTGAAAATACGCATCTTTAACAAGTGCCCTTGATGCAATCAACACTGAAAATCACTCATCTTAGGCCATGTTAAAATCATGCCATAAGTGCCATGTATTATTCATGTGTCATCTCACTAGGATTTCTCTTCATCTCCAAAAGAAACTTCTGGTCTAGAAGAAGCAAAAGACACAGAAACCATCCTAGGACTTGCATAGCCAACTAATAGAAGTGAAGGTATAGTGGTGCCCACGGTGGGGGAGGAGGGTTGCCAGTCAGCCTGGGGACACAGAGGGACGGTTGTCAAGAAGGGGAAGCTTCACCTGCACATTTCCCTCTGTGGATGCCCACCTCACCCTAGACTTTACTAGCCATGGGCTGCTATTTTTATCTTCAGCTGCCTGGTTTATATGCCCCGAGTTTCATAGGACCTTATCAGATGTCCACAACATGCAAGGAAAATACCAGGAGGTTCCAAATCATTGCACTTCACTGCAGTTATTTTAGGGTTAGCAGTGGAACATACAACTTCAAAACCATGTGTTTGATCTAGGATATCTTTTGGTAGCTTAACTTTCATCAAAGTTGTGTCTGATGGACAGAAACCTCAATACTTAACACAAAATGGAATGTTTCCACGTTCCCATTATTCCCCAGCTCAAAAACTCAACAGGTTCCATTTCTTTCAACTATTTAACCACCAAATGGAAGACAGGAGAAAGATCCCTAAAAACTACTATCCTCACTGCAACCATTTACGGAGCACCTCCCATATTCCCAGCACTTTTTCTATTCACCAGGTATTATAAATATATAACCTCAATTCTTAAAATTCCGTAGAGCTAGTACTGTCTCAATTTTATAAATGGGGACAGTCTGAGAAAGACTGGTCCTCCTGTGTAAGTTCCCACCGCTAGGAGTTGATCGACTTAGAACTGTTGGATTCCCAATGGCAAATACTATTAACACGGTTTCAAAAAGCAAAGGACTTCAGCAGTGAATGTAGGTCTTCCTATATGACCTACTGCCAGGTCTATCAGCAGCAACGATCCCCTTCAGCTCAGAGGCTGAAGGCTTAAAAAGAGCATTGACAATGAATGAGTAGTTTAATTCTATAATGTATAGTAAGTGAGTTTGCAATTCTCTTATCAAGCCTTCAAAGTTCAAAAATAGATACTGACAATAAAAAAACAAAAACAGCCCTAACTGGTTTGGCTCAGTGGATAGAGCATCGGCCTGCGGACTCAAGGGTCCCGGGTTCGATTCGTCAAGGGCATGTACCTTGGTTGCGGGCACATCCCCAGTGGGGAGTGTGCAGGAGGCAGCTGATCGATGTTTCTCTCTCATCGATTTTTCTAACTCTCCATCCCTCTCCCTTCTTCTCTGTAAAAAATCAATAAAATATATTTTAAAAAAACACAAATAAAGAGGGATAATCTGTAATATGAACTTGTGATAAATACCAAGGGCACAACAATGAAATAGGTGTAACCTTTGCTTCAGTGATGAGCTATCACATCAGAGATGTGAAACAATGTGCTAATGATATCAACAGGGAGTCATGGGACCATGGAGAATTTAACCTGAAGTGATGTTTTGCTATATTTCATTTCTATTTTTCCTGAAATTGAATAATTGGATGTTCTTATTGAAAAGG
>NW_005365737.1:0-767 GCF_000412655.1 Myotis brandtii | reverse complement strand
ATTTATCATACACCTGCTATGTTCAAGGGACTGCTGTGTTACTTATGATATACCCTACTTTAAAATATTTGCTTTTATTTCTGTTGACTTTTTTCAATTATTTGTTCATTGTGATGATGAAAAGTTACAAATAAGACTTATTAGCTTCTGATGTCTTACAGCTATTTCTAGACCTTTTTTGTTGTTGATAACAAGGGAAAATAATTTTGATATTTCTTTTCTGTTGTTTTATAATTATCTTACTTTCTCATCTTTTTTTGCATTGATATTGCATCTTTTTCTTGCATCCATGCTCTTAATTTTAGTGTCTTTAATATTCAGTAAAGATGTCAGGTTCTAGAGAAGATACAGGGATATTTCATGTTTCTGGCTCTCTTGAGTTAAAGATTATTGTATTATTGATTCTAAGATATCCAGTAGTCCCTCTCCAATATTTATGTATTAGGTGTAATTTAAGAAAATAATTTACAATATATCTTGAGATAAGCAACCTTGGGAAAAAGTAAAAATTCAGTACTATTTAAACAAATAGGTTGTTTTTTTCTTTCTCTTCTGAGTCCATGTTAAATATTTACATATAATTCTATTCAGAAGACCAAGTTAGACTTACCTGTTTAATTGATTAATAGTTCCTATCAAATACAGGAATACAACTTGACAACCACAGAATTTTGCAAAATGTTTCAGCTACTTCATTAGAGAATTGCCATATCCTAACATCAAAGTTAGGGTATGGCAAGATGAAATACTGATTTGTATAGCTTTTT
>NW_005365736.1:0-901 GCF_000412655.1 Myotis brandtii | reverse complement strand
TAACAATCAATGGAGAGAATATCCTGGGCTGAGGATTGACGACAACAACAGAAAAAGAACAGGGATTTCTTGGTGTCAAGCTCTTTTCGGTCCTAGTTCTTAGGCGTAGGGTCTGACAGGGCAAAACACAGTGATGGTGTCACTGAACCAGAGCAGCAGGTGGAACCCCCAGAAGAAGCCATTGTCCTCCTTGTCCACATCGATGAGAGCTCATCCCCTCCCCCCTCCTTCCAGCAGGAAATGGCCATGAGGCCAGTGCCTGTCGGAGCCGCAGAATCACATGCCTGTTTACCCAGAGCCGTCCCCACTGGGTTTCCAACTTTCTTTCTTTTTTTATTTTATTTTATATTTGTATTTATTTCAGAGACGAAGGGCGAGAGAGATAATAACATCCAGGAGGAGAGAGAATCATGGATCGGTTGCCTCCTGCAGGCCCCCCACTGGGGATGGAGCCCGTAACCCGGTCCTGTGTCCTGACCAGGAATCCAATGTGACCTCCTGGGTCACAGGTGGACGCTCAACCACTGACCCCGCCGGCCGGGCTGAGCGTCCTCTCTTGACTGTAGGAGAAGATAGAGGCTCAGAGACAGAAAATCCAGGCGGAATTCCAGAACCTGCACAGCTTCCTGAGGGAGGAGGAGAGGTCGTACCTGTGGAGACTGGAGAGCGAGAGAGAGCGCACTCTGCAGAGACTGAGGGACAGTGAGGCCGACCTGGACCAGCAGAGCCAGGAGCTCGAGAGCCACATCCTGGAGCTGGAGGAGCGATGCCAGGGCTCCTCCCAGAAGGTGCTGCAGGTGAGGCTGAGGCCTGGAAGGACACCATGGGGACGGGTCCTGAGCTGCTGGGGGGTGGTGTGTGGTTTGGGAACAGAGGACCGCCTGCCTCGCTCAGCGGTGGC
>NW_005365735.1:0-775 GCF_000412655.1 Myotis brandtii | reverse complement strand
CAAGGAGTTATAATCAAAGCTTAAAAAGCTTGTTTGCTCGTTTGCTGGTGTTTTTGCATTCTCTCTCTCTCTCTCTCTCCTCTCTCTCTCTCTCTCTCTCTCTCTCGGCCTGCAGGCCTTACAGCCCTGTGGGTCCAAAGCAGCACCGGCTAGCCATAGCTGGGTGGCATTGGGCCTTGGCGGGGAAGTGCAGGTGGGGAGATACATCTCTGGGCCCCGGCTCTCCAGGGTCTGCTGAGGACAAGTGTGGCTCTGAGGCCCCAGAGGCTGGAACTTCTGCAGAGAGACGGAGCTGAGCCACCTGGTCATGGATGAGACACCAGTAAGCCTTGCCACAATTGCTCATATCTTCCTATGCATGAGTCCCCAAAACGCTTTTCTCATGACTTCACAAGAACCCATGACTCTGTGGAAGAACCCTATTTCCACCGGCCACATCACTAGATTAGGCAATGGGTGTATCTTACTGGATCGCTGAGAACTAGAAGAAGCTGGAGAATGAGAATGTGGCAAGGATTCCATTGTTTTTCAGGAAAACCTGGAGCCAAGGATAAAATCCTGGCTGCTTCTCCTCCTTCCTCTTTATTTTTATTTCTCTCTGTTCCAACTTCATTCTCTATCATGATAGACAATTGCTTTCACGTGACATTGACAGCTCACAACTTTATATCTTAGACACTTCTCCTCTGGAAAACACTGACTCTGAAAAGTCCTAAAGAAGGTCTCAGGTTGGCTTGCTTGGGGCCATACATCCATATCTGAGCCAACCTACTGT
>NW_005365734.1:527-752 GCF_000412655.1 Myotis brandtii | reverse complement strand
GAGGGTCCCTGCTGGGGGGCTGTGGCCAGCCTGCAAAAAGCAATCAGCCCTTCATCCAGACTGGCCAGGCACTCCAGCAGGACCCGCCACCCTGAAGGGGGTGTGGCCAGCCTGAAAATGGCCCTCAGCCCCTCACCCAGGCTGGCCAGGCACCCCAGTGGGGACCCCCACCCTGACGGGGCTGTGGCCAGCCTGCAAACAGCCATCAGCCCCTCACCCAGGCTG
>NW_005365734.1:0-484 GCF_000412655.1 Myotis brandtii | reverse complement strand
GGCAAACCAGCTGGCCCCACCCGTGCACCAGGCCTCTATCCTATATAATAAAAGGGTAATATGCAAATTGACCCTAACAGCAGAATGACTGGGAATGACTGGTCACTATGACACACACTGACCACCAGGGGGCAGACGCTCATTGCAGGAGCTGCTCCCTGGTGGTCAGTGTGCTCCCACAGGGGGAGCTCTGCTCAGCCACAAGCCGGGCTGACAGCTGCCAGTACAGCTGTGGTGGTGGGAGCCTCTCCCACCTCCTCAGCAGCATTAAGGATGTTCAACTGCAGCTTAGGCCTGCTCCCCGCTGGCAAGTGGACATCCCCCAAGGGCTCCCGGGCTGCCAGAGGGGTGTTTGACTTCCAGCTTAGGCCAAATCCCCCAAGGAGCAGGCCTAATCCAGCAGGTGGACATCCCCCGAGGCATCCCAGACTGTGACAGGGCACAGGCCCGGGCTGAGGGACCCCCTCGAGTGCACAAATTTTTG
>NW_005365733.1:441-833 GCF_000412655.1 Myotis brandtii | reverse complement strand
TAGGAGCTGTATCGGTAAATATATTGCTGTGACATATATCTGATATTTTGCTGCTTATGGATTCTTCTAAGGGTTTCCTGTTTTCCCATCTTATGTTTAAATCCTTTATCCATTTTGAGTTTATTTTTGTGTATGGTGTAAGTTGGTGGTCTCATTTCATTTTTTTTACATGTATATGTCCAATTTTCCCAACACCATTTATTGAAGAGATTGTTTTGACTCCATTGTATGCTCTTGCCTCCTTCATCAAATATTAATTGAGCATAATGGCTTGGGTCAATTTCTGGGTTCTCGGTTCTGTTCCATTGGTCTATATGTCTGTCCTCGTGCCAGTACCAGGTAGTTCTGAGGATAGTGGCTTTGTAATATAGCTTGATATCTGGTATTGTGAT
>NW_005365733.1:0-345 GCF_000412655.1 Myotis brandtii | reverse complement strand
TTTTATTTTTTTTTTTTTTTTTTACTACTTCAATTTTATTGGTTGTATTGGTCCATTCAGATTTTCTGAATCTTCCTGATTGAATTTTGAAAGATTCATGTTTCTAGAAATTTATACATTTTGCTTAGGTTTTTCAATTTGTTGGCATTAGTTGTTCATAGAACTTTCTTATAATCCTTTGTATTTCTGTGGTGTCAGTTTTTACTTCTCCCCTTTCACTTCTGATTTTATTAGTTTGGGTTCTCTCTCTTTTTTTCTTGATGACTCTGTTTAAAGGTTTGTCTATTTTGTTTATCTTTTCAAAGAACCATTAATCTTTTGTATTGTTCATTTCATCTCTATTTC
>NW_005365732.1:0-1921 GCF_000412655.1 Myotis brandtii | reverse complement strand
GCCTTTGCACTTACTGCTCCTTTCTGCCTTCAGTGCCCAGGTAGTATCAAAGTGGATGCCTCCTTCTCATCTTCAGGTCTCAGCTAGACTCTCACCCTCCTCAGAAGCCTTCTCTCTCTATTCTCGCTAAAGCAACACCACCGCACCCCACCCACTCTTTAATCCATCACTGTTTCATATTATATTCTTTTTAAAAATATTTTTATTGATTTCAGAGAGGAAGGGAAAGAGAGAAGAGAGAAACATCAATGATAAGAGAGAATTATTGATCGGCTGCCTCCTGCACGCCCCCCACTGAGGATTGAGCCTGCAACCGGGCATGTGCCCCTGACAGGAATCAAACCTGGAACCTTTCAGTCCACAGGCCAACACTCTATCCACTGAGCCAAGTTAGGGCTCATATTATATTCTTTATAGCACTTTCTACAATCAGCTACTTTATTTTTTGTCATTTTTATTTTCTGTCTGTCTTCTCCCACAAGGAAACTACCCCCAAAAGTTGTCCCCTACTCTATCTTGTATCTCTAGTGCCTAAAAGAGGACTTGGAACATAGTAGATAGCCAATAAATATTAGCTGATGAATGAGTGAATGACAATGAATGGGCAATTGACAAAGAGAATGAAAGAAGGAAGAAGGAAGGGAAGGATGAAGAAAGAGAGAGAAAGAAAGGAATTTTTAAATATTCAACAAGAGCCAAACTGCTGTGGCTAATATTAAGTAAGATCTGTCAGCTAACTGATATCACCTCACAAAACATTTTTAGACACCAATGGCTTATACACTATTTTCAAAAGATGCTATTTAGGGCTCAGAGCTTTGATGCCACTGTATATATACATAGTCACACATTTCATAAGCTACATATCGCAAGAAAACTCATATTGGAAAAGTCCTGGAAGTTTCACTACAACCTGCATGTAGGTTAGATTTATAACAAATTTATGTTTTCAAAGCATCCACCCCTACCCCACCGCCCAAAATTAATAAAGCAGGGCTAAGGATTCCAAAAGGGGATTTTCATCACCACACTTTCCACAGTAAGACTTGGACACAGTTAACGACTGGCCTTTCCAGCAGAGATGGAGTGACGTATAGACTTGGGATTTGGACAAGCACACCTCGGAATCAAAAAAAGTAACCTGCAAACGTTCCCACAGGACTGGGTGGCTCTTTGTACCTATGTTCTAAAAACCCAACATCAAAACTTTCGGCCACTTCACAGCGGCTGAAGAGAGGAAACTTACAAATGGTTTCTATTTATTGGCCCCAAATTTAATGGCATTTATTTATTTATTTGCTGGCTGGATGCTATAACCATTGCCGCGGGCTTCAGGACACACGGACTCACTTACAGTTCCACATTCAAAACCTCTCAGCTCCACGCTGTCCCTGACAGCCCAGTTTTGTATCAGAATGGTTCCACAATCTACACAATCTGTTAAATTACTCATACAAAGATTACTCCCTATTATTTGCATCTGTTAAAGCTCATGAGTTTTATTTATTCCAGCACACGTCTGAAATAAATTATGTTTTCTTTAAAAAAAAATGTGTTCCTGATCATGCTCCTTTCATATGGCAGCATGAGGGTGACTGGGTGAAAGCCTCCCCCCTTTTGATCAATCTATGCTTTCCTTGATTTTCAAGGTTGGCTGTACAAAGAGGTATGTTTCTAATTGAGTTCGAAATGATTTATCTCAGGACCTTGTGGCTGTCCTCAATCACAGATGATTTTTACTTTTCAGTTAATAAATCCTGGGTCAAACTGAAGGTTCCTGACCTTCCTGAGACCCAGCTGCACAATCCTAGCAGGGCGCTGTCTCAGGGAGCGCACATCTCCACGGTGGGCAATGAAGCCTCCTTGCAGTCACGTGCCTCGCGTTTCTGTGTCTTTTCCATTCTCTAAACTTGAGAGAATG
>NW_005365731.1:0-894 GCF_000412655.1 Myotis brandtii | reverse complement strand
TTGAGAATTTAAATTAGATTAATTTAGTTACAACTGTGTGTCCACAAAAAAGGAAAGCCTTAATCTTAAAAGCCGAGGGCACAGCTATGCAATTTTAGCTGCCACTAAAGGGATGCAGAACATACTGAGTGGACTGCTGTCTTTCCTGGGGCAGAGATGGTGTCTTATTCATTTTATTTTATCCCTGGACTGAGGCCTGCACCTGAAGTCCAATGGATTTTCCAGAAATGTTTCATGAACCAAGTAAGAATGAAAAGGTCCCTCCAGCCTGTTTGACTAGTGGATAGAGCGTCAGCCTGCGGACCAAAGGGACAAAATGTGCACCAATGAAAACTTGCACATTCTAGTCAAGGTTGATTCAAGTCATGGGCATGTAGCTTGGTTGCAGGCTCCTCCGCGGCCCAGGCCCTGGTTGGGTGAGGATTAACAAAGAAACAAACAAATAAACAAAAAGACTGAAAAGGTCTAGTCAGACTCCTATCCAAATGGGAACCATTTCTTCTACATCCTTGATTATTGTCATGTTGCCTTAAATCGAACAGATTCCGTGATAGGGAACTTCGTTTTTCATGAGCCAGCCCAAGACAGGGACTCCAGTTGGGGTTCTGGGACTGCAATGCAGCTGGGCCCTGCACAGCCCAGGGCTGTGGTCTGCCTTGTCGAGTAGATGAATCCTGTCCCCTGGAGTTGTGCAGCACAGCAGCCCAGGCCCCAGTTGGTCCTTTTAATGTTGAATTCAAATCTGCCTTCTTATAACTTTTCATTGGTGCACATTTGGTCCAAGTGGAAAGAGGAGGACAATGCCTGCTACATTTTTAGTGTGAAACTCTCTGTTATGTTAAGATGAAATGAATTCGAAGATGATTAAATGGCATATTTTCTTTGGCAGCCTAG
>NW_005365730.1:0-1443 GCF_000412655.1 Myotis brandtii | reverse complement strand
TCACCATTGATCCCCACGCTTCAGAAGAGGGATCGCATGGCCTTGCATTCATCTTATAAATGTGGTTGAGAGAGGTTATGGTTCCTGAAACTTGATAACATTATCACGATTTTGAAATATGGGGAAAAGAACAGCATTATAGATAAAGGTCACAGTTTCACGTGCTTTTGTAATAACCAAATTGGGAACAAGTTTGGAAAAGTTACAAAAATCTGATTAACCAAAATCAGGAAGGCTAGCCTTCAGACGAAGGTCTCTCACGAGTCCTTCTCATTTATCTTGGTGTCTTTGGGAGGAACAAGCAGTATCTTCCTCTGAACCACAAACATGCCTGTTGGGTTAGAGTTCTAAGGAAGGTTCTGTTCAGGACAGGTCCTTCAACAACCTTAAGAAAGGTTCCCAGGAGCCCACTCTCTATAGAACCACCCATTCACCTGGTTGGTAATTTGTTAATCAGTCCATCTATCCATCTATCCATTCATTTGCTCAAAAGCATTTCCTAAGCTCCTACTGTGTGCCTTCGAGGAGTACCCAGCTGCATGGATGGGCAGGAGCAGACGGTGCACAGTGGGTCTGGATGCTGCACAGACCCAGCTGAGCAGGAAGTACGTTTTCAGGCCTGGGATAAGCCCTATGTGGTGGGCAGAGTTGCTGGGGGGAAAAGTGAAGTCAGGATATATTGTTGAGGATATGTGATCTTCAAGACTCTTCTTATAGAACCTTGAGGTGGACTCGCTGGCACGAAAAGAATTCTTTCAGTGGGAGCAATAAACAGTGACGGTGTTTCATACACAGCTCACACGATCATAGAAAACCTCCCTGAGGGGCTGGGGAAGCTCTGCAGAGAGAGAAGTTCCCACAGAGGCCGTGGAGGGTAAAATGGAGCCGAGTGCGCTGGGTTGAGATACATTCTTTTCTCTCGCTTACCATTTTTCCTTAGTGCCCAGGTCGCCTGAATATCTCCCTCGACTTGAGACATCTACTCTGGTCCCTACACAATCTTTGGTGTGTGCTCTATCCTGAGATACCACCCACAGGGCCAGGCAGGAGACAGGGCCTGTGACTCCACACATCACTGTCATGGTCTTGCCAGCTTAACACAGCGCGGATCCAAGATACCATGTTCCTGAGAAAATGGCCATCTGTTGCCCGTGCCCTCACACACACAGTCCAGGGAGAACAGTCGTGTCCTCCTCTGTAGACCCACAGGAATTTGTACTCACGTTAAGTTGAACCACATGAAATTGCCATTGTTCGCCGTTTTCACCTACAAAATGGCAGTTTCATATCCTCCAACCTACTGTTGGTTTATGTCACTTTATGGGTGTTTTTTAGCAATGGAATAGGGCCTTTTCATCATCTATCTTTGAGTCCTTGTCACTTAGCAGAGTTCCTGACCCATAATCGACGTGTAACACAAATTACAGTAAGAGCTGAAAAGAG
>NW_005365729.1:0-630 GCF_000412655.1 Myotis brandtii | reverse complement strand
TTAGCTGAAGAAATGTAAATCCTTTACCAAGCCTTCTTTAAAAGTAACTGACTTCAAAATGCACCCACATCTCTTCCACATCTTTTTTGTTTGTTAGTTTTTGTTTGTTTGTACTTGTTTTTTGTACTGATTAATCTTCACCTGAGGATTTTTCCCATTGATTTTTAGAGAGGATAGAAGGGGGGTAGGGGGAATGAGAGAGAGAGAGAGAGAGAGAAACATCCATGTGAGAGAGACACAATGATTGGTTGCTTCCCGAGAATTAAACCTGCAACCCAGGTATGTGCCCTTGACCAGGTATCAAACCCATGACCTTCCAGTGCATAGGCCAATGCTCTAACCACTGAGCAACTACGGCCAGTGCACACCCACATCCCTTATGATCGCGCCTCTTATGTCATGAGAGGAAGCTCTAAGTGGTGTGGATTTAGTTGCGTGCGGCTCCGATCCTCTCTGAACGGGATCAGCCTAAACACAAAGCAGCCCCTGCATCTCATCTCACTGTTGCCTCTCCTGTCGCCCCGTCCCCAACAGTCATTAGTGGTCATTTCCATTCACATTTGGAAGACACCATAAATTACTTTTGGTCAAATCCAAACATCCATATTTCTTTACCTCCAAGCACTAAAA
>NW_005365728.1:0-979 GCF_000412655.1 Myotis brandtii | reverse complement strand
ACCAATCAAGAGTGAGGGACAGCCCTGGCTGGTTTGGTTCAGTGGATTGAGTGTCAGTCTGTGGACTGAAGGGTCCTGGGTTTGTTTCCGGTCGAGGGCACATGCCTGGGTTGTGGGCTTGATCCCCAGTAGGGGGTATGCAGGAGGCAGCAGATCAATGATTCTCTCTCATCATTGATGTTTCTATCTCTCCCTCTCCCTACCCCTCTGAAATCAATAAAAAATGATTATTAAAAAGAAAAGTAAGGGACAGATGGCTGGGTGAGCATGCTGCCAGCCCCTGTGCGTGCACCTCCTGCAGGAGGAAAGACACTGCCTTGCTGTCTGGCTCCCCACTGTCCTCCGTGTTCTGCCAGGACCCCTGGTTTGGGGGCTCCCCTTCTTTCTAACAGGTATGAGAGTTTGTGGCAGAGTTTGGGCGTGGTGTCTCCTCTCCTGTGATAAGAATCAATTTTCTCTGGTTGGTGAAACTCCCCGGAAGGGAGCTATGACAATTGAGTTCCTTTTGGAGGATCTGTCTTTAGGTAGATAAGGGGAATTCAGAGAAAGCCTCTCCCGGCATTTGCTGTTTTTCAAATGCTTATAGCTCAAAATATGCCAAAATGATGTATTTTGGGGTGACATATTTTGCTGTCCTTCAGATGTTAAATGTGGTATGGGTTGGAGGTGGGGAGGAAGTGGGAGAAGCTCTAAAGACACCACAGTGGCGTGTGGACCATTTGGTAGCGTGGCTCAGTGGCTAAGTGTTGACCTATGAACCAGGAGGTCACGGTTCGATTCCTGGTCAGGGCACATGCGCAGGTTGTGGGCTCGAACCTCAGTGTGGGACGTGCATGAGGCAGCCGATCAATCATTCTGTCTCATCTTTGATGTTTGTCTCTCTCCCTCTTCCTTCCTCGCTGAAATCAATAAAAAAAAAATTTTTTTTTTAAAGAATCAACTTTGATTAGAGGGTTGCAACTTTCAGCCCCACCACCTC
>NW_005365727.1:0-607 GCF_000412655.1 Myotis brandtii | reverse complement strand
TTAGCTGAAGAAATGTAAATCCTTTACCAAGCCTTCTCTAAAAGTAACTGACTTCAAAATGCACACACATCTCTTCCACATCTTTTTTGTTTGTTTTTGTTTGTTTGTACTGATTAATCTTCACCTGAGGATTTTTTCCATTGATTTTTAGAGAGGATAGAAGCGGGGTAGGGGGAATGAGAGAGAGAGAGAGAAACATCCATGTGAGAGAGACACATCGATTGGTTGCTTCCCGAGAATTAAACCTGCAACCCAGGTATGTGCCCTTGACCAGGTATCAAATCCATGACCCTCCAGTGCATAGGCCAATGCTCTAACCACTGAGCAACTACGGCCAGTGCACACCCACATCCCTTATGATTGCGCCTCTTATATCATGAGAGGGAGCTCTAAGTGGTGTGGATTTAGTTGTGTGCGGCTCCGATCCTCTCTGAACTGGATCAGCCTAAACACAAAGCAGCCCCTGCATCTCATCTCACTGTTGCCTCTCCTGTTGCCCCATCCCCAACAGTCATTAGTGGTCATTTCCACTCACATTTGAAAGACACAATAAATTACTTTTGGTCAAACCCAAACATCCATATTTCTTTACCTCCAAGCACTAAAA
>NW_005365726.1:0-732 GCF_000412655.1 Myotis brandtii | reverse complement strand
TATATAGTAAAAGGGTAATATGCAAACTGATCCTAACTGCAGAAAGACTGGGAATGGCTGGTCACTATGACAAACACTGACCACCAGGGGGCAGACGCTCAATGCAGGAGCTGCCCTCTGGTGGTCAGTCGCTCTCACAGCTGGGAGTTCTGCTCAGCCACAAGCCAGGCTGATGGCTACCAGTACAGCGGTGGTGGTGGGAGCCTCTCCTGCCTCCTCAGCAGCGCTAAGGATGTCTGACTGCAGCTTAGGTCTGCTCCCTGCTGGCAAGTGGGTATCTGCCGAGGGCTGCGGGGCTGCCAGAGGGATGTCTGATTGCCAGCTTAGGCCCAATCCCCCAGGGAGCAGGCCTAAGCCAGCAAGTGGTCACTCCCAAGGTGTCCCAGACTGCGAGAGGGCACAGGCAGGGCTGAGGGGCCCCCTACCCCCGAGTGCACAAATTTTTGTGCACCGGACCTCTAGTGTATCTATAAGAGACACACCTCAGAACAAAATATTTACATAGGATCAGTTTGAAGGATGGAAAAAAAATTCTATTCAAATGGAAATTTTAAAAAGCTGGTGTAGCAATACTCTTATCTGACATAATAGACTTCAAAATGAAGGCCATAACAAGAGATAGTAAAGGTCACCACATAATATTAAAGGACTAGATCTAACAAGAGAATATAACCCTGAAAAACATATATACACCCAATATTTGAGACAATATATATATATATATATATATAA
>NW_005365725.1:286-592 GCF_000412655.1 Myotis brandtii | reverse complement strand
GAATAAATACAGAAGTGGCTTCCTCTTCCATCCTCAGCGCTGAGTATGGGAACTTTATGGTGAATAACTCCCCCACCCATTCCACAGTTCAAGGCCCACTGTCAAAACTACATCCTTATCATCTCTTTCAAGGTTTGCACACATTAACTCTTATTCTAACATTATTCAAATATTTATTCTAATATAACACTAACTCTTTTTAAAAAAATATATTTTATTGATTTTTTTACAGAGAGAAAGGGAGAGGGATAGAGAGTTAGAAACATCAATGAGAGAGAAACATCGATCAGCTGCCTCCTGCACACC
>NW_005365725.1:0-265 GCF_000412655.1 Myotis brandtii | reverse complement strand
CCACTGTCAAAACTACATCCTTATCATCTCTTTCAGGGTTTGCACACGTTAACTCTAACATTATTCAAATATTTATTTTAATATAACACTAACTCTTAATCCTAACATAACTCAAACATGCTATTTCTACCTCCTTAAATACCTTTTTTTTTTTTCTTGCAAATAGTCCTGCTATGTGGAGTCTTTAACCAAAGAATGCAGTTTTCATTATTTTCTGGATATTAGCAGGGCAGCTATCTCAGATATTTTGGGGACTCACTTTGAC
>NW_005365724.1:0-1240 GCF_000412655.1 Myotis brandtii | reverse complement strand
CTCTTTCTCTCTTCCTCTCTGAAATCAATAAAAATATGTACATATAAAAATTATATGCCACAAAGTGGGGGGAATGAGGACATCTATAATACTGCCAACAATAAATTAATTAAAAGTTATATGCCAAAAATGTGATTTTTTTCCAGTCAGTTAAAACCAGCTTAAGTGGCCTGGTTGGTGTGGCTCAGTGGTTGAACAACCTATGAACAACCAGGAGGTCACGGTTTGATTCCTGGTCAGGGCACATGCCTGGGTTGCAGGCTTGACTCCCAGTAGGAGCTGTGCAGGAGGCAGCCAATCAATGATTCTCTCTCATCATTGATGCTTCTATATCTCTCTCCCTCTCCCTTCCTCTCTGAAATTAATTAAAAAAAAACGCACAAAAACCTGCTTAGGTTCTCAAATTGTATTCGAGTTAGAGAACTACAAACCATTTGATGTACAAAGAACCTTGTCTTTGTTCTCTTTGTGGGAATAGCAGCAGTAATTCCAGCGGTCTCCACAGATTTTTATGCCCTAAAGCGATGCGCTGAGGTGTGGGGGCTGTCTCACTATCCAGGTTGATGAGTGGCCCACTTTTCTTTTAAAGAAAAGCAAGGGAGGTGGGAGGGAACCTGCCCCTTGTTCCCAGGCACCTGCTCTTGCCAGTTACTTTTAGAAGAGCCAAGAGAAGCTGAGGCTTTGGACACTGATTCCCTTAAAACTATTTGGTTCCTTGTGCCCCTTGGGAAGCCTCGTTTTGAGGACTGTTCACCCGAGGAAGCTTTTGTTTCTCACCTGGACAAGTGGCCTACCCCCCTAGCAGGTGGTGGCGATGAAAGGGGGCAGGCTGGGTCCGCACATGCTGGGGACGGGGCTTTGACATTTACCCAGTGGGAGACGAGAAATAGTAACCCGGGAAGAAAGAAGGGTTTTTGACAATTGAGGAGATTCGGGTAAGTTTAGAAACATCTGGAAGGGAACCAAACAGGTAAGAGAAAAAATGTACAAACTCTTGTAAAGAGTCCTGAAGGGGCTGAGTGAGCTAAGGTCCTTTTTCCTTCAGCGTATTTTAATAGGAGTCAACAATGTGGCAGGTTCTGTCCCAAGAGGGGTGCACAACACACCTGTTCCTGCCCTCAGCGAGTGTATACAGAGTCAGCCCAGGGAGGAGGCAGAAGCAGAGGGGAGTGGAAAGAGGAGGGTGAAGGGGGAGAAGAGGAGGAGGGGAAGTGGAGAGAGAGAGGGAGATAGAGATAGA
>NW_005365723.1:1803896-1810954 GCF_000412655.1 Myotis brandtii | reverse complement strand
GAGTGGTAAACAAGTCCGCAGGTCTGGCTCCTCCGTCTGGTCCATCCAGGGGGTGCTCCTTTGTGTGCGCGCTGGAAGGGAGAGGGGGGCGGCCGGAGGGGGAGAGGCAGGGGGGCCGGCAGAGGAGCAGGAAAAGAACCCCCCCCCAAAAAAAAACCAAAAACAGAGCCTTTTGAATAAGATAGGCAAGGCTGTAATTGGAGGGTGTGACTTTGCTGCGTCAATTTCACGGGAACCCTTGGCGAGTGCGCAAGGGGAGGCGGACACGTTCCACGCCCAGTTGGGATGCAGATTCTTCGAGGAACACAAATAAGGTGCCATGTGAGGATGGTTCCAGCTTCTAATGGGGGCGGGGGGGTCCTTACTTTCCTTCTTCTCCCCCTCCCCCTGCCCCATGCCAGACTCTCAGGTGAGCTGGGGAGCTGGACACCAGCCGCCTACCTGCCTGATGCCAAGGGAGGGTCCCACGCACTCAGCACGCGCAGGCCGGCCTTGCTCACCCTTAGGTATGGTCCTTACACGATACCAGCAGGACCGCAGCTCTCCTCTCCACTTTTTTATTTTTAAAATATTTCTATTGCCCTAACCGGTTTGGCTTAGTGGATAGAGCGTCGGCCGGTGGACTGAAGGGTCCCAGGTTTGATTCCGGTCCAAGGGCATGTGCTTTGGTGGCGGGCACATCCCCAGTCGGGGGTGTGCAGGAGGCAGCTGATTGGTGTTTCTCTCTCGTGGATGTTTCTAACTCTCTATCCCTCTCCCTTCCTCTCTGTAAAAAAAACAATAAAATATATTAAAAAAATATTTGTATTGATGTCAGAGAGGAAGGGAGAAGGGGAGAGAGAGAAACATCCATGATGAGAGAGAGTCATGGATGGGCTGCCTCCTGCACGCCCCCTGCTGGGGATCGAGCCCCAACCCGGGCATATGGCCTGACCGGGAATTGAACCGTGACCTCCTGGTTCATAGTTGATGCTCCACCACTGAGCCACGCAGGCCGGGCTAGATTTCCTTTTCCTATCCCATCCGGGGAATGGCAGGGTCAATTTCCCTGCTTGTCCTTCGGTGCTGAGGTCTGGATAGTAGATTTGCAGTGAGCGGTTGTCTCTCAGAGTCAAAATAAGTGACCACCCTGCCCAGCTTTCTCGCTCATCCTCACATCCTCTGCGATTTCGTTTCCACAACCTAAGCTTCCATTTGGAACCGGGCAGAAACTCTGTTACTTTAAGGCAAGCATAAAAAAAAAAATTAGAATGCTGCCCTAGCCTGTTTGGCCCAGTGGATAGAGCATCGGCCTGTGGACTGAAGGGTCCCAGGTTCGATTCCGATCAAGGGCACGTTACTGGGTCGCAGGTTCGATCCCCAGATCAGGGCACGTGTGGGAGGCAACCCATCGATGTGTCTCTCTCACATCGATATTTCTCTCTGTCTCTCTCCCTCCTTTCCACTCTCTCTAAAAGTCAGTGGAAAAATATCCTCGAGTGAGGATTAACCAAAAGGGGGAAAAAGAATGCTTTCCTCTAACTTATCTTCGGAACTATTGGGGGAAGGAGCGTCCCCAAGGGACAGGCTTGGTTGGGGTGCGGTTTGAACCCACCTCAGAGAGAATGAGAGCCCTGCCCTGCTCCCCAACTCCTGGCAGGGAGTGGCGCTGGCTTCTTCATCAGGCCAGGCAGCCCAGTCCTCCCCTGACCCCGCCCACTCCAGGCACGTGTGTGTGTGTGTGTGTGTGTGTGTGTGTGTGTGTGTGTGTGTCTCTCTCCACCACATTTCTGCACCCCCTCCCCAACCTTTTTTTTTCTTTCTTTCCATCCCTCAGGGGGTAGACTGGTGGGGCTCCAGGATTCCCGAGGAAGGTGTCAGCCGCCATCTGTTCAGTCGCTTTTCAACCCAGGAACACGAGACGTCAGCTTGACGTCGGTGCGAGATGCTGGCGGGACTCAGGCCCAGGGGTGGATGTTCGCCTCCTTTGCAGGGTCTGCCTTCGACAGCAGCGAAATGCCAAAGTGCCCAGCCTCCTTGCTGTGTGCAGGGGCTGCTTGGGGGGGGAGTCACACCGCACAGGGATCCCGGATGATAACAAAAACCAGGCCCGGCTGGTGTGGCTCCGTGATTGAGCGTCGGCCTGTGAACCAGGAGGTCACCGGTTCGATTCAAGGTTAAAGGCACATGCCCGGCTTGCGGGCTCGATCCCCAGTAGGGGGCGTGCAGGAGGCAGCCGATTCATGATTCTCTCTCATCATGGATGTGTGTCTCTCTCTCTCCTTCTCCCTTCCTCTCTGAAATCAGTAAAAACATATTTTTTAAAAATAAAAAATCCCAAGGCCCAGAAATATCTACACCTGAACCTGCTATGGGAGGTTTCCTGGGATCCAAACACAGGATTATCAAACAGGTTGGCGCTGGCCTCCTGTCACGCGCACCCTGTTGGGCAAGAGGTCCCTCCGGTCTGGGAAAGACACTCCGTATTTCTCTTCCCTCCGCGTGGAGCAGGGACCCGCGTAGGGGATGGCGCCCACCCTGACAGTGAGGCGCCCACCCACTGGCAGGAGGAAGACCCATCCTTCTCTCCCGTGTGTGAGCTTCCAGAGAGACGTGTGGCTCCCCGGTGGTTGCGATCTTCACATGGTTTGGGAGTGAGTCAGAGATCCCGGGAGCTGATAACGCGGTTAATGCCTCTATAAACACCTATGGGGCAATTGCAACTTCGCACCCAAGCATTTGTTCTCTGCTTAGGAAGGAATGAAATCGCCGCCCACAAACCTTCTCTCTCTCTCTCCCTCTCGCTCTCCCTCTCACTCTCGCTCTCCCTCTCCCCCTCCTCCTTCCCCTCTCCCTCTCCCTCTTCCTCTCTCTCTCCCTGTCCCATGGGGACCCACCTCCTAATCTAAAGGCCTCCGTTTCCCCTGCAGCATCTCTGTTTTCATTTCCTCCTTCCCAGGATCTGGACATGTGCGACTTTTCCTCTCCCCGCCTCACTTTCTCTGAAATGACTGTTTGCAACAGAACAGGGGCCGAGTGCAAATATTGTAGGTTTTGCGCGATCTCCGTGGTTAACGACGCCGCTCGGCTAAGTGTCAGCACGAAAGCCGCCACAGATGGTCCCTCATCAGATGCACGTCCCTGTGTTTCCCAGTAAAACTTTATTTCTTTTTTATTTTTTAAATATAATTTTTATTGATTTCAGAGAGGAAGGGAGAGGGGGAGAGAGAGAGAAAAACATCAATGATGAATGAGAGAGAATCCTGGATCAGCTGCCTCCTGCACGCCCCCTACTGGGCACGCCCCCACACTGGGGATGTGCCCTTGACCAGGGATGGAACCGTGACCTCCTGGTTCATAGGTCAACACTCAGCCACTGAGCCACACCGGCTGGGTCCTAATAAAACTGTATTTGCAAAAATAGACAGGGGCCAGATTTTGGCCCCTGGGCTGTCATCTATAGGACAACAAAAGCAGACGACAGTGGTCACCCACCAGATCCACTCTACAGGGTATTAGAGCGTCGCCTTGCTTTTGAAAGTGACTTTCTTTTTAATGGAACGCTGTGTCCACAGGAATTTCTATATTTACTCCTAACGCCGCATTGAGACACAGCCACCGTTGTGCCTTAGCCTTCTCTGCATGCACCCTACTTTGTCCACCGAAAGCAATAATTAGAGCCCCCGTATTCATGCATTCATTTAAAAAACAACAACAACAAGAAGAAAACCACAGACCGGCCACCACGGCTACACCGTGGGTCCATTCATCGGCGCTCCTTCCTGCACTTTCTCTCTCCTCGCACACGCTGTAATTTTGTTTACCACATGAGGTGCGAGAACAAGGGTTTGCTCAACTGTGGACACACCATCGAGAGAAAAGGAGACTATTGAGTCTACCGACTTGGGCCAAAGACCTGGGTTGGAAACCTCTAGGACAGAAATGCCCTTTCCCTGCCCACCCCCCTCCACAGGCCCGAGCTCAACTGCGCCTCGATTGTCATTGTGGCGTCACTCACACCAGTTCATGAACATCACCATCCTGATCTTTTTTTTTTTAATATGTTTTTTATTGATTTCAGAGGAGGATGAGGGAGAGAGAGAAACATCCATGAGGAGAGAGAATCATGGATCGGCTGCCTCCACTGGGGATGTGCCCGCAACCCAGATACATGCCCTTGACCGGAATCGAACCTGGGACCTTTCAGTCCACAGGCTGACGCTCTATCCACTGAGCCAAACCGGTTACGGCCTGATCTTGGTAATAAACAAGTTTATTTAAACCCGAGCACAGCTGCAGAATGAAGCCACAGAGACACGGTGGTGGTAGGCGGCCCTGCGTTTTTTCAGCAAGGTGAGCTCTGACCAAGTCCCAGGGCCTCAGTGAGACCAGCTGCCATTCAGCTCCGGGGTGAATGAAAGTGTGGGGTGTGCGCGCACTTGTGATTAGAGCGGTCACATTTTTATCAAATGACACGAGCCATTGACGCATCTCCTGTTTTCTCCTAACCGCTTGTGCGCTTAGAATCATGAATCGGCTGCCTCCTGCACGCCCCCTACCGGGGATCGAGCCCACATACCCGGGCATGTGCCCTGACCGGGAATCGAACCATGACCTCCTGGTTCATAGGTCGACGCTCAGCCACTGAGCCTGTGCATAGAACAAGGTGAGTCCAGTCTCCTGGGTCACACTGGACGGCTGTCGGCTCTCGGGGAAATCGCCTCTTTGATTTAGATATCACGTCGTTCCGCCCCCATGACAACACCTGAGCTGCGAAGGCTCCGGGTGCGTTTCTGAGATTGTGCGAGTGAACATACGTAATCGTCACACGTGGGGGTCGGGCCGTGTGTTTCCTTCTTTGAGAGCGGAAAGCGCCCTGGCCCGTGTGGCTCGGTTGGTTGGTTGAGCGTGGCCCCTGTCACCGGTTCGATTCCGGGCCCAGGCACATGCCCAGGTTGTGGGTTTGATCCCTGGTCGGGATGCGTGTGAGAGGCACAGTCAGTGTCTGTCTCTCATCATGGATGTTTCTCTCTCTCTCCCTTCCTCTCTGAAATCAATTAAAAAAAAAAAAAGAGTTGCGGTCTAGCCATGGCACCTTCCACAAGATGGGAGATGGTGACCAGTTGTCTCTAAGTGGGGTTCCTAACACCACCGAGGGGCTCGGTCCAAGCTGCTGGCCCCAGGGGCCTTCCCAGGATCCTCAGCAGCTACAGGAAAGGCGGGGTGTACGGCCTGGAGGTGGGCAATGCCCTGGTTCATGCCAAGCGTCCCGGTCACACGACCACTCGGGAGACCACCGTTCAACCACACGGCACGCTGAGGACGCCTACGGCTCCTGCATCTGTTTCCTCACCCAAATGTGCCCCGTGGGGCCCTAACACATGGCAGGGGTCGTGTCTGAATTGTCTGCCGGGAAGATCAGAAGCTGAGAGCGCCCGGCCGGCGTGGCCCAGTGGTTGAGCGTCAACCTAGGAACCAGGAGGTCACGGTTCAATTCCCGGTCAGGACACATGCCTGGGTTGCAGGCTCCATCCCCAGTGTGGTGCATGCAGGAGGCAGCCGATCCATGATCCTCTCTCATCCTTGATGTCTCTGTCTCTGTCTCTCTCCCTCTCCCTTCCTCTCTGAAATCAATACAAATATATTTTAAAAGAAGAAGAAGGAGCTGGGAGGCCGCTGTGACAGATACTCCACAAAAGCCCTCGCCCACACGCTGCTAGAGCCGCCCGCTGTGTTGCCGTGGGTTTTTGCATGTCGAGGTGCCCAGCCCTTCGAGGCGGAAGGGCTGGTCCCCTGAGGTCACCGGGGCTGCAGGCACCACAGGGCGCCAGGGAGGCCGTGGCCTGTCAGAGGCGCCCAGGGTCAGAGCTGGCGAAACCGCAGTTGTTGGAAAGCCTCGGCGATCCGAGCCAGAGCAAGGGCGGGAGGCACCTGCCGGGACCCAGGGCGTGGCCACCCTCGCCCTCTTGTGTTTGGCACAACGTCCTGGTGAACAAATAGGAATCACAGACGTTGCAGGAACCACAGCAAACGCTCGGGGGGGGGGGGGGGGGGTCGGTTTCTTCTAGAAAAGTTCCAGGGTGGCCAGCCAGGGCTGACCAATGTGTTCCACGGGGATCTTTTTAAAATGATTATTTAGCCCCGGCCGGTGTGGCTCAGTGGATTGAACGTCGGCCTGCGGACGGAAAGGTCCCGGGTTCGATTCCCGGTCAGGGCACATGCCCGGGTTGCAGGCTCCATCCCCACTAGGGGGCGTGCAGGAGGCAGCTGATTCACGATTCTCTCTCATCCTGGATGTTTCTGTCTCTCTCTCCCTCCCCCCTCCTCTCTGAAATCAATAAAAAATATACATTTTTAAAAAGGGAGTGAGGGAGGAAGGCTTTCTCCCTGGGGTAATGCATGTACCTCCCTGTGCCCCCAGAGTCTCACAGATCCTGGTCTGTGACCCCCCGCGGCCCCCTGGTGCCTGGGAGTCGTGCTTGCTCTTCAGGCATCGCTCCCACGGGAGGACGAGAGGGAGCAGCTTCCCTGGACCCCGGCCTCAGTCGGAAAGGGCCCCCCCCCCCCGGCCTCATGCGAGAGGAGCGGCAGGGAAGGCGCGAAGGGCAGGGGGGTCCGGGCTGTGCCGCACCCACATTTTGTTTTCCTGTTGTTGTTGTTGTTTTAAATTTTCCGATGAATAATTCAGTGGCTGTGCCAAGGTTGAAATATTGTTCTGTTTTCAGTGAGATGTGAGAAGAGAAATGAATCCTAATGAAATGTTTTGGTTTCCTCTATCGGAGGCTCCCCGTGCGTGCGGTGCGATTCCCACGCCCCAAACAGGCGGTGGCTGCTTCATCCTCCTGCCTGCAAAAGGCGAGAGGCAGTCCCAGTCCGTGGAGTGGCTGCCCCACGCGGGCCCCTCCCGCCCCCCACTTACCTCATCGATCAATCGATCGGAAGAGCTACCTGTGAGCACCCAGCTGGTAGACACCGGAATCCACGCGAATTTCAGAAAACGAAAACTACGAGTGAGCCCGGCCGGCGTGGCTCTGTGGTTGAGCGTCCACCTAGGAACCAGGAGGTCACGGTTGGATTCC
>NW_005365723.1:1793073-1803838 GCF_000412655.1 Myotis brandtii | reverse complement strand
GGCAGCCGATCCGTGATTCTCTCTCATCATGGATGTTTCTCTCTCTCTCTCTCTCTCTCTCTCTCTCTCTCCCTCTCCCTTCCTCTCTGAAATCAATACAAACATATTGTTTTAAAAAGCAGCCCCAGCCAGAGGGGTTCCCCCCCTTCCCCTCCCCAGTCATTAAGAGAGACTGACACCTTGGTCTCTACCAAGAAATCGAGTTCCCTAAGTGGCGATGCGGAGTCATTAGCTCAGCGTGCAATCAGCGCCGGGATCTTCTTCAAAGCACTTTGCTAGTCAGGGACACGCATTTTTAAAGACAGAGGACGTTGGAGAGGAGCCTCTTAAACCCGCTCAGAAGGCATTTACAGCTCCCCTGCGGGGAGGACGCCTACCTGGGACCTGGGATTCTCTCTCCTGAGGCCTCGCTTCTTTGAGTCAAACCAAGTCGTTTTGGGATCGTCCCCAAACGCACCCCTTTTCTCTCCGGGCAGCTGTGTCCTAAGAAGGCGCTGCAGGCACATAAAGCCACTCCCCCCAGAACTCGGGTCCTCCTTTCAAAGCCTCCACCCAACTTCATTTGTTTAGGTTTTTTTAAAAAATGTTTTTATTGATTTTTTTTTAAAAAAAATCTATTTATTGCCTCCTACTGTCATTTTAGTTGAGTTTTAAGGAAAGAAGTTAAACATGTACAGCCAATGTGTCATTTCAATGGCAACTTTTTAAATTATTATTATTATTAATACTAGGGGCCCGATGCACGAAATTCGTGCAGGAGTAGGCCTTCCTTCCCCCGGCTGCTGGCACCGGCTTCCCTCGCTGCCCCGGGCTTCGTCCAGAAGGTCATCTGGAAGGACGCCCAGGAAGGACGTCCGGTGTAATTAGCATATTACGCATTTATTATTATATTTTTATTTGATTTCAGAGAGAAAGAGAGAGAGAAACATCCGTGATGAGAGAGAATCATGGATCGGCTGCCTCCTGCACGCCCCCTACTGGGGGTCAAGCCCACATGTGACCTGATGAATGAATCTTTGGAACTTAAGTCTGGAGCTTAATATTGGCCCCCAAACAGGAGAGATTGGTGCCTACACCGATTCCCCAGTATTTTCTGCAAACAGGGCTGCTCTCTCTCTCTCTCTCCCTCTCTCTCTGAAATCAATAAAAATAATTTTAAAAAGTAAATTGTAGCAATACACAGAACAAGTTTGGAGCAGGTGATTTTAATTCTGAGAATGTGTGTCTTTTCCATATTGTTTCTTTCTTTTTTTTTCCCCCCATCTCCAACCCGACTTGGATTCAGCCACTAGCCCTATTTCATCATTGCTCTGCTCTTTTAATCCCTCTCCCTATCTGAGACACACTTGGCCTTGAATTTCCACTTTGCTTCTCCTAGCGTGTGGGGTTACGAAACCACAACAACCTAGTTTTAAAATCCAACCAGGCGCGCTGAGATGTGTATGCCCAACGCGTCCCCAGGTAGGTGGCATCATCTGTAACTGGATAGGAATCTATTTTAATCGGCGTGCGAGTCTGAATATTTATTCGGAGTTTTCTCAAGTTATGGCCACAGCAGTCACTCTCTTTTCATCTTGATATTTTCCTCTCAAGTCGGTAACTCTTTATTTTTATTGATTTCAGAGAGAGGAAGCGAGGGGCGGGGAGAGAGAGAGAGAGAAACATCAGTGAGGAGACAGAATCATAGATCGGCTGCCTCCTGCACGCCCCCTACTGGGGATGGAGCCCACAACCCCGGGCATCTGCCCTGATGGGGGAATTGAACCGTGACCTCCTGGTTCATAGGTCAACGCTCAACCACTGAGCCACACCTGTCGGATTAGGTCAGTAACTCTTTGAATGTGTCCTTGGGTACTTGGATAGAAAGATTTTTTAAAAATATATATTTTTTATTGACTTCAGAGAGGAAGGGAGAGGTAGAGAGAGAAATCGTGTATCGGCTGTCTCCTGCACACCCCCTACTGGGGATCGAGCCCGCAACCCGGGCAGGTGTCCTGACTGGGGAATCGAACCTTGACCTCCTGGTTCCTGGGTCGACACTCAACCACTGAGCCATGCTGGCCGGGCTTGGCGGAACTGACCTAAAACTAAAATAATTGCTCACTTGGCTCCCTTTCCCGGTTACAGCATGACCGTCTCTCTTGGGTTAGTCATTTGGGTGTTAAGCACATTTTCTCATCCAGCAAACATAACTGAGACCCTGTGGTGCCAGGCCCAGGGCTCCTTTGGGGAATTTGGTGGTGGTGGCAAAGTGTGGACAGATTTGATCTGAAGCCGTGCCAGGAGGAGAAGCAGTGCTAAGGGCTAGGAAAGCCAGGAGGGCTTCCCAGAGGAGGTGGCAACTCAGGGCAGTCAGTTCCAGCAGAGCTTGAAAGCACTCTTGGTATCAGTTAACCTCTTGTCTGTCTACAAATAACAGAGATGCAAAATGCGTGGCTGGCACCGGGAGAAGTGGGTTTCTCGCACGCGTATCCCAAGCCCAGAGGTGATACGGGAGCTCTGTAGGCGTCAGCAGCCTACGGCCCTTCCGTCTTGTGGCCCTGCCATGCTCGACCTTGTGGTCCAGGGTGGCTGCGGGAGCTCCAGCCATGACGGCTGCATTCCAGGCAGCATGAAGGTGGGAGCAGGGGAAGCCAGGTCTTCTCCTTAAGGAGGCCTCTTGACATGCCATTCTTTCCCCATTGATCAAAACTGATCACTTTGGCCCTGGCTGGTTAGGCTCAGTGGATAGAGCGTCGGCCTGTGGACTGAAGGGTCCCGGGTTCGATTCCGATCGAGGGCACGTACGTTGGTTGCAGGCTCGATACCCGGCCCCGGTCCGGGTGTGCAGAGGGCAACCAGTTGATGTGTCTCTCTCACATCGATGTTTTTCTCTCTCTCTGTCTCTCCCCCTCTCTTCCCACTCTCTCTAAAAACCAATGGAAAAATATCCTCGGGTGAGGATTAGCAAAAAAATAAAATAAATTTAAAAAAAATAAATAAAAATCTATTACGTTGGCCTGGCTACAGTGGCTCAGTGGTTGAGCGTCGACCTCTGAACCAGGAGGTCACGGTTCTATTGTCAGTCGTGGAGGTCACAGTTCTATTGTCAGTCGTGGTACATGTCTGGGTTGTGGGCTCGATCCCCAGTGTGGGACGTGCAGGAGGCAGCCGGATCCATGATTCTCTCTCATCATTGCTGTTTCTCTCTCTCTCTCTCTCTCTCTCTCTCTCTCTCTTCCTCTTTGAAATCAATAAAAAGATATATATATATTTTTTAAATCGATCACTTTGTTCCACATAGCTGCAAGGGAGGCGAGGGAATGAGGCCTTTAACTCCATGGCAACATGCCTCGGTAGAGTTGGGGAAGATTGGGAGGCAACCAGCTGTTTCGGTCAGAGTAGTGATGGTGGGTGGAGTGACAGCTCTGTGAACAAAGGAGGGTTAGGGAAGCTTATCTCCTTTCAAGGAATAGATAAAGATAAGTAGGTCAATTTGCCCTAGAGTTTGGTGTGCCAGGAGAAACACACTGATACTGGGTTGTGGGAGGTTTGAACCCCGTGCCCTATTGAGGAGCTGAATTTTAGCCTGAGGACCACGGGGAGCTACAGAAGGTGTTTCAGCCTTGACGTAGCGGAGAGGTGAGGGCAGGGACATCATCCGGAGGTGACCATAGCCTTTCAGGAAAAACAGCGAGGCCTGCCCGTGACTTCAGGGACGAGGAGCGGCGAGCAGATGGCAGAGATACTGGAGAGGTAGAACCGGTCGGATGTAGGTGGCGAGAGAGACGTGGCCCAAGGTGGCAGACACCCAGGCCCGTGGCGGATCTGACGCCATTGGCAGAGATCACAGGGAAGGCTGGCGGAGGCAGGTGGAGAAGGTGAGCTTGGTGTGGACATGTTGCCCGAACGTTCTATCTACACACACAGTTGGGGTGGATGCATTTTTGAAAATACATCTTTATGCATGGCAGAGAGGAAGAGAGAGAGAGACATCAATGATGAGAGAGAATCATGGATCAGCTGCCTCCTGCACGCCCCACACTGGGGATCGAGCCTGCAACCCGGACATGTGCTCTGACCGGGAATCGAACCGTGACCTCCTGGTTCATAGGTCAATGCTCAACCACTGAGCCACACTGGCTTGGTGATCTCTATTTGTATTTTAGGGCACAGGGGTCGCCCTCATCTGCCTGCACCCATGGACTCAGGCTGTTTTCTGGGGTGCGGGGGGGGGGTGCGGTTAACTTCCCCGATCTTTCTGTCACTTCCAAAGATAGGAAAAGTGATGCTGACCACACAAGCTTTAACAACCATGGCGCCAGCCCGCCTGGCGTGGCTCCATGGTTGAGCGTCAAGCTAGGAACCAGGAGGTCACTGTTCGATTCCCCCTCAGGGCACATGCCCGGGTTGCGGGCTCCATCTCCAGTGGCGGGGGGCATGCAGGAGGCGGCGGATGGATGAGTCACTCTCATCATTGATGTTTCTGTCTCTTGCTCCCTCTCCCTTCCTCTCTGAAATCAATTAAACAACAACAACAACATTGTATCACACATTCTCAGAGTCAGCTTCCAGTCCATGGGGAAAGGGACAGAGAGAGGTGGTTACCACCTACTCCTTCACCCCCTCCCCCAAGTATTTCTCGAGCATCTACTATGTGCCAGGCTCGGGGCTGGGCACAGGGAATCCAGCAGTGCCAAGATGGGAAAGGTCGGTCTGGCCAGCATTGCTCAGTGGTTGAGCGTCGACCTATGAACCAGGAGGTCACGGTTCGATTCCCGGTCAGGGCACAGGCCCAGGGTGCAGGCTCCATCCCCAGTAGGGGGTGTGCAGGAGGCAGCCGATCCATGATTCTCTCTCATCATGGATGTTTCTATCTCTCTCTCCCTCTCCCTTTCTCTCTGAAAAAACAAAACAAACAAACAAAAAAAAAACAGGGACGATCACTGCTTTCTGGGGCCGGCATTCTGGCGGGACAGGAAACAGACAATCGGTTGAGAATTTCCGGGTAGTGAGTGAAGTCAGTAACACAGGCTGATGCGCTGACTAGTGACTGGGGTGAGGGGGGCGCCTTCTCAGAGGGGTCATCACAGAGGCCTTTCGGAGGAGGAGGTAGAATCGACAGGGAGCTTCGAAGGAAGAGAAGGGGGCAGCTGAGGTCAGGAGGGGGACCATGCCAGAGACAGGGCCCAAGAGAGGACACAGCTTGGCACGCTGCAGCCCCTGGAAGGGGGCCCGTTCGGGCGGCGGCGCGATCTGGGGAGAGAGCCGTGTTGTGCAATGGGGTGACGGGCAGGCGGGATCCTGCGGGCCGCTCACCTGTAACCCCGGGCAAGACTTGGGGACTCTATCCTAGGATCCACGAAAAGGAAAAGAAAAGTCGCTGGAGGGCTCGAAGCAGGTGACAGATAGCAAGTGTGGTGCCCTCTGCCCTCACTCAGGCTGCTGTGTGGAGGCTGGAGGCGGGCGGGCGAGAGAGGCCACAGGGAGCCAGGGCAGGAAGGAAATGGGTCACGCAGGTGAGGCATGTCGGTGGTGGCTCTGCTTTGGACGGAGTTGGGGGGACATTTCCCCCAACTCGGAATCGGAGCTCCCCCCCGGTGGTCCCACAGCGATCAGAGAGGCCCTCGGGGTCCCAGGAGGCGTGGTGAGCCGGCCAGTCTACTCCCATCCATCAGGGTAGCATCATGGTGGCCCCATCACAGGCGCTGGGCGGTCCCTGCAAGGTGCCTGTCCATTTCAGTGGAATTGTCTGCTCTCCGGACCTCAGTGGAGGAGGGCCCGCTGCCCCGAGACCCCCAAGAGCAGGTCCTTCCCTTTACATTTTTATTTTTAATATGTTTTTATTGTTTCCAGAGAGGAAGGGAGAGAGGGAGTGAGAGAGAAACATCCATGATGAGAGAGAATCCTGGATCAGCTGCCTCCTGCACGCCCCACACCGGGGATGGAGCCCGCAACCCGGGCATGTGCCCTGACCGGGAATCGGAACCGTGACCTCCTGGTTCCTAGGTCGACGCTCAACTATTAGAGCCACGTCGGCCGGGCCCAAATGTATTATTATTTCTATTATTTGTCGACAAGACTGGCAGGCCGGGGAGAACAAGAGAAGGGAGAGGAAGAAGGGAAGCAGGCTGAGGGCCGGGCATGACTGAGGACCATTTTGGCACGGTTAGGGTTGGGTAACGCCCCCACCCATCCACCCCAGGCCAACAGCCCAGGCCGGGTCTCAGGGCAGGGCACGCCCATAAGCCCGCACGAGGCACGCACAGCTCGCTCTGCCTGCAAAGGGACGAAGCATGTCCATGCCAGTGCACACAAGGCTTTCTGAGCTTCGAGTCCTGGCGGATGGCGACCCACCCTGGCAGGGTGGGGACCAAATGGGAGGCGTCAGAGGACCCCCCCCATCCCTTGTTGGGGTGCTCGCTGCAGCCGGGAGGCCGGGCGGGGATGCTGCTGTGAGTGAGGGCGTGGGTATCACCCAGGAGTCCTGGGAATACATCCGGCTGGTCCCGGGCTCTGCCCCTCGAGCGAAATGATTTCCGCGCGTCCCTGCTCTCGATGACGTGACGTGGCGGCATCCCTCCCCAGCACCATCGACAACACTAATAAAAATAGACGACGTATTTTTAAAAGCCTCCAGCAGATTGTCATGGCGATAAATAATTGTATCGCGGCGCTGCCATGGCAACGGAGTCTGTGTCACCGAGACCAATCAAGTCTATGTAAAACTTGTCTAAATTTAGGTGTTTGAAAAGAGTTAAAATAGCCTATAGGCACGCAGAGGTGCATGGAACGTGTTTTGAAATCTTCGTTGGGGAAAATAGTTTTAGTCGTTTGACAAGTCTGAATTGCTTATTGTTATAGTTCTCCACTCTCTTCAGATTATAAATCTCAACTTCCCTTTTTGTCATATATATGTTAATATTATGTGTTATATTGTATATATTCTTAAAGGCTTTAATGAGCAGTAGAAGACTATAGCTCTCTCTCTCTCTCTCTCTCTCTCTATCTCTGTCTCATTCTTTCACTCTCTTCTTCCAAAGTAATGTAGTCCTAGCCGGTTTGGCTGAGTGGGTAGAGCATCAGCCTGTGGACTGAAGGGTCCCGGGTTCGATTCCAGTGGGGGCGCGTGCAGGAGGCAACCCATCGATGCGTCTCTCCCACACCCATCTTTCTCGCTGTCTTTCCCTCTCTCTTCCCCTCTCTCTAAAAATCAATGGGAAAATATCCTCGGGTGAGGATTCTCTTGGCATCGTTTCCGCCCCCCCCCCCCAAGCATTTATGACGGCATCTCAGCGAGTGTGTGACTGGGAACTCCAGACCCCCAGACTCGCTGTGGTCCTCCTCCTCCGAGGCAGTCACGGTTCCCTCCTGACTTCAACTCCGTTCCACTGAAATGACAAACACGTGGCATTCCCCCAGCGGGGACAAAGCTTTTTTTTTTTTTTTTCCACAGACGGGTGAGTATTGTGCCATGAAAGGGACGCCTCCAAGTCCAAAGTAATGACATGAAAACAGGCAGCAGGTGACAAAACCAGACCCCTGTCACCTTTTTTGTCCTTCTTTCCTTTGGTTTTGATGAAATAAAAAATGTCTTTTTAGAAAATTTTTAAATTGATTTCAGAGAGGAAGGGAGACGGGGAGAGAGAGAGAAACATCCATGATGAGAGAGACTCATGGATCGGCTGCCTCCTGCATGCCCGCTACTGGGGATGGAGCCGGCAACCCGGGCATGTGCCCTGACCGGGAATCGAACCGTGACCTCCTGGTTCATAGGTCATCGCTCAACCATTGAGCCACGCTGGCCAGGCCCACCTTTCGATAATAAAGCACGTCATGCCTTTGAGAGTTATACACCTCCAGAAAGTTATCACACGTGGGAAAATCCCTCCGCAAACCAGAAAGATGCCCGGCTTGTCGTCTTTCTCGTTGCAAAACCTAATTTCATACATTCACCCTCTCCTGTTGTTTAGGACATAAATTTCAATATGTACTTCCAAAGAAGGAAGGGCAAAGAAGAAAATTAATAGATGTTACTACTCAGCCATGGTTCTATGATGAATGATTTTTATTTTCCCCGTCTATGTTGTACCCCATTCCTGCAACTAATACTTTAACCTGAAAAATGAACCTTCTGTAGGGAAATCAAATTCTCCTTCGTGCGGCTCTGTTGCCCTGGCTGGAATGGAAATTAAGTCAAAATGATGGTGATGGACCAGGTGGAGCCTGTGACCGCTTCAACTTGTAGGTGCCAACCTTGAAGAGGAGGCAAAGAGAAAGTCATCCTACTTATTAGCTTATTTTTATCCCGGCTGGCCTGGCTCAATGGTTGAGTGTCAACCTATGAACCAGGTTTTTGACTTCTGCAGGAAAGAATTCAAGTCACAAACCCAGATGATTGCGAGAGTATGTTTATTAGAGCTTGGGAGAGTGACACAGAATAAGAGCTTTGGATAGAAGAAGCAAGGTCACAGTAACAGAAGTGACCTAGGCTGGGCTGCCTAACTCAGAAAAGGAAGTCCCAGCAACAGATGTGAACCTAGACTTGGCTGCTAGGTCACTGAGAAGTAAAAGTGTCAGAGATAAAAGTGAGCCAAGTGGGGATTGCTTTTGGCTCACTGAAAAGTTAGACAAGAGGAGGACACTGGGAACTTAGGAGAAAGAAAGCAAAATCACACACCTGAGGAAAGGGTGGCATAGGTATGCTCAGGGGAGAGCATGTCTTGAGGATTTTATCTGTTTTCTGTAGAAGGGAATTTTAGGGGAGGTCTCCATCAGAATATCCATCAGCTGTTTAGGCATGTATTTTAACATGCTTAGGTATCAAATGAGGGTAGAGTGGGGTTTGGGATCATTCTCTGGTCATCTTTGTGGCTCTATCTTGGATTTGTCTGGCTCTAATTGGGTTTTTTGTTATTTATTCCCCTGACTTCATTTGTTCTTGGGTTTGGTACTAATGGCACCACTGGGTCTCTGTTCTCTATCTCCCTGACTAGGGTGATTTTAGCTACTCTCTGTTTGGTTAGGTGTCCTTCCCTAATCAAGGACACCTGCTCCTATGTGTCCTTGGTTAGGTAAGATAAAGTCTTATGATTTACTAGAGGTCTGGTGCACGAAATTCATGCAGGGGAGTGAAGGGGGTGTCTCTCAGCCCAGCTTGCACCCTCTCTAATCTGGAACCCCTCAGGTGATGTCTGACTGCTGGTTTAGGCCCGATCCCTGCCTAAACCGGCAGTTGGACATCCCTCTCCCAATCCAGGACTGCTGGCTCCTAACCGCTCGCCTGCCTGCCAGCCTGATCCCCCTAACTGCTCTCCCCTGCCGGCCTGATCACCCCTGACTGCCTCTGCCTTGGCCCCGCCACCATGGCTTTGTCCGGAAGGACGTCCGGAAGGTCTCCTGGTCTAACTAGCATATTACTCTTTTACTAGTATAGGTATTTTAAATTACCTTATTTTAAACATTTATTTGTTGTTTCCCCATTCGAGAGTTTCTTCTAAGACTATATAATATGACTTCACCCATTTTACAGATGGGAAGACTGAGTCACCTCCCCCAACTCCATTTGGATTTCAGAGCCACTTCTCGTACCGTGTCTCTCTAGGAAACCCAAAAGCCGCTGAGCGTTGCCGTTGGTTGTTAAGTGGCGTGTGATTTGTGTGTGTACGGTAGAGCTGGCAGCAAATTGATCTTCCTAATTATGTTTTGCTTCGGCTGACAGAAAAACCGCCCGCGTCATCTGAGCCTCCACCAGCTGGGAAGTGGAGAGTGTTTTTGCGATGGGGGGAAGCTGCTTTGAGATTCCCAACTTGGCCATGTTTTTCAAACAGATAAATAAATGGGGGAAAACATCCGTAGCACGTGACCGAGCAGAGCAGCAAGGGTTAATGTCATTTTTTTCCTAAAAAATATTTTCATTGATTTCAGAGAGGAAGGGAGAGGGAGAGAGAGAGAAACATCAGTGATGAGAGAGAGTCATGGATCAGCCGCCTCCTGCACGCCCCCTACTGGGGATGGAGCACCCAAGCCGGGCATGTGCCCTGACGGGGAATCAAACCGTGACCTCCTGGTTCAGGGGTTGATGCTCAACCCCTGAGCCACACCGGCCGGGCAGGAGTTAATATGTTTATTCTATAAGGAGCTCAGGCACATTGCTAATAGCAACACTAAACCCCAACAGATAAAACGAGCAACACCTTCTACTTCTATATTTTCAACGACCATGAAAAGAAATATTTCCAGCGGAAAATATAGAAATGGTTGCTCAGATGTTGCATTTTTGCTCAGCGCTCCAATAGCCAAAGCAATTCAGTTTCGGCCAAATTGGGGCGAGACACTTACCAAAACGAGCATTTAAAAATGCAAACTCAGGGTCTTTGATGGTGACAGTAGTTTATTTTGAAAGCCAATAGCTATCAAAACGCATTAGAAGCCATCAAAAGGCCCCGTCATGCTTCCGTGTTAGGGCAATGATCACATATTTGGAAAACACACGAGGACAGTTGTCATATGTAAAGGGCCTCTCTAGAAGTGTGGGAAGATACTCCCCGTGAAATGTATACCGGGGGGAAAATTGCTTGTACTCTCTGATTATAATGACTTCAAAATAAATGTGGGAAAAGGATGGAGACACCTGGATGTCCGTAATGGCGGCCTTTTGATTTATTTATCTTTATTATTTCTATCTCTATCTGTATCTCTATCTCTATATCTGTATCTATATCTACATCTATATCTATCTACTTATTTATTTATTTTTTATTATTTTTTAAATATATTTTATTGA
>NW_005365723.1:1790960-1792570 GCF_000412655.1 Myotis brandtii | reverse complement strand
GTAAACTCTCTTTTGTTTTTATTTTAAAGATTTTTTAATTTAAAAAAATTTTTTTTAGAGAGGAAGAGATGGGAGGGATGGGGGAAGGGACAGAGGGAGGGAGGGAGGGAGCAATGTGAGATTGAAACATAAATTGGCCCGGCCGGCATGGCTCAGTGGTTGAGCATCAATCTATGAACCAGGAGGTCACGGTTCGATTCCTGGTCAGGGCACATGCCTGGGTCGGGGGCTCAATCCCCTAGTTGGAGGCGGGGGACATGCAGGAGGCAGCCGATCCGTGATTCTCTCTCATTATTGATATTCTCTTTCTCTCTCCCTCTCTCTTCCTCTGTGAAATCAATAAAAATATATATTTAAAAAGATACATAAATCGACTGCCTCCTGCCTCCCCCCCACCCCCCAACCAGGGATGGAGCTGACAACCCAGGTATGTGCCCTGACCAGGTATCGAACCGGCAACCTCTCAATTCATGGGACGATGCTCAACCAACTGAACTACACCAGCCAGGGCTGTAAACTCTCTTCTTTAAAAAAAAAAAAAAAAAAGCAACAAAACCGCCCCTCCCCTCCCTCCAAAAAAGCAAAACAAAAAACCAACAGCTCTGTAACTCCGTGTCCTGGACGAGAACTTTTTTTTTATTTTATCTGTTATCCCAGCGTTGCCTGGGTGCCTCGAGCCAAGCCACTGCCTATCTGGCTGTAATCAACCCAGAACATCTCCTCCTTCTGTTTCCTCCAGGTTATCTGTGTCCTGTGGTTTCGCCCGCTTTGATGTCTTCGTCTTGAAGTTTCCTCAGAAGTCGGTAGGTACAGGAATTGAAAACAAACACGCCAAGAAAAGCGTTTTGTGATAGAAACAGAACAGACTCATTGTGTTGAGTTTTTTTTTTATATAAAGATGTAAATCTTTATAAAATCTTCCCCAGGGGCAACCTAGGTTGAGTATATGTTTTTACATCTATGAATAGACAAGCTTTTTTTTTTTTCTTCCCCCTTCTAAATTATGAAAGACACTGAAACTTTGTTTATAACACTGAGTTTAAAGTACTATTGAAATTTAAAAATATATATATTTTCAAGTTTATTTAAAAAACAAACAAAAAACAGAGGGTGGGGGCCTGGCCGGTGTGGCTCACTGGATAGAGCGTCAGCCAGAGTACCAGGTTCAGTCTTGGTCAAGGGCACGTACCTCGGTTGTAGGTTCAATCCCCGGCCCTGGTTGGGGGGCACCTGTGGGAAGCAACCAATTGATGTGTCTCTCTCACATCAATGTTTCTCTCTCTCCCTCCCTCCCTCCCTCTCTCTCTCCCCGCAAAGTAGTATATAACTGCTCACAGTTCCAAGCAGCTGGGGTACAAGTAGTTCAGATGTGTTCTACAGAAAAAAGAATTATGTTCTGTGTGGCAGATGAACTGATGTTTTACATGGAGATTAAGAAATGACCCATAAAAAATAAAAAAATAAAAGAAAGAAATGACCCATATCCAAATATTGAACCAAGCTCATTTCGGAAGAACTCTGAGCTGCTTCGGTTTGCAAATTCAGATGAAACCCTTTTTTTTTTTTTAACAGATATATATATATATATATATATATATATATTTACATTT
>NW_005365723.1:1787899-1790869 GCF_000412655.1 Myotis brandtii | reverse complement strand
ATCAGCCGCCTCCTGCACACTCCCTACTGGGGATGTGCCCGAAACCCAGGTACATGCCCTTGACCAGAATCGAGCCTGGGACCTTTCAGTCCGCAGGCCGACGCTCTATCCACTGAGCCAAACCGGTTTCGGCCAGATGAAACCCTTTTGGAAAAAAGAAGCGGGGAGCCGCCCGGGGCGGTTTTCGTGTCTGGCTGTCGGTGTTTGTCACTGTGTGGATGGAGCCTGTTCCTCTGGTAGACGGGCCTTCGGTGCTGAGCGTTCGGACACGTGATGAGAAGCAGCAAACCAGTGTCCGTGACTGCAGGCAAACAGCGGGCACAGCCTCTGACACCTTAACTCCCTGAACTTCTGCTTAAAAAGGAGCCGACCCTTTTCATAATAACAAAGAAGTGAAAGAATTCCTTTTAAAAAATATATATTTATTGGTTTCAGAGAGGAGGGGAGAAGGAGAGAGAGAGAGAGAGAGAGAGAGAGAAACATCCATGATGAGAGAGAATCATGGATCGGCTGCCTCCTGCAGGCCCCCTACTGGGGATCGAGCCCCAAACCTGGGCATGTGCCTTGACCGGGAATTGAACCATGACCTTCTGGTTCATAAGTTGATGCTCAACCACTGAGGCTCGCTGGCCGGCTCATTTTTTTTTAATTTATTGATTTGGGAGAGAGAGAGAGGAAGGGGAGAGAGAGAGAGAAAAAAAAACAACAACATCGCTGTGTTGTTCCACTTATTGATGCATTCATCGGTTGATTCACTCTTGCATGTGCCCTGCCCGGGGATCGAACCGGCAACCTTGGTATGTCAGAAGGACACTCTAACCAACTGAGCTACCCGGCCAGGGCCACAGAATTCTGAGTGGTTTTAGTTGTCAATCAAAGAAAGACAGCTAGACAACTAGGATATGCATCCTATTTCACCTTCTGAAAATTTTCAGAGTCAACTTGGAAAGCTTAAAGAAAAAAAAATTAAATTCATTGCATATGCATAATAAAGAAAGTTACCAAAGGGTTATATGAATGTTTTATAGAAAATAATCTGAATGAAAAAAGAAGTTCTTCCCAGAAATATTAAGGGGAATGTTAAATCAGAATTATTTATTTCCAGGGCTTTCTTTTCAGTGTGGTACTTACAGGCAAAGAGTGTGCTTGCAATTTGCCAAAAATGGATAATTGTGTTATTTCAAATTAATGAAACTAGAAAAACTCGAGGTGGGGTTATGTTATTTAAATGACTATTGATGATTGTAAATTATTTTTAATGAAAACATAGGGTGTAATCCCTGTTAAAACAAGAAATTACTTAATCGTTAATTTCTTCCATCTGCAAGGGAGCTGAGAAAGCCGGCATCACTTACAAAAGAGGTGTTTCATTTATTTAAAAAGGCTACAGTTTTTCTTTAGGGTAGTTATTAAACCTAATAATTTAAAATTCTGTTGGAATAACTAGCTGGACAAATTGCACACGAGGACTAAAGAATGGGGTTAGGATATCCTATTTGCCGACAGGAAACACATCGAAAATCAAGAGTATTTGTAAAATATGTGAAAAGACAAACCAAAAAGTGTTTATTTGACGTACTCATGTGAATACATAATTTTCATCGGACACAGACAATCTGTGTTTTTCTTTTTAGTCCTCACTCAAGGATATTTTATTGATTTGAGAGAGAGGGAGAGGGAGAGAGAGGGAGAGAGAGAAACATCGATCGGTTGGCTCCTGTACACTCCCCTACGGGAGATGGAACCTGAAACCTATCTGGTGTACAGGACAACACTCCAACCCACTGAGCCGCCCAGCCAGGGCCAAAGGCAACCTCTCTCTCTCAGGATGTTTGATACTCATTTTAGGTTATAACCGGGGACAGTGTTACTTGCATGATTCAGAAAAGCTTCCTTCAAACCATCACATCTGAACACACACACACACACCACATCTTAAAAGCAAAGTTTTCTCTTTTTTTTGTTAAAATATATTTTATTGATATTTTTACAGAGAGGAAGGGAGAGGGATAGAGAATTAGAAACATCGATGAGAGAGAAACATCGATCAGCTGCCTCCTGCACACCCCCTCCTGGGGATGTGCCTGCAACCAAGGTACATGCCCTTGACCGGAATCGAACCTGGGACCCTTCAGTCCGCAAGCAGATGCTCTATCCACTGAGCCAAACCGGTAGGGCGCAAAGTTTTCTTTTACATTCGAGTTTTAAACTTTTCTATAAAGGAAATTTCAAAAATATGTTTGAGTTTCAAATTTCAGCCTATTTCACTCTTAAAGATTGTATTATTTTATTTTTTAAATATATTTACTTTTTAAAATATGTTTTTATTGATTTCAGAGAGGAAGGGAGAGAGAGAGAGAAACATCAATGTTGAGAGAGAATCATGGATCAGCTGCCTCCTTGCACGCCCCCTACTGGGGATCGAGCCTGCAAACCCGGGCGTGTTCATAGGTTGATGCTCAATCACTGAGCCACGCTGGCTGGGCAAAAAAAAAAAGTCTTCATTTTAAAATCTTAATTATGAAAACGGTGATATATCCCACTCTCTCTACTTTTCCATAGATTTGGGCATTTTTAATAAAAACATTGACAATTAAGTAATACAGGCCCGGGCCGTCTTCACTTGTGTCTCCTCTCCAGAAACCACCAGTGAGTCTCCGCCTGCGCGCATGTAACCCCCACACACACACCTGATTGGATCCCCACACTTCGATCCTGCAAAGCTGGGCCCCACCCACTGCAGGTGACTCAGGTGAGGGGCCAGGGGAAGCACTTTCACCCGCTGGGACTTGGCCGACGCCCATGACCTGGCCCGAGGCTGAGCCAACTGATGTGAGCACCTCCCACCAGCGTCGCGCAGTCCAGACACAGAATCGTGAGTCCATGTAGACGGAGATGTCAATCAAATGGTGGAATGAGTCCATGTAGATGGGATGTCAATCAAATGGTGGAATGAGTCCATGTAGATGG
>NW_005365723.1:1774983-1787763 GCF_000412655.1 Myotis brandtii | reverse complement strand
CAGGAAGCAGAGAGAGAGAGAACTCTGTGTGGAGAGGGGTTTTATAGGGGGTTGGAGTAAGGGGAGGAGAAAGGGCTGTGGCCTTGCCGATTGGCCAGGCGCAAGTCGGTGTCTTGTTCCTTGGGTGTGGCTAGCAGAGGCTTAGACTTCTGGGAAGAAGCACATGGCCAAGGTAAGATGGAGCACTTACCCTGGGGAGGGCATAGCCCTTACCCTGGGGCAAGATGGAGGGTGTAACCCTCAGATTTGGGCATTTTAATAAAAACATTGACAATTAAGTGATACAGGCTCGGGCCGTCTTCACTTGTGTCTCCTCTCCAGAAACCACCAGTGAGTCTCCGCCTGCGCGCATGTAACCCCCACACACACACCTGATTGGATCCCCACACTTCGATCCTGCAAAGCTGGGCCCCACCCACTGCAGGTGACTCAGGTGAGGGGCCAGGGGAAGCACTTTCACCCGCTGGGACTTGGCCGACGCCCATGACCTGGCCCGAGGCTGAGCCAACTGATGTGAGCACCTCCCACCAGCGTCGCGCAGTCCAGACACAGAATCGTGAGTCCATGTAGACGGAGATGTCAATCAAATGGTGGAATGAGTCCATGTAGATGGGATGTCAATCAAATGGTGGAATGAGTCCATGTAGAGGAGATGTCAATCAAATGGTGGAATGAGTCCATGTAGATGGAGATGTCAATCAAATGGTGGAATGAGTCCATGTAGATGGAGATGTCAATCAAGTGGTGGAAGGTGGCCTGTTTTTGTAGTTCCCGTTGAGGGGGACATGGATGTCACAAGGCTGTGTTTAGGATCCTGGGGCTTTGCAGGGCTCGTGGTTGGTGGTGGGTTTGGGGGTACCAGACGGGTGCTGGTCACGCAGGGTGTTCAGTTTGCTGTATGCTGATGGTTTACCCCAAGTGGTGTCCTCTGATAGAAGCATTCGAAATCACACAGCCCGGCTGGCGTGGCTCAGTGGTTGAGCATTGACCTATGAACCAGGAGGTCACGGTTCGATTCCCCGTCAGGGCACATGCTTGGATTGCAAGCTCGATCCCCAGTAGGGAAAATGGCTAACAGTTGTTACTTCTCAGATGGTTAGATTTTGAACACTTTTTTCTCCCCCTTTTGCACTTTACTGCATTGTTCAAATATTTTACCGTGAGCAGGTATCGCTTTACAAAAATAATAGATTAAAAAAAAAAGAAAGAAACTCTGAGGAGGAGAAAGTTAGGGCAGAGGAAGGCAGAGGAAGAGGAGAGACCTTTCACTGTTTGTCAGGGCCGCTGGTGTCTACAGGCATCAGAAAGCAAACGGTCATTATTCGGTGTGTGTTTCGTTTTCTTTTGTGATTTGAGTCCTGTCCGTCCTCTACCCATAGAAATGGCATCCGTTTCTCCCCGTCCCCTGCCTGCCGAGGCCACAGGGATGGGAGCGCACAGAGGGCTGGGCTGTGCAGCCGCCTCGATGAGTGTGAGCAAGGCCTTGCCTTTTAAACTGATACCCAGGCTTGGCCAGTGTGGCTCAGTGGTTGAGGGTCAATCTAGGAACCAGGAGGTCACGGTTCCTGCTCGCACATGCCCGGGTTGCGGGCTCGATCCCCAGTAGGGGGCCTGCAGGAGGCAGCCGATCCATGATTCTCTCTCATCATGGATGTTTCTGTCTCTCTCTCCCTCTCCCTTCCCCACGATCCCGGAGGTTCTTAAAAAAAAAAGGGCTTTCGATCCGATGAGAGCCGGTGTCGCAGGTGAGACTGTCCCCTTCCCAAAGGCAGGGGACACGATCGCGGAGGTTCCTAAAAGGAAAAAAGGAAAGGAAAGGGGTTCTTTGAAAGTTATCTACTGGGTTCAGTAGCAGAAAATGCCGCATATACTCCCTGGCCCTGCGCCCCACCTTCAGACAGCACTTCCAGCGCCATGGCGACAAATAGCCAGCATCGGGGACAGAAACGTAAAAAAAAAATGTTTTTAAATTATTTCTTTCAGCTATAAATGCTATGAGGAATGGGAGAAGGAATGAGGCAAGGGAGGCATAAAGTCAAGAGTGCAAAATTCCAAGTATCCAATTTTTCCCATTACTACTACATATTTATAAATGGACCATTTTTCTATTTCTTTTTAGAATCTCGTGAAGTAAAAGAAACCTAAATAGACTTTTCCAAGTGGAGAAACAAAGAATAAAAAAAAACCCAGAGAATAATAAAAATATGTTGCAATTATTTAAATATAACATTGTGAAAGTACATGCCAACAGATTAAGCTTTCCTATATTAAAAAATTTTTCAGGTTATATTTAAGAAAAATATACAAGAATATTTTACTTAAAAATGCAAGAATATTCTGCAGGATGCAGAAAGAGTGAAAATAATTGGTTGAAAATAGCAAGCAAAGATGATATCAAAGCAGAATTCAATAAAAAAAAGAGTGAAACAATAAAAGTTAGTTTATTATGTGACAGTAAAAGGCAAAAGAATTAGTAAAAACGGGAAGCATTAAATTTATAGGCACTGAAACACATTCGAATTGTAAGATAAAATTGTAAGAAGCAAAGTTATAGCAGAAATCCTATTCCACCATAACAAGTAGATGAAGTAGGGAGGAAAAAAATAAGAATTTACAAAACGACAGCGAATAAGTTGAATGAGCAATTTTAAGGCGCGAAGTTAGAGGGAAAACATGAGATATGGAAAACTTTTACAGAAAAAGTTAACAAGAAATTTCAATAACGAAAAAGATACCAAAAATTATATAGACACTACATTGTATAATATCACTGCAAAAAGTTAATATTTCATTTTAAAAAATTCAAAAATAACTAAATATCACTGAAACAAATACATGGTCAGAGAAGAAACTTGAAGTACAATAACAAACCATTTTAAAATACGGAAGAGCCCTGACCGGTTTGGCTCAGTGGATAGAGCGTCAGCCTGCGGACTCAAGGGTCCCAGGTTCGATTCCGGTCAAGGGCATGTACCTTGGTTGCGGGCACGTCCCCAGTAGGAGGTGTGCAGGAGGCAGCTGATCGATGTTTCTCTCTCATCGATGTTTCTAACTCTCTATCCCTCTCCCTTCCTCTCGGTAAAAAAAAACAATAAAATATATTTTAAAAAATAAAAATAAAATATGGAAGACAAAAGTAGTACCCATCAAATCCTTGAACTTAAGGGAAAAATGTGTTTAGTGCTGGTATGGCTCAGTTGGTTGGGTATTTTCCCATGCACTGAAAGATTGCTGGTTCGATTCCCTGTCAGGGCACATGCGTGGGTTGCGGGCTTGATCCCCAGTAGGGGTGTGCAGGAGGCAGCCGATCCATGATTCTCACATGGATGTTTCTCTCTTGTTCCCTCTCTTTCCTCTCTCTCTCTACAAAGCAGTAAACATATTTTTAAAAACTTAAAAAAGAAAAAATGTGTTCAGAGAAAACTTACTGCTTTAAATGACTTTATTAAGAAGAAAGGCAAAATTTCAAAAACTAGAACTAGACTTCTAAAAAAAAAAAAAAAAAAAGCAAGCAAAAACCTTCCGGGAGAAAAAAAAATTCATGCAGAACTAAACAATTGGGACAAGAAATAGTTTCTGAAATACTAAGCAGAGACCTCCTACTTACAAAAGACTGAAAATAAAATTAAATCCACTAGCAAATTCATATATATATATGCCAGTAAAAATTTAAAAATCAATAAAAAGAGATTAAAAATCATTAAGGAATATGTTGCCCATTTACAATGGTGATGCATTTTGACACCCAAGTAAAAGAAATGATTTTACCAAAGTTACAGAATTTTAAATGATACAGTAAGAGCCTGAGCAAGTGAATAGACCAAGAGCTAAGGAAGGAGTGACAGTTAGCCAACTGGCTGCTTTGCTTGCTACAATGTCACAGTGAGTTAACTGGACATTTAAAATAAAGCCTAAATTATAACTCATAAAATATTTAATTGAAATATTTTGGTTTATTCTAGCAGGCAAAAACGGATTCTGTTCTTTTTAAAATATTTATTTTTTTTATTGATTTCAGAGAGGGAAAGAGAGATAGAAACATCAAGGATGAGAGAGAATCATGGACCAGCTGCCTCCTGCACGCCCCCTACTGGGGATGGAGCCCTCAACCCGGGCATGTGCCCTGACGGGGAATTGAACCGTGACCTCCTGGTTCCTAGGTCGATGCTTAACCACTGAGCCACGCCGGCCGGGCTGATTCTGTTCTTGAAGCTGGTAACACTATGAAGGAAACCTCTCTCAGATGAAGCTCCGTATAAATTTGAAAATATCTGTGAATAGAACATGACACTATTTTGAAAGTATTTTTACCACGAACAAGGAGGGTTTATCATAGCAATATGTCCAGGTGAATGTAAACAAAGTTATGAATAGAATCCCCAATTTGAATAACTTCAGGAATAAAGTTTATATGGCCTTAATAAAAGGCTGAAATTGATAAAGCTTAATGGTCTTTTCTCCCAAAAAAATATATTTTAAAATAGAAATAGAAAAAACAAATTTTTAACACGATAAAACCTACCAGTCTTTAATGAGAAACTTTTGAAGCATTCTGTTGAAAAACAAGTAAAACAAAGATTTTTTTTTGGGGGGGGTTAAATTTTTAAGCCTATCTTTGGAGGTTCCTGTTTTCCTAATATCGCGTCCAAAAGGCACGAACCATCACCATTGTAAAAATTATTAAAAATTGTTATTTTAAGCTTCACCAGAAGAAACTAAGAATTCCAATGAAAAATACTAGAAATACAAAGAGAGCTTTTGAAAGTGTCCAGGTAAAGGCTAAATCCACGAAACGCACCGAAGTTTTTCTGGTAAAAACCAGCCCCCAACTGGAAATTGGTTTGAGGCAACCCCATTCACAATACTTGAAAAAAATATAGAATATTCCAGAATTACGCTAATGCAAGTTGTACAAAAGCTCATAAATGCTAAACTTTAAAAAGAGATGTAAAGAAAAACAACCAAATCAAGTGATGGGGGCGGGGGGGGAAGAATACATTTTCTCACATGTTAATTTTTAGATCTGATTTGATTTCAATTAAACCTATAAAAATACTTACAAAAATCTGAAAAAAATCTATTCCAATGTTAGGTCTCAAAAATAACGATGTCTGCATGGTAAATACTATTTTAAAGATGTTTCCTCATTATGAAATGTCAAAGTCAAATAAAAATAAAATGTATGCTTACGGACAAAGTTTAGAATACACAGATTAGTGAAAATGAGAAAGTAAAAATAGTTATGGTCTTGGTTAAAAAACAAACATTTAAACACGACAGAGAGTGGAGGAGTAGACTGTCATATATAAAAATTTGGTGAATGATAAATACTAACAAAGCTAATGGAGAGGGAATGATTATTTAATGAAGGCTTTAGGGATAATTAGAAATCAAAATAAAGAAAACATTAACTTAGACCCAGACCTTAAATCCATCATAAACAGTGAGCAGATTAAATGGTAAAGCAATAAGAATAATAATTGTTATAGGAAAATGAGGAGAAAACAGAATAGTACTATTTATGAAAAATAATTTTGGTTATTCCAGCAACAGGAAAAGTAGATCGACAGAATTTTATTTTTAAAAATAATATAAGATAAAAAAAATCATATAAGATAAAAAATAAGATAGATGATAGGTAAATGCTTATTACCTAAAAGAGACTTCCAATGCATATACATACGTTCATTAGGACAGAACCACGTGCCAATGTTCAGGAGGAAAATGTGAAAAAAGAAGGAATAGTTTCAACAACACGCAGCCCTAGTAGGAAACCAACATCTGACGAACTAACCACTGTTTCTAAAACGTAAAGAAATCCTTTGAATTTAGTTAAGTCAACGTGTCATCTCACACCCATTAAATTAATTTAAAGTAAAGCAAACGACAAACCCCATTGCTGGCTGTGCTTTGGGGAAACAGGACCCTTGTCTGTTGGTGGCAATAAAAATTGGTTCTTTTTCTTCTGTAAAGTAACTTGACAATGCATATTCCACACAAACAAAAAAACTTCTGCCCTGGCTGGTGTGGCTCAGTGGATAGAGCGTTGACCTGCGGACTAAAGGATCCCAGGTTCGGTCCGGTCAAGGGCACATGCCCAGGTTGTGGGCTCGATCCCCAGTGTGGGGCGTGTAGGAGGCAGCTAATCAATGATTCTCTCTCATCATTGATGTTTCTATCTCTCTCTCTCTTCCTTCCTCTCTGAAATTAATAAAAAAATATATTTAAAAATAAACAAAAAACTTTCAATCAGAAAAATCTGCCTTTCAGAATTTATACTAATGATATTAATTTTTAAAAAAGTATAGACAAAGATGCTTCTAATAGCATTGCTAACGAATCTCATCATGGAAAACAGCTTAATTCTATAGGAAAGGGACATTGGAAATGTTGGCATGAACTACCACAATGGTTAGTCCTCGGCTGGTGGGTAACCCACCAAACCATATAGGGTTTTGTTCAAGGAAAGAATTATTTTACTAAAGGAAGTTGGAGAGCTACTCCTTTTCAGCATAAATAAATTCTTTTAAGGTGATTGTAGCTACATTGAAAAATGCGTCAAGAAAAAAACAATTAAAAGTGGCAAAAGCGGAACATAAAAGTGAATGGAAATGTATAAAACAGATGAAGGGGTGTGAAATCCATTCACCTGTGGATAAAAATCAGAAAAAGGCTTACCATGATATCAATAGTTGGATGAGATAATCAAGAATGCGAGGATTGTTTTAGGATTGTTTTATGTATGAACACAATGAACATTTGAGGTTGAAAAGCAGGAAAGAAAGGAACGTGTCCTTAAACTTGATGCCGGAAGCACGCTAGGCATCTCTCAAATCACACCCTAGCAAGACCCCTTACTGAAATCAGAGGTGCTTTTCCCATGACCTGATGAAGAGACAAAGCAAAAGAACGTCATTTCTGATCTGGATCTTTGCTACTTCTCTCGTGCTCGTCCCTCGGACATTTTTCCTGGAGCTGAAACCCTCCAAGAAGAAGTGTGGGTTACTCAAGCGGTCTGAAGCCTTATTGGTTGGTACTCATATGACGTCAGCGTCTAGGCTGTTATTTCCCGTATCAGTTAATGGACTATTTAGTGACACATGTTTATGATATTTTTGCTTAGAGAGTAAAACAAACATTTCAATCAAAAGCAACACATCCTTCCACTCTCTTATGGGTGGGTGTGTGTGTGTGTGTGTGTGTGTGTGTGTGTGTGTGTGTGTGTGTGATTCATTCTAGGAGCATGTGGGAGAGAGCATCTTTTGGCCGGCAATTCTGGCTTGCTCCAAGGAGGTTTTTAAAAATATATATATATATTTTTATTGATTTCAGAGAGGAAGGGAGAGGGAGAGGGAGATAGAAACATCCATGATGAGAGAGAATCATGGATCAGCTGCCTCCCGCACGCCCCCTACTGGGGATGGAGCCCACAACCCGGGCATGTGCCCCGAGCGGGAATCGAACTGTGACCTTCTGGCTCATGGGTTGACGCTCAACCACTGAGCCATGCTGGCCGGGCAGAATTCCTTCCTTTTAAAGGCTGAATCATCTTCTATTGTATGGATGTACCGCAATGTGTTTATCTAGCCGCCTGTTAATAGACCCTGGGTTGTTGTGAATCATGGTGCCATGAATATGGGTGTGCAAATATCTGTTCAAGTCTTTGCTTTCAATTCTTTTGGAGTATATACCTAGGAGTGGAGTTGCTGGGTCGTACGGTGGTTCTGAGGTTCATTTTTAAGGAATCTGCTGGGGGTTTTTTTCATCAGAAAAAAATGACATATTTTATTTATTATTTTTAAAATATTTTTTTTATTGACTTCTGAGAAGAAGAGAGAGATAGAAACATCAATGAGGAGAGAGAATCACGGATCGGCTGCCTCCTGCACACCGCACACTGGGGACTGAGCCTGCAACCCGGGCATGTGCCCTGACCGGGAATCGAACTGTGACCTCCTGGCTCATAGGTTGATGCTCAACCACTGAGCCACACTGGCTGGGCAAAAATGACATATTTAAAATCTCAATGTGATTCAGCTTTCAAGAATATCGGGTAGGAAGGGACAGTTTGATAGGGACACTGCTGTCGATGGGCTGGGAAATGGAATGCCTTAAGATGTTCGGTGTTTGACTCGTGCCCACAGACAGCTAGAGAAACCTAGAGAATGAATGTCAAGAGAAGTTTAATTTATCCGAATATCTGTAAAAGCTGTGCATACACCAAGCATCTCAAGGCCAGACGCTGGAAGAGGCGTGGTGATCCGTAATTCTTTTGGAAATGTTTCAGGCTGCAAACCCACCCATGAGAAAACCATGTCACTTGCTTTATTGGAATCTTTGGCCAACACCAAGGTCTTTGCCTCACATGCCCACAGAACCTCAGATCCAGGAAAATCTACATATTTTCACTTAGGAGTCAGGTATCTCAGTGAGAAAGATTAGCCCGGCCGGCGTGGCTCAGTGGTTGAGCGTCAACCTATGAGCCAGGAGGTCACGGCTCGATTCCCGGTCAGGGCACACGCCCAGGTTGCAGGCTCCATCCCCAGCGTGGGGCGTGCAGGAGGCAGCGGAGCCATGATTCTCTCCCATCATGGATGCTTCTCTCCCTCGCTCTCCCTTCCTCTCTGGAATCAATACAAATATATTTTTAAAAGAAGAGAGCTTAGAGTACAATGAGGAAAAAATCACCTCATATTTTTTAAAATATATTTTATTGATTTTTTACAGAGAGGAAGGGAGAGGGATAGAGAGCTAGAGACATCAATGAGAGAGAAACATTGATCACTGCCTCCTGTACGCACTCCACTGGGGATGTGCCCGCAACCAAGGTACATGCCCTTGACCTGAATCGAACCTGGGACCCTTCAGTCCACAGGCCGACGCTCTATCCACTGAGCCAAACCGGTTAGGGCTCACCTCATATTAAAAGAAAAATAGATCAGAGTGTCACTTTTTAAAATTTATTCTGAAATTCAATTTCGTTTATTTTTAAGGACATTTTTCTTAGGTACCTTGTCGGAAAAGCATGATTGATTGCTTGTGACTTGAATGTTTTAAAAATGAGGATCCTGGAATTTAATAAAGTGTATTCTTTTCTCAGGGGCTTACACTATCGACAAAAGATCCCATTCAAATGGGATGTTTAACCTTTTCCATTCTCCCCCCCCCCAAAAAAAAAAATCGAACCTGGGACCCTTCAGTCCACAGGCCGACGCTCTATCCACTGAGCCAAACCGGTTAGGGCTCACCTCATATTAAAAGAAAAATAGATCAGAGTGTCACTTTTTAAAATTTATTCTGAAATTCAATTTCGTTTATTTTTAAGGACATTTTTCTTAGGTACCTTGTCGGAAAAGCATGATTGATTGCTTGTGACTCGAATGTTTTAAAAATGAGGATCCTGGAATTTAATAATGTGTATTCTTTTCTCAGGGGCTTACGCTATCGACAAAAGATCCCATTCAAATGTGATGTTTAACCTTTCCATTCTTCCCCCCAAAAATCTTCTCTTATTAAGCTGGCAAAAGAAGTAAATTTGGCCAACAATTCCCAAGACAGGGGCTATCTCTTTGTCTGCTTTGAAAACTCGTGCACACACAGAGATGTTTCCGTAAATAGGAGGATGGATAAAGCATGGATAGGAAAATCAGAAATTGTATAGACATCTGAGTTTCAAACTTTTCCAGTTGTACAACTTAATGGTATAATCTAAAACCATAGCCTGGCCGTGTGGCTCAGTGGTTGAGCGTCGACCTATGAACCAGGAGGTCACAGTTCGATTCCCGGTCAGGGCACATGCCGGGGGTGCGGGCTCGATTCCCAGTAGGGGTCGAGCAGGAGGCAGCCCATCCATGATTCTCTCTCATCATTGATGTTTCTCTGTCTCTCTCCCTCTCCCTTCCTCTCTGAAATCAATAAAGATATTTTAAAAAATAAAATAAAATAAAATCACAGGTACCTAGGATCTATTCCATAAATATATGTGTTTTTTTGTAGTTGAGCAGAAACATAAAAAAATAGACTCATAGAGAGAGTGAGGACATTGAGAGGTAGAACATAAAAGTAAAAATTTAACAGGCAAAGGATTCCTAGTTAGAATGCCTAAAGAATTCCTCTAGATCAATAAGGAAGAGACCAAAGAATCCGGCTTAAAGATTGACAAGGTAATACCCAGAAGGGGAAGCCGGAAGGCCAATAAGCACAGGAAAATACTCCCAGCCCCGTGAGCTGTGAGGGAAATGCAAAAACAGCCCCGAGGAGGCATTTTATACGCGTGAAATTCATAAAAATAAGGTCTAACAACATGGGGTCCTAGCATGGAAGCAGAAAGCAAAGACCGTCCTCTCCTGGTAGGAGTGTGGATCTGGGAAGCCACGTTGACGAGTAATTTGGAAAAATCTTGGATAGTTGAAGATGTACCTTCCCTGTATATACTCCAGAGAAACTCTTACACACACGCTTAAGGAGAGAGGTGCAAATTCCTCCACTACAAATAGCACGTCTGGCCCAGCCAGGGTGGCTCAGTGGTTGAGCGTCGACCTAGGAACCAGGAGGTCAGGGTTTGATTCCCAGTCAGGGCACGTGCCCGGGTTGCGGGCTGGATCCCCAGTGTGGGGCGTGCAGGAGGCAGCCGATCCATGATTCTCTCTCATCATTGATGTTTCTATCTCTCTCTCTCTCCCTGTCCCTTCCTCTCTGAAGTCAATAAAAGTATCTTTTAAAAAAATTAGCAAGTCTTATGGGGCAAACACTCAACAGCCGTGGAATTTTGTCATGCGGAAACTAATGAAAACAAAAGTATTTAAAAAAATCACAACAAAAACATAGCACAGTTAACCCACTGATATTATTTGCCCCTAGAATTCCAGATGCCAGTCCTTTTCGGACCCCTTCCTTCTTGGACAGGGACGTGTGGGTGTCCTGTAGCAGAAACTACCTTCATAAAAGTGAAAAATACAGAGGCGGGCCCAAGGAGGTTTACTGAGCCACTGCAGCATTCTTTGGAGTTAATAAAACTAACCTTAATAATCATAACCTCTGTGCCTTCTTCCATATGAACAACTGTAAGCCTACTTAAAATATATATGTTTTTTTTATTGATTTCAGAGAGGAAGGGAGAGTTAGAATCATCAATGATGAGAGAGAATCATTGATCGGCCTCCCACACGCCCCCTACTGGGGATGGAGCCACAGTGCAACCCGGGCATGTGCTTTGACTGGGAATAGAACCATAACCTCCTGGTTCATAGGTGGATGCTCAACCCCTGAGCCACACTGGCAGGGCTGTAAGCCTGCTTTTGCCCACCCCTGCAGGGCCCTGGTATTTAATAGCTTTTTTTGTTATTGCATTCCTTTAATACAGAGGGAAACGCTTCCGATTTCTTGTTTTCATCATCTGCACTCCTAGCATCAGCAGGTCATTTAACAGTGGAAATCGCGGTGGCTCTCACAGACACCAGACCTGTCACTCTTGGCTCTGAAAAAAGACATTTCTGTAAGTTTTCCAGCTCAGGGCTCCCTCCATTCATGGCTAAGACGTGTGCTTCAAAACAGTAACATGTTGGGGAAAATGACATATGAGCCAACATCACCCCCATGTCCTGCCCACATCCTTCCCCCGTCTTGACCAACGGTGTGTTAGACAATGTGTACACGGCGTAACCCGAGTTGTAATGAGGATGTTGATGACAGCCTTGTTGGTCAGAGTGAGGAGTTGGGCAAGGTGGCCGCTGAATGGCTCTCACTCGGGAATGTCAGCGGGAGGTGACCTTCAGATGCTGGGCCGTTCAGAACGACCTTGTCCTTCCTCCTCCTGTTTGCCAGGTGCTTTGCTCATTTCAGCTCATTTCAGCCTCTCCACAGCTGGTAGAACAGCACCAGAATCACCGAGATGCAGATGTGTAAGCTTGGCCCCTAGGATTCTATCTGGTAAAGAAAGTTCCATGCTCGGCCGGCGTGGCTCAGTGGTTGAGCGTCAACCTATGAACCAGGAGGTCACGGTTCGATTCCCGCTCAGGGCACATGCCTGGGTTGTGGGCTCGATCCCCAATAGGGGCCGTGCAGGAGGCAGCCGATCCATGATTCTCTCTCATTGATGTTTCTATCTCCCTCTCCCTCTCCCTTCCTCTCTGAAATCAATAAAAATAGATTAAAAAAAAAAGAATTAGCCATGGTAGTAGGATATTTATACAAGGGAAATTGACAAGCTCTACAGATCAGCTCCCCCCTCCCCATAGCCTAGTTGCACATTTGCCACTAACCCACCAGCACACGTCATCTTAGCCTCTACCTGTCTCCCACCTGCCTCCACCGTCTCCCACAGGGCAATGGGTCTGAAAGCAACCCCCGGCCTCCTCACTTGACTTTTGGGCCTGTTGGAACCGGGCCTTGCACCTCTTCCAGGAGCGATTTCATCGGGGTTTCTGTAAAAGGAGAAAAAGTCAATCCGGTCCCACGAAACAAATGCATCTTCATCGTTGAAGGTGATCGCTATTCAAGCTCCTTCGCTGGCCACCAGGCACAGCAAGCCCCATAGAGAGAGAATTGAAACACCGGGTGGTCCCGGAATTGGAGGGGACCCCCGAGGCCACCCTCCCCTCCTCCAGCCTCCCCAGGGCTTTTTCTGGACAGTTTCTCCAGAGGGTGTGGACCTGGGCTCTCCCCGGACATCCGGTGGCTTAGAGCTCTTGCCACACGAGGTGGGGAACCAAGCAGAGACTGCGGGTAACCCCAGTTATTTGTTTCTATTGGAAAAGAAGAAACATTCTTTAATATATATAT
>NW_005365723.1:1774180-1774915 GCF_000412655.1 Myotis brandtii | reverse complement strand
GATCAGCTGCCTCCTGCACACCCCCTACTGGGGATGTGCCTGCAACCAAGGTACATGCCCTTGACCGGAATCGAACCTGGGACCCTTCAGTCCCCAGGTCGATGCTCTATCCACTGAGCCACGCCAGCCAGGGCCCATATTGCTTTTCAAGTATCATGGAGGAATGAAGCGTGTATGGCCCTGCGAGGTGGCTTCTCTGTGCACATCTGCACTAGAAGGTTTTCTCTAGGTGAGTGGACTCAAATCTCAAGGAGACTGGGGTTGCTGTGGCTGGGCAGGACTGGCCCACCTGGAGGTCATTAAGTCCCTTTCCAGCCCATCCCACCCCCATAGCTTTGGTGCCTCCCACAATGCAAGCCCTTTGCTGGGGACCTGGGGCAGACATAGAGACAGCGGTGGGTGTAGAGGTCGGAGATGCGCATGTCGACTAACTCCTGTAACAGCAAAAAGGGAAAGCTTCGGGCTAACCTTAGTTAGAACAGCTGCAACGTTTCCAGATCACACAACGCGCCCTTAAACCCTTTCCAATTCAGATATGATTACACACAAAGAAGTGTAGCCATACTATGTGTACAGTTCCATGTGGTTTAAAATATATATATATATATGCATACATACATACAGTGGGGCCTTGACTTACGAGTGTCTCGACTAATGAGTTTTTCGAGATACGAGCTGTCTCTCAGCCGATTTTTTGCTTTGAGTTGCGAGCTAAAATTCGGGTTAAGAGCCAGC
>NW_005365723.1:1771299-1774052 GCF_000412655.1 Myotis brandtii | reverse complement strand
TATATATATATATATATATATATATATTCATTTCAGAGAAGAAGGGAGAGGGAGAGATAGAAACATCCATGATGAGAGAGAACCATGGATCGTCTGCCTCCTGCACGCCCCCTACTGGGGATCCAGCCTGCCACGCGGGCATGTGCCCTTGACCGGGAATCGAACCGTGACCTCCTGGTTCATAGGTTGATGCTCAACCACTGAGCCACCCCGGCCGGGCCATATTTTCATTTCTCTCGGTGAAATTGCAAGGCGTAGAATTGCTGGATTGTCTGTTCGCTCCCTGCCTAACCTCACAGGAAACTGCCAGAAGGTTTACACCACGCCTTCTTGATTCGTGACTCTCAGGACCTGTGACGTGAATTCTTGCACGTGTTTCTTTTGTCGCGTGGTTTGGTTTTGTCTGGAATCGCGTTGACGGGATGTGAGCGCACTGTTCACCGCTGTCTGAAGGGTCTCCGGAAGGATGAGACCTTCCCGCTCTCACTGGCGTGGTTCTTTGGAGCCGCATACGCGGAGAGCTTGGAACCTGGCGGGGTCACGTGGGAAAACCGGGATGATCGTGGCCGTGGCTTCCCTCCGCGTATATTTTTTATGATCTTCTTTCATAGATTCGACATACAGAGGTGTGTGTAACATGTGTGTGGGTTATGGAGCGTAACGAGAGCATGGAAAGGGAAAATGCACCACCCGGTCTGGGAATGTACATATTTCTAAGAATATTCCATTGCCTGCGGGCTTCTCCCCGGTCCCTCCCGGAGGTGACCAGGGTCCTGGATTGTGTGTTCGTTATGCATCCTCCTGCTGAACACAACAATCCCAAATACATCTGAACATGCATGTCATCCTTTTGCTTTAAAACATTTGCTACCTTTGTTGTCCTTGCTTTTTAAAAAAATATATTTTTTAATTGATTTCAGAGAGGAAGGGAGAGGGAGAGAGAGAAACATCAATGATGAGAGAGAATCATGGATCGGCTGCCTCCTGCACACCCCACACTGGGGATTGAGCCTGCAACCCAGGCATGTGCCCTTGGCTGGAATTGAACCTGGGGCCCTTCAGTCCGCAGATCAATGCTCTATCCACTGAGCCAAACCAGCTAGGGCTGTTGTCCTTGCTTTTAAAAAAAATTGTTGTTTTTTTTTATTGGTTTCAGAGAGGAAGAGAGAGAGAAACATCCATGATGAGAGAGAATCATGGATCAGCTGCCTCCTGCACGCCCCCTACTGGGGATCCAGCCCGCCACTCGGGGCACGTGCCCTGACCGGGAATCTAACTGTGACCTCCTGGTTCATAGGTTGATGCTCAACCACTGAGCCACACTGGCCGGCCGGGCTGTTGTCCTTGCTTTTAAGAGCTTTATCAAAATGGTGTCATTTGGGCAGTTTTTCAGAACTTGCTTTTTACTTATTTATTTTTAAGTTGTTTTCTTTTTTCTTTTTCTTATCATTGTGTTTCAAAGATCTGCTATGTATGTGTGGCTGTAGTTTGTTCAGTTTTGCCTGAATAGCGTTGCCTTCTGGGAATAGGATACAATGGATTGTGTTTCCACTAATACTTGTCGATCGTCGGTCCTCATAGTTTCCCTTCTTATGGATGACATTTGAGGGTGGGAGGGGTCGGGTCCACTTAGCAGAATGACTTCACATAGAGCTGCTTTCCGGCAAACAGTCGGTAACAAATGAAGATGAGGTGCCAGGTGCCTGCTGCCAAAGCAAGGAAATATCTAGAAAAACGCCACAGCACGGATGGCTGGGGAGAATCCTGTAGGAACAGCACATTGCGATGCATTGTCCATGGGGTGGTGAAGCAGAGACTCCACTCCCTGTCTTGCTGCAGGATTTCATCCCTGAGGTTGAAAAACTAAGTTTGACTTCGGTAGGGTAGAGTGTAATCATTGGGGGGGAAAAATCGCCTCCTTTGTCCATCTGATCGAGTTAAAGCTGAAAGACAAACTCCATTTTGAGGTCCCCCCCCCCGTAAACATTAAGCTATATAATGAGTGTCTAACTTCACTGTCTACAATAGCTTCATCTTCCCGATTTCCTAGTCCTTTAGGAAAACACAGACATTAAGAAATATATGCAAAAGGGAAAGGTATTTTGGTTAAACAAACCAACACCCCCCTCCCATGGAAATAACTAAGCATTTCTCCTTATTTATGTATCTCATGTCCTTCGGGACCACTGAATGGGAGTTTTTATTACTAATACTGAAAATACATTGTGCAGCATGTAAAGATCTTTATATCAGCATCCGTCTTTGAAAAGTGAGCTCTGAACTTCTGCCTGAATTTACAAGGACGTGCTTAAAAATCCTCAACACCAGATGAGGCGAGAATATAATAATATCGATTTTTCCTTTTCATTTAAGTGCCGGATGGCTCGGTACGCATCCAGACCAGCCACACTCACGCGGGGAGCCCTCTGAAGAAATATGTAAAAATCAGTCGACTCGAATGTTAATCATTCCCACGTCGTCCCCCCACTTTTTTTTTTAAAAAGATACATGCTAAAAATGCAAGTTTGTTTTTTAAAGATTCCAATAGACTTGTTTCTTTGTGAATGTCCAGATCATCGAAAACGGGAACATTTTATTGGGAAAAAAAATTAAGCTGAATTTCAGTAGAGCAAAAACAATCCCATATGCATAACTCTCTTAAGAAAAAGAAGAAGAAAAAAAGATGGGCTTTTCCTTCTATGCAACTGACTCACCGCCTTGAGCTAAACATTTCCAAGGAGAAAAGTGGTCTA
>NW_005365723.1:1770300-1771035 GCF_000412655.1 Myotis brandtii | reverse complement strand
GTGGGGGTGGGGCGGGGGGGGGGGGTAGGTTTCCATGAGGATAGCTTTTGACTCGTGTTCAGGTCTTAATTTTTTAATTTTTTAAAAAAATATTCACAAACGATGGGCTGCATCATGGAGCTCGGAACTCTCTTGCTATCATCCCAGAGTGGGAAAGAGAAACCGACCTTTTTCTTGAGAACAGAGAAGCCCCTGACCAGGCAGCCTGGCTGCTTAGGAGCCAAACCCTTCTCCAGCCAGAGCTTCGGGACCCTGATTAGCGGTCTTCTTTTTATTTATTATTGACAATCCAGGAGCCTGAGCCCTGAAACCCGATCACATGGAGGCGACGCGGGCTCCTCTCACTTTTTTTTTTTTTTTTTTAAGTCCACGTCTTCCGAACTCCCTTCCTCCAGCCATGGCCAGGCCGGCCCCCCTTTAAGGACCCGGTCGGGCGATCTCTCCGCCGCCTTTATTCCTTAGGTGGCAGCCCTCGGGCGCTCTGGCTTTGGGGAACCCTCTCCTTTTGGGGACGTTCTAGGCAACCCCAGAGGAGACCTGGGCCGGGTGCTGGTGTCTGGTCCCTCACACAGCCAAGGAGGCGAGAGGGAGGTGCCCGCAGGGCCTAGGGCAGGTGCGAGAGCGTTTCCGCCGTGACCACCGATCACGCGCCTGTGCGGCGCATTCCAAGGTCCCCACTCCAACCAGGAGACGGATCCCCCGCCGAGGCCCCCCCCCCGACCTCTGCCTTTGGGG
>NW_005365723.1:1768216-1768493 GCF_000412655.1 Myotis brandtii | reverse complement strand
GTTTCCGTCGGCCTCGCCTTTGGAAAAGGGGGCGAAGACTGCGCCGGTGACTGTCCCTCGCCCTCCCCACCCCTTTTTTATTGCTGAGAGAGGAGAGTTTTGCTCTAAGCCGCAGGGATGAAGTCGCCCCTCGGAGGAGGGTCCCTGGCCTCGCTGTGGGCGCTCCTGCTTCTCGCCGCCGCGCTCGCCTTCTGGCCGACGAGCGGAGAAAGTGAGTATGTGCCCGCCGCCCGCAGCCGCCGCGCGAACTTTTCCATCGACGGGCTGCGCCCTGTTG
>NW_005365723.1:1766193-1766995 GCF_000412655.1 Myotis brandtii | reverse complement strand
CGGCGGAGGAGGAGGAGGAGAAGAGAGGAGCGTGTTTTGTTTTGAGCGCGCAGCCCTGGCCTTGGCTTTGAGGCCAGAACTGTGTGGCGCTTCCCCCCCCCCCCCCCGCGCGCACTTCCTTTGTACATAGTTAATAAGCAATATCGCTCTACACGCGCTATCGCTTGCAATCTGATAGCTTTTGTTTGGGTAGCGTCGGGTAGGGGTAGGGAAGAGCGTTGTGGGGGGAGGGAGCGAGGGGGGAAGAAGTTTCGTTCCCCCCCCCCATGGGCTGCGGAGGGAGGCGAGGAGGGGGTCCCGTAATTCTGAGAATGACAAAGGTGGCTGGCCGACTGCTACATTGTTGAAGGTAAGGTAACTTGATGGCGATGACAAAGTTTCAATGCAGGCACAGACCGCGGCTGGGAGCGGCGAGGGCGCGCTGGTGAGCTAATGGTTGCCAAGGGTATGTATGCAGGTGGTGCCAATTAAAAACCACCCCTGAGCCCTGAGGAGCGCAGGGCAGACTCCGGAGGCATCGGGGGCTGCCTGGCCCCGTCCAGGGCGCAGTTCAGTTCGCAAAGGCTGTTTGTCTAAACACACCTTCTCCTTCATTGCCTGGTAAGCAGCGAGTCCCCCCGACGGAGGGAGAGCAGGTTTTTTGTTTTTTTTTAGAGAATTAGCGTGTTACTGCGTGGAGTTAAGATGCGCCTCGAGGCCCGCCAGACCTTGCCCAAATCCGAGCCCTCCTGTTCTTTTGTTTTCTCAACTTTCAGCTCATTGGATTGGGCGAGAGGCTTGGGGTTCCCGTCGGACGCTCACC
>NW_005365723.1:1759582-1765892 GCF_000412655.1 Myotis brandtii | reverse complement strand
GGGGGGTTGGAGGGGGGCTCCTAGCCTTTAAAAGCTACGTAAAAAGTTTGGAAAACACGCCGGAGACTGAATCGTTCCTGCCTTTGAACCCCTGCGGTGTCTCTGGTTTGGTGATTTCACGAGAGTAACTTCTGAAATTCACAAAAGGAGGGGTGGCCTCGCCTCTTCCCAGGAGTCATGGAAGCAGGAGTGTCCGGCATTTTAAAATCGGATGTCCTGTTGCTTGGAGCGATTTTCATGAAAATACATTCTTTCTGGCAGGCGTGTTTTTTTTTCTTTTTTTTTAATTTTCTTGAGAAAACAGGTGGGAGGGGGTGTTTTCACGGGTGTTCCCAATCCCACATAGCCAGAGCTTTTCTCCCAGAGGCCGTGGAAATGGTGGGCACCTGGAAACACGGTGAGAAGCCAGGAGGCACCGGAAATGCCAGATTTTGTTGAAGATCTAACCCAGGACCTGGCCCTCCCCAGGGTGGGCATGGATTCCCTTTGGAGCCCAGGAGGTGCTAGGACACAACGCTGAGAGAATACCCATGGGATCCCACCAGGGTCTGGCTGGGATTCTCTGGGCAGGCGAGGGCAGCCATGAAGATTGGGGGGTGGGGTCCCCCATTGTGCTGGCCTACTAGGGGTCAGTGGTTCCTCTTGCTGCCAGCAATAGGATGAGCTTAAAAAAAAACCAAAAACCTCGAATGTAGACAATGTAGAAGTTTTGGAATCAGAGAAAGTCGCCCAGGCGAGGAGGTTCCCTACCCATAGACTATGAGACTATGAACAGAGCGTCTCTGTAAGGAGGTTTGGAGGCCAGGCGTGGTGGCCAGATAAGCGGATGGTTCTAAAAAAAATATTTAAAAAAACGTAGCGCGCTTTGAAACGTGCCGTGGCCATCTCGTGAAAAGGGATTCCGTCAGCTTTCTGCGCCAGACACAGGCACGGCCGACGGTCAGGTATGTGACCCGGTGGCGAAAGGAGTTGGTGTTCTGTTACCAGCAGAAGGAGTTTGGGGAGAGCCCACGTATAGCAAAGGCTAGTGTGTCGACGCCTCAGAGGGAAGTAGCCAAGGGCACGGTCATTTCTCTAGGTTGGATGTGTGGGGAGGATTCGAAGAGTCCAAACCTTAAGAAATACGCGCAGGTCGAGCGGGAGAACCTTAAACACACGCAAAGCGAAAGAGGTCAGCCCCTCAGGATCACGTATCGTGTGGTCTGATTCCACGTATGCAAAGCCCAGAGCGAGCCAATCCATAGAGAGAGTAGAGCAGGAGTTGGAAGGCGGAGAGAAGGGGGGGTATGAGGGGGAGGGGAGGGGTCCCCAGTTTCTTTTGGGGGGGTGATGAAAATGTGCTACAATTAGATCCTGGTGCCCCTCGAACAACTCTCTGAATATATGAAAATGAGTGACTTTTATGGTATGTGACTTCCATTTCAACAAACCCGTTCTTTTTATTATTATTATTATTTTTAAAGAAATAGGCGAAACTGTTCCATAGGCGTTAGATTGACATGATTAAGTGCATCCGGCCACCAGGTTGGTGTCCGGCTGCCCCTCTTTAATTTAAGGAGTTTTGCCATAATTGCAATCATACCACCAGCTGATCCTTGAAGCTTGAAGTTTGTGGGTGATAGTCAAGTCGTCGGATGGCCTTTTTTTTTTTTTTTTTAAATCACATGCATTTTCCACACTGTGGCCATTTCATGAACAGAATCCGGGAGAGATGGACAGGCAGGAGAACAGAGTGTTGGTTATAGAGTTGAGATTCAAGATGGAGGGGCTGTACTGAGACACACACACACACACACACACACACACGCTAGTGAGGTTTGTAGCAGGAAAATTCTTCACTGAGCCCGAAACAGTGTTGGTCTTTCCAAGATGAGAGTTTAGAAGCTGAGTTCGGATGGCTTTTTTTTTTTTTTAATATATTCCCAGCTCCTTCCATATGTTTTCCAACACAGAACTTAATGGAGTGTTGTCAGCGGGTCAGGAATTTTCACTTTCTTTTCGGATATTCCATATGACCCACCCCGGATGGTAAAGACTAAATGAAGATGAGCTGTTCATTTGAATGTAGTGGGGTTGTTTTTCTGTGGTTTTTTTTTTTTTGTGTGTGTGTGTGTGTGGTTTTTTTTTTTTTTTTGGTTTTGTTTTTTTATCCCTTTGTTGCTTATTTTATTTCTTGCACAGCTTGAGCATCTGAGCTGGAAAAAGCATCTTTGTAACCTACAGTAGCTCTGCAGGCATACTGTCCTTAAGAAAAAAAAAATGTCTTAAGGAGCAAAAGATTTGTACAATCCAACAAAGGCATTTGTGTGTGTGTGTGTGTTTTGTTACCACACTGTTCTGCCCTTCTCCAAATTTACCTTGGCCTTTTAATGGGAAGGGATGTAGCGGAGAATTGCTGTTTACGTTTGTTTTGGGTCTTTGTTTTGGCTGAGTTCACCCAAGAAGAATGTGTTGCAAGAGCAGGGCAGTAAATGCAAATGAAATGGATCATTTTCACTTGTTGCCTTAAGAGCAGTGCCAGTGGGGGGGGGGGGGGGGGGGAACCCGGGGGATCCCTTAGGGATGGCCGCTTCCTTTTCAATCCAGGTTTTCATTGGTTTTGTAAGAACGTACGGGTGAGAAGCAACGGGGGCGGGGGGGACACAGCCAGCACCGAGTGGCCACCTGCTGTATGCAGTGTGCCGGGCCATGCCTGAGCCCACCGAAGCGAGGGAGGATTTTGCTTTTGCCCTCGGGGACATTTTACATACTCAGGCCTGAAACAGAGTTGCCTGCAAACACAGTTACACGATACATTGTTTTCAAGGAGACTGCAAGCAGCATAGCATTTTTTTTTTTTTAAATAGGCCCTTTTGGAACCTTGCTGTAGACTTAAGATAGTGACGTTAAACCCGTGGATCTTCCGAAGGCCGGTGCTGGGTGCACCCTCGGCCTCGGGGTGCGGTGTCACGCTGCAGGCCATGACCTAGAGGAGACATGCGCCCGCCCGTCACGGTCCGCCACCCTGCCGTCTCGATAACGGGGGTTGTTTTGACAGTTTTGATTTAAAATGCGCAGCGTCAGAGCTCCCCTTTGCCAACACGCCAGGGGCCATAGGTGTGCGCACGCATGTCGCGTGGCACGTTCTGAGCTGCAGGGGCCGTGGGACTTCGGTCACAACTTTCCTGCCTTGGCCCTGGCCGTTGTGTGGCTCAGTGGTTAGAGCGTCGCCCCCCCCACCCGCCAAAGGTTTGTGGGTTCAAGTCCCTGTCAAGGGCGTGCCAGGGTTGCAGGTCCATCCCAGCCCCAGTCCAGGCTCATGCGGGAGGCAGCCAATTGAGGGGTCTCTCTGACGTGGATGTTGCTCTTTCCTCTCCCTCCCTCCCTCCCTCCCTCCCTCTCTCCTTCTCTCTCTAAATAAAAATCAATGGGAAAATATCCTCAGGTGAGGATTAACCACAACAGCAGCAGCAACAACAAAACCTTTTCCGCTTTTACACATCGCTTAATTAGCCTTCTGGAAATCAGGACACTTTTCTAATTTGAAGACTTTGTCTAATTTCCACTAATTTGCTGCTTTTAAAGGCGTGCGGGGGTAAAAATGAAATCGAGGAGGCAATTAGAGCTTGAAGCGTTTCTTAATCATAAAACGCACCAGCCACGTCTCTCCGGGTTGTGATTTCCTTCGATTTGTTTTCAAAACTCAATTTAAAAAAAAAAATAAAATAAATCAGCCCAAGTTCACAGGGGAGGTATTTGTGCCCGGGGGCCAGCTCGCTCCAAGCTGCTCTCCGTCGCCAACTCCCGGCAGGTGCTTGCGAGGCCAGGGGATGCGCGTCTCTCAATTTACTAAATACGTGTGCTAATTGCACATGCGCTCCCGGGGCCAGTATCCTGATTTCTCTGAGATGTTCTTCAGGCAGATCCAGGCAGCCACGTGAATAATGAGCCCAGCGCTCTGACCCTGCCTTCAAAATGGAGTTTGGCAACGAGAGGGAGTTTTCTAGTTATTGGTAAAAATAGGATTTGAGTGAAACTAGGAAGGGGGAGCCCGGGCAGGGTGGCTCAGTGGTTGAGCGTCGGCCTAGGAACCAGGAGGTCAGGGTTCGATTCCCAGTCAGGGCACAGGCCCGGGTTGCAGGCTCCATCCCCAGTAGGGGGCGTGCAGGAGGCAGCCGATCCATGATTCGCTCTCATCATGGATGTTTCTCTCTCTCTCTCTCTCCCCCTCTCCCTTCCTCTCGGAAATCAATAAAAATATATTTAAAGCAAAAACATCAAACTGATTTTTTTCTGAGGGAGGGACACGTGTTTGGTACAAAAAGGGGAATAAACAAGTGTGGCTGTTAGTGCACTAGATGCCTCGTCCCTCAACACGGCAGTTTCTTTTGTTAAATTGCTGTGGTCTTCTCTGACCCAACATATTAACAATAGCGTTGATTTCAGACTTTCGAAGGCCATGTTGTTAACTGTTTTTACACCATCAGTTTTACTCCTATTGTAGCAGGCCAGGTACCGGTTTTGAAGAATTTCCTACTCTTCCCCACCCACCCCCCACCCCCAAACACACACACATATTCCAATTACACTTAGGACTTAGAATATCCACTAATTTCACAATCTCAAGGGAATATTGATATTTCTAGACTTGAGATTAGAACTAGTTCTTTTTTCTCCTCGTCTTAGTGGAATGAGCCCCCCCTCCTCCTCTCCCTCTTTCTTCTTTTGTTATCCTCACCCAAGGATATTTTCCCATTGCTTTCTTAGAGTGGAAGGGAGAGGGAAAGACAGAAACATCAACGTGAGAGAGACACATCGATGGGTTGCCTCGTGCACCAGCCCGACCAGGGCCCGGACCACAGAGGAGCGTGCAACCGAGGTACGTGCCCTTGACCGGAATCGAACCCGGAACCCTTCAGTCCGCAGGCCGACGCTCTATCCACTGAGCCAAACCGGCTAGGGCTGGACCGAGTTCTTAGGTTTAAAAAAAATTCATTCTCATACCATGAAATGCCTTACATATGTGTTTTTTTTAACCTTACATAAGTTTTGAAGGCTCTGAGTCAAACCATAGGAATTATTTGCTGTGCTTATATAAAGCGCCGAAGAGACCAATGCCAAAGGCCTCCATTTTCTCCTTCTTCTTCCTGCCCCGGACTGGGAGGATATATTAGACGTGTAGGCTGCTATTCAGATTGTACCGGAACACAGCAGAAATCCATTTCTTTTACGATGCCTATGGTTGCGGTAACTTATTTTTTGTAAATGTATTTTTATATTTTATTTTTATTTTATTTTATTTATATTTTATTATTATATGCGGCTCTTACTTTTTTAAAAGTATTTTTTTATTGATTTCAGAGAGAGGAAGGGAGAGGGAGAGAGAGTTAGAAACATCAATAATGAGAGAGAATCACTGATCTGCTGCCTCCTGCCTGCCCCCTACTGTGAGTCGAGCCCACAACCCGGGCATGTGCCCTTGACCGGAATGGAACCCGGGACCCTTCAGTCTGCAGGCCGACGCTCTATCCACTGAGCAACACCGGCTAGGCTGAAACTGTAATTTTAATAGAACCTACTTAAAAATTAAATGAGTTAATCTATACACCAAGTGTTTAGGATAGAGGCTGGCATATACTAAGCCCCTCCAACCTAAACTTGCTACTGTTTTTTTCTTAAAATATATATTTTTTATTGATTTCAGAGAGGAAGGGAGAGAGAGAGAGAGAAACATCAATGATGAGAGAGAATCATTGATCAACTGCCTCCTGCACGTCCCCTACTAGGGATCGAGCCCGCACCCCAGGCATGTGCCCTGACCGGGAATCCAACCTGTGACCTCCTGGTTCATAGGTTGACGCTCAACCACTGAGCCACACCAGCCGGGCATTACCGCTCTTATGGATGCAACATGCTCTTTGCATAGTGCCAGGAGGGCAGGACACACGTGATGCTTGACGGCCCTGGCCATGTCAGTGTGATAGCCCGGCACGTAGTAGGTGCTCAAAAGAATACAACTTAATTTTCTTAAGAGATTGCTTGTGAAACACAGCTGTGTGATTTTACACTCCCCCCCCCCCCACTCCCCAGGCAGTAAACAGTGACCAGCCCCAGGAGTTGTCCTTCCATTTGGGGGATCTGTTTATTATGCTTTGCCCCTCAATCCTTTCATGTGTCAATTTCTGCCCGGGCCTGAGAAATGTCCGGTGGACACACTTTGCCCACCTCACCAACGCGGAGGCGCCACCTAGCGGCCAGCAGGGAATTGCAGCCTCTTGGGTGACTTAACAGTTCCCCAAGGATGAAGATAGCTGGTCCCCCAACACCCCCA
>NW_005365723.1:1755521-1759557 GCF_000412655.1 Myotis brandtii | reverse complement strand
CCCCCATCCTACCCCCACCCCGTAGACTTTGCTTTCTGGCTCCGATCCTGGGACCCGGTTGCAGGAAGAGGTGCAGATTGCAAGCTTTTGCAGCAACCACTGCATGTGGCCCGGGATTAAGATTATCGGACGGTGTTAAGCACGAGGGACTTAAGTTCTTGCTAAGCGATGTAAACAGTTTGGGGGAGATGTTACGCCATGTGGTGTGCTTTTGACAACGTGGGATTTAAGATGTCGTCACGGGACTTGAATACGTGAGAAGTCCCACACTGTTTCTTCTGGGATGAGAGGTTTAAAGAAAAAAACACACACAAAAAACCCAAACAAACCCCAAACACACACACACACACACCCTCCTGATTCATGTTGAGAAAAAGAAACCGAGGTATTTGCTTCCCATTGCTCCGTCTAAACACGTGGGTACACGTTAATTATCATCCTCACAGGAGTCCCCTTGGGCAAGTAGATGTTGTTAGGGTGCTCGCCAGTGAGAAATCCAAATAGAGACCAGCAGACCTTCCCGGTGGGGCTCCCCTTGGCTGTTATTGTGAGGGAGTGGTGTGTGTGTGTGTGTGTGTGTGTGTGTGTGTGTGTGTGTTTTGTATTTGGTTTCATACCTTTTCGGTATTTTCAGAACCCACTTTCTCACTTTCTTCGCTGAGGCTACACTTGGTGTTCAGGTGGCTCTTCAGGTTCACATTTAGAAAGTTTTATTTATTTATCTTATATGTTGTTTTTTTTATTGATTTCAGAGGGGAAGGGAGAGGGAGAGAGAAACATCAATGATGAGAGAGAGAGTCATGGATCGGCCGCCTCCTGCACGCCCCGCCCCCCCCCGGGGATCCAGCCCCCCCCCCCAACCCCCAGGTTCTATTCAGGTCAAGGCCTTTGTCACCCTCATTGAAGGAAAAGCCTGCCCACCCCCCCAACCCCACAGGAAGTTTGCTTGTCTGGGACGGTGTGAAGAGGAGTCCTGGACATGGTTAACCCTCCGAAATGATCATTCAAAGCGTCGGGCTCCCGGGGAGACTTGGGAGGCGGGATATTTCTGACCGAAAATGTAAACACAATCATTTGAACTTGGCATGTTCATTTCGAGGTCAGCTTGTAAAAGAGAATCTTGTAAAAAAAAACAACAACAAAAAACGGCCGTGTGCATGCGCAACGGGGTGGATGGGAACTCACCGGACAAGCCTGGGCAGCGCCTGCCTTTCATCCGCCGGGGTCAGTGGGGTTCGCTCGTGCGCCGCTGCCTTTGAAGGCCCGTCCCCTCAAACACCTCGCTGCCTCCCTGTCTCTGGCCGGGAGGCACGTGGGAAAGGGAGCTCCAGACCTCAGTGTTCCCATCTGTAGTTTGGGATAACACCACCGTATCAGGGCCGATGTTAGAATTGGCAACAGTGTAACCAGGACCTGCAACAGTATGTCTAGGGTTGGCAACAATGTAACCAGGATCTGCAACAATGTGTCTAGGGTTGGCAACAATGCACCTGAGGCGCCCCCAGAACTGACAGGAAGCATGCGAGGAATGGATGCTTTTACCTAAGTCCCCTCCACATGCCCCGGTGGCCCTGCTGGCCTCTCTCTCTCTGGGGGCGCAGGCCTCCCCCCAGCTCTGAGCATTGTCATCTGCAAGGCTAGACCTTCTCTCCCACACAGGGAAGATTTGAACTCAGGAGGCCCGAGCTCACGTCAGCTGCCGTGGACCCTCACAGGCTGGTCCATCATGTCCCCACCTGAGGACAAGGGGGAGGTGAGCGTTGGGATACAGGTCCTGCTTTTGGTTCCAAGGAGAGCATGTGAAAAACAGGGAAGATTTTAAAAATATATTTTTTTTTATTGATTTCAGAGAGGAAGGGAGAGAGAGAAACATCCATGATGAGAGAGAATCACTGATCGGCTGCCTCCCGCACGCCCCCTACTGGGGATCCAGCCCGCCACCCGGGGCATGTGCCCTGACCGGGACTCGAACCGTGACCTCCTGGTTCATAGGTTGACGCTCAACCACGGAGCCACAGCCTGCCGGACCTGCTTAGTAAACATTTTTGTGGGCGAGCCTTCCTCTCGGAAGATGCTGCTCTGAGTGGGGGGGCGGGGTACAGGTTCTCAGAATCAGGACTCGGGCTTGGTCCTGCTGACTCAGCAGGTACTTCCACGGGAGATGTGTTTTGACTCCAAACCACTTACTCATCCGCCGGCGGAATGAAACAGCTCGTAGTAAGTGACGGCACTTTTCTAAAAAAAAAAAAAGGAAAGAAACGCTTAGGAGGAGGAGTTCCTCTGGTTTAAATCTTCTTCCTGGAGGCCAGCAAGCGCACGCAGAGATGCTCCCCATCCCTCGTCATCGGGAAGCGCACATCCAGGCCACACGGAGGTACCACTTCACGCCCCTTCGGATGGCGGCCATCAGCACTGGACAGTCCCAGGTGTTGGCGGGGAGGGGAGGGGAGGAAGCGGGGGCCTCGTGCGTTGCTGATGGGGAAGTCCCTGCAGTTCCTGTGTGGCCGTTCCTCAAAAAAAAAAAGAAAAAAAAAGCGAAAATTGCCGCCGGATCCAGCAGTCCTGCTTCGAGGACACACGCTCCTGAGGACGGAGCCCAGGTCCCTGGCAGCGAAGAGTGACTTGCAAACGCCGAATGGTGGGGCCACCACGTGTCCATCCGTGGGTGGACGGCCGAACAAAACGTGGTGCGGAACCGCGGAGTAGCACGCCGCCTGGAGAAGCCAGGGGAGTGTGACATGTCGCCATGGGTGAACCTGGAGGACGTATGCCAAGTGAGATCAGCTGGTCTCTCTCTCTCACACACACATACACAGACACACACACACACACACACACTCACACAGAGACAGACACACAGACACAGACAGACACACACACACACAGACACACTCACACTCACACACAGACAGACACACTCACGCACACAGACACACACACACACAGACACGCACACAGACACGCACACACAGACACACACACACAGACACACACTCACACACACACACACTCACACACAGACAGACACACACTCACAGACACACACAGACACACACAGAGACACACACACACTCACACAGACAGACACACAGACACACACTCACACACAGACACACAGACACACACACAGACACACACTCACGCACAGAGACACACACACAGACACACACTCACACACAGACACACACACTCACACACAGACAGACATACACACACAAATACACACGTACTGTATGATTCTAGTTACATGAGCTTTGATCCTGGAGGCGTCGAATTCATAGAAGCAGAGAGTAGAATGGTGGTTGCCAGGGGCTGGGGCAGGGGGACAGGGGGATTTGTTTAATGGGGACAGTGAGTGAACTTAATGCCGCTGAACTGGACACTGAGAAATGGTGACAGTGGGGCCCTGGCCGGCGTGGCTCCGTTTGTTGGTCAGCGGCGTCCCGTGCACCGAAAGGCCGCCGGTTCGATTCCCGGTCGCAGCACCTGCTTCAGTTGTGGGCTCCATCCCTGGTAGGGGGCGCGCAGGAGGCAGCCGATCATCAATCCGTGTTTCTCTTTCTCTCTCCCTCTCTCTTCCTGTCGCTCTTTAAAAAAATAAATAGTTAAGCCGGCCTTTGTGGCTCAGCGGCTTGAGTGTCAACCTACAAACCAGGACGTCACGGTTCGAGTCCCAGTCAGGGCACCTGCCCGGGTTTCGGGCTCGATCCCCAGTGTGGGGCGTGCAGGAGGCAGCCGATCCATGATTCTCTCTCATCATTGATGTTTCTCTCTCTCTCCCTCTCCCTTCCTCTCTGAAATCAATTAAAAATACATATTTTAAAAAATGGCTACAATGGGAAATCTTAATGTGTGTTTATTTCACCACAATGAAAAAACTAAACATTTCTTTTTAAAAAATTTTTATTTGTATTGATTTCAGAGAGGAAGGGAGAGGGAGAGAGAGAGAAACATCAATGATGAGAGAGAATCATGGATCGGCTGCCTCCTGCACGCCCCCTACTGGGGGTTGAGCCCACAACCCAGGCATGTGCCC
>NW_005365723.1:1744785-1755489 GCF_000412655.1 Myotis brandtii | reverse complement strand
CATTACATAAAAGGGTATGGTCTTTTTTTTTTTTTTTTTTTTTTTTTTCCTTTTTTTTTTTTTTTTTTTTTAAATTGGGGCTGGATTCCTCGATCCCAGAGGGAGCCTTGGAGGAGAGGGATTGGCCCCCCCAGACTCGAGAGTGGTTTCAGGCAGGAGAGGAAACTGAGGCTCAAGAGCCCAGGAAGCGTGCTGCCTGTGCGTCTGCCCGTCTGTCTGTCTGTCAGTCGCAGGCCAGGTCAGCCTGTCCGCCCTTCCCGCCGCCACTCTCTGCGGCTGGTTCTCTGCACAGAGGTTTCCGCCAGGAGTCGGGGCTCAGGCCTGGACCTGCTGGATTCCGACGGGGCTGGGAGGTAGCTGAGCCTGTCTGGCCCAGCGAGGCCTCCTCTCCGCCCCCCTCGGGTGAGCAGCCTTTGTGGGTCGGGGCCCCGGGGGAGGAGGCTGGCTGCCAACAGCTCACCTGGGTCTGGAAGTGGGACTGGCGTTCCCCCCGCGTCTCGGAAGCCAGCGGGGACCAGGCTGGTCTCTCCCTGGGCAGGCAGCTCGGCCACATGCCAAGAGGGAGGTGGGCCCGTGCCCGGGCGGCGATGCGCACTCACAGGGCTGGAGGGACAGACAGCAGGCGCTTCCTGCTCCCAGGTAGGAGGCTGGAAGGCCAAGGGCAAGCAAGGTCAAGGTGCTCTGGCTCAGGTGTGCAGATGGCCATCGTCTGCGAGGAAGATCTGATGTCTCTCTTTTCTCCTGCACACTCCCCACTGGGGATACGCCCGCAACCAAGGTACATGCCCTTGACCGGAATCAAACCTCGGACCCTTGAGTCTGCAGGCAGATGCTCTATCCACTGAGCCAAACCGGTCAGGGCTGATTTCATTGATTTATTTTTTTTAATTATTGATTTTAGAGAGAGGAAGGTAGCAAGAGAGAAACATTCATTGATCAGTTGCCTCCCGTATGTGCCCCGACCAGAGATCGAGCCCACAACCCGGGCATGTGCCCTGACCTCCTGGTTCATAGATTGACACTCAACCACTGAGCCACACTGGCTGGGCCAGCTGGAAGCCTAGTTTCTGGGTGAGCACACACCTATTGGATGGATGGAGGGAACTCAGTTTTGCAAGCCCAACGCCACCATCCGTGGGCCGGGGGATTGCGACCAGGGGGATAGACCTGCTTGTGCAGCTCCTCCCAGAATGCTTAGCGGGACTGTCTTGGCAAACCCAGAAGGCTGGGAAGCCCAGTGGTCATTGCACGGCAGCCTTAAGCGTGTCCGAGTCACAGTTGCTCTCGTAAAGCTGACCCTGCTACGATGTTGCCTTGTCTCTATTCCCGGCTGCCTTCTAAGCCGGGCAGGATTTACCGGTGAGTCACTCCCCGGGCGGTACAAGCGGTTATTGATCGAGCCTTCCCGTTAATCCCGTGAGCAGTTTAGACACGGATGAGCCCGTCTTAGGGTGTCTGCGACCCAGGATCCCCGCGTGCGGGCTGCTGACACCCGCAGGGGGCGTTTCTCGTGCCTGAGCGCGGGGCATGTGGACGTGAAGGGGGTGCCTGCCGCCCGGGCGGGGTTTGCTCCCCATGCTCCGCGTGTGGATGGTAGAAGTCACGGCCCTTTTATGGAAGGCCCGTTCGCCACCTCCTTGTCTCGGGCAGCCTGTTGTCCTGCAGGCCCCACGGGCGGGGCCGCTGTGGATTCTTATCCACTGAGGGGTGGGGGGAGGTTGAGGGTTAGGTATCGGGGCAGCCTGTCGGGCACACCACACCAGCACGGACCCTGGAAACCTCCTCTTACTGGTTTTTTTTGGTTGGCCCTCACCTGGGGATATTTTTTCTTTTTTTTAATTTAAATATTTTTATTGATTTCAGAGAGGAAGGAGAGGGAGAGAGAAGCATCAATGATGAGAAAGAATCATGGATCGACTGCCTCCTGCACGCCCCCTACTGGGGATCGAGCCCGCACCCTGGGCATGTGGCCTGATCGGGAATCAAACCATGACCTCCTGGTTCATAGGTTGGTGCTCAACCCCTGAGCCACACCAGCCAGGCAGGAGATATTTTTTTCATTGATTTTTGGAGACAATGGAAGGGAGGGAGGAGGAGGCAGAGAGAGAGAGAGAGAGAAAAACATGGATGAGAGAGAGACACATGGATTGGTTGCCTCCTGCCTGTGCCCTGACAGGTGTCTTGAAATGTGAAATGTTTCGGGTCCCAAGCCCATTGGGCGTTCGTTCAACCTTGGGGAGGGCGGAGGAGGCTAAGCTTGGGGTGGGGGGCGGGCGCCGTGAGCTCTCTCAGCCCCTTCTCAGCTGCATCTTGAAACAACACCCCATTGGCAGAGCCTTTGGTTACGGGACAAGGTAGGCCTGGGGGCTGGGGCCCCCGCGCGAGGGGCTTACTGACCGGTTCCTGTTCCCTGGCCACTCTGTGTCTCACGTCTCAGCTCTCGTAAGATTCAGAAAATACTGCAGAATGCCTGAGATTTCTGAAATTCCTGGCCTGGGAGACCTGACTCGGTGGAAGAGTCGGCCATTTCGGCTTCAGCCATTTTCCCAGCGACCAAGATTTGTAATGCCTGGAGCGTCTCTCTCTCTCTCTCTCTCTCTCTCTCTCTCTCTCTCTCCCCCCTCCCTTCCTCCTTCCCTCCCTCTCCCTCTCTCTCTCCCTCTCCCTCCCTCTCTCTTTTTCTCCTTGAAAAGCAGCCATTGAAAGAAAAAAGAAATAGCAAAATCCCCATCTCGCGAGCCCCACTTCCTGCGGTCCTACTTGAGCTCTGAAAAATAGCTTTTTGCAAGTCAAGGCTCTTACTTGGCCTCTTTCAAAGGCGTCCTTCCCATCTCTTTGTCTGGCCGGGCTGGGTGAAGGCGACGCGTTAAAAGAACGCATTTTCATCAGCCCGGAAGCGCGCAGGCCTACATTTTAAGTCCCTTCCTAGCTCTGTGGCGCGCGTGGGAATATGGTCCAGGCCACCGCGGGTTAGCCGGACACTTTCAGCAGCGCCGGTGGTCTCCCTCCTCACGTTAAGGTGGATTTTTAAAGGATTTGCTCAGGTACAAGTGGTGCTTTGTGGATGTCAGGAAAGTGGGAACCTCCTGGCCAGCGTGGCTCAGTGGTTGAGCGTCGACCTAGGAACCAGGAGGTCAGGGTTCGATTCCCAGTCAAGGCACATGCCCGGTTGCAGGCTCCGTCCCCAGTAGGGGGCGTGCAGGAGGCAGCCGATCCATGATTCTCTCTCATCATGGATGTTTCTCTCTCCCTCTCCCTTCCTCTTTGAAATCACCCAATAAATAAAAAATACTGAGAGGCAGTGGAATGCGCCTGTTGTGCCCACCTGGCCGATACGGGTCCCCGGGATCGTCCAGGAAGCCGCCCAGGCCACTCTGAGCGGCATCTCGGCCCCCCCGGCCTCCCGCACCGGCCACACGCTTGTCCAGGAAGCCGCCCAGGCCACTCTGAGCGGCATCTCGCCCCCCCCCCGGCCTCCCGCACCGGGCCACACGCTTTGTTCGCTCTCAGATGGTGATGCCCGTCCCTCTAGCCCAGCGGTTCTCAACCTGTGGGTCGCGACCCTTTGGGGGTCGAACAACCCTTTCACAGGGGTCGCCTAAGACCATCGGAAAACACTATAATTACAGCCCACCTGGCCGGTACGGGTCCCCGGGATCGTCCAGGAAGCCGCCCAGGCCACTCTGAGCGGCATCTCGCCCCCCCCCCGGCCTCCCGCACCGGGCCACACGCTTTGTTCGCTCTCAGATGGTGATGCCCGTCCCTCTAGCCCAGCGGTTCTCAACCTGTGGGTCGCGACCCTTTGGGGGTCGAACAACCCTTTCACAGGGGTCGCCTAAGACCATCGGAAAACACATATATAATTACATGTTGTTTTGTGATGAATCACTATGCTTTAATTATGTTCCATTTGTAACAATGAAAATACATCCTGCATATCAGATATTTACATGACGATTCATAACAGTAGCAACATGATAGTGATGAAGTAGCAACGAAAATAATGTTATGGTTGGGGGTCCCCACAACATGAGGAACTGTATTAAAGGGTCACGGCGTTAGGAAGGTGGAGAACCACTGCTCTAGCCAGTTAACTCACTGGGGATGTGTGGATAGCCTCAGGAAGCCACCGTTTGGGGGAAAAAAAGGTCAGGAAACGAGGTCCCACTGAGTCAGCCTCTTCCCAAAAATAAAAGCATTCAAGACACTCGGCCACGCTTGTCGACAACTTGTGATTTTGATGGGTTTCCGGGGTAACGCCGGCAGCCTCCCCGCTAGGTCTCACAGATGCTCATCACAGCTGGGAAGGTGTGTTCCGTCTCCTTGTTTATCCCGAGATGTCCCCCTACACTGCTTGTGTCTTACTATAGCTCATGTTTTTTTCTTTTCTTTTTTTTTTTTTAATGTAATTCTCACCCAAGGAGTAAGGATATTTTTTCTACTGACTTTTAGATAAAGTGGAAGGGGAGGGGAGGGAGAGAAAGAAGGAGAGGACAGGAGGGAGAGAAACATGGCTCTATCCACTGAGCCACACCGTCTAGGGCACTGTTTGTATTTTTTGAAGATATACTTTCATTGATGTCAGAGGGGAAGGGCAAGGGAGAGAGAGAGAGAGAAACATCAGTGATGAGAGAGAATCATGGGTCGGCTGCCTCCTGCACGCCCCCCACTGGGGATCGAGCCCGCAACCCAGGCACGTGCCCTTGACCGGAATCGAACCCGGGACCCTCCAGTCCGCAGGCCGACGCTCTATCCCCTGAGCCCAACCGGCTGGGGCCACTGTTTTTGTTTTTTTAGAGAAGTGGCCCAGCTTTCTCGGACTGTCCGAGACACCCAGGACCTAAGGGAGAAGCCAGGCTTAGTCTCAGAGGTGCTCTCCTTCACGCGTAGCTGGGCGCCCCCCCCCCCCGAAGCCGCCTCCCTCCCTCTGCGCTGTGCGTGGTGGCCGCGGCCGGCCCAGATGTCACCGCTGAGGAACATCAGGAACTCAGCCGGTATTGGCGAAATTAAATCGCCCCGGGAAAAAAATCGATGTTAGTGAAATTAAGTCACTTGCTCTTAAAAGCCAAACAGAATGGCCGTTCTTCATATTTACGGGGCTGTTTCCTCTCTCTAGATCGCTACCAATTAAGTCACTTGCTCTTAAAAGCCAAACAGAATGGCTGTTCTTCATATTTACTGGGCTGTTTCCTCTCTCTAGATCGTTACTGTTCTTTGTGTGTGTGTGTGTGTGTGTGTGTGTGTGTTTGTGTGTTTAATCCTCACCCGAGGATATTTTTCCACTGATTTTTACAGAGAGTGGAAGAGAGAGGGAGAGACAGAGAGAAACATGGATGTGAGAGAAACACATCGATTGGTTGCCTCCTGCAATCAAACCCGGGGAATTTGGTTCATGGGCTGACGCTCTGTCCACTGAGCCACACTGGCTAGGACTGTGTGTGTGTGTGTGTGTGTGTTATGTCCCTTTCAAGGAGAAGCAGTGATGGACACAGATGACCCAGGAGGCTTTTAGATCTTGGGGATCCAGGGCTAGGTCACAGGTTGATGAATCAGAAAGGACTCATCCAACGTCTTAGCACCGATTAGCTGCAGGAAGAGACCAAGTGCAGCTGAACGATGACTCAGAAGGCAAGTTAGGGCCTCGCCGCCGTACTCTCCTGCTGTCAGGGGTGTCGGTTACATCATTCCCGTCACTCGGCCGGGATGGCCCAGCGTAGAGCTGCAAGGATAGTCAGCAGACCCTGCGTGATAGGGAGATTCTTTTTATAGAGAGAGATTATATTGTTATTGATTGCAGAGAGGAAGGGGGACAGAGAGAGAGAGAAACATCAATGATGAGAGAGAATCATGGATGGGCTGCCTCCTGCACGCCCCCCACTGGGGATCAAGCCTGCAACCCGGGCATGTGCCCTGACCGGGAATCAAACCGTGACCTCCCGGTTCCTAGGTGGACACTCAACTGCTGAGCCACGCCGGCCGGGCTCAACTGGCAACATTTCTAAGTCATTAGCTATTAATTATATTTAGATGGTACAGTTCTCATCTCTATGGTCCTGTATTTAGTCTCCACACGGAGCCAAGCCAGCCGGGCCCCAATCCCTTCGCCCTGGGTTGCTCACCCGCGTCCGGTTCCCATAGAAATCTCCCCAGCCCTCCTCCCTGGGAACCCTCACAGGCTTGGTGTCTACCCCACTTCCCACTGCATCTCGGGGACCCAGGGCTAGTTCACAGGTTGGTGAATCCCTGCTCCATCATGCCTGTCCCTTGTATGTGGTCCCACTCACTCCCTTCTCTTTTAAAGTGTGGACACAGCCCGGCCGGCTGGCGTGGCTCAGCGGTTGATTGTCGACCTAGGAACCAGGAGGTCAGGGTTCGATTCCCACTCAGGGCACAGGCCCGGGTTGCAGGCTCCATCCCCAGGAGGGGGCGTGCAGGAGGCAGCCGATCCGTGATCCTCATCATTGATGTTTCTCTCTCTCTCCCGCTCCCCCTTCCTCTCTGAAATCAATAAAAAACAGATTAAAAAAAATAATAAAATGTGGACACCAACCCAGTTTGGGGGGCTCGCCTCTGGACCCTTGCTCTACTAAGCCTGCCTGAGTGTGGTCCAAGACCGCCTGGATATTTTATTTTTTTATTTTTGCAGTCACAACACCCCGTTATCACACCCAGAAATTGTATCCAATTAAATCTCCCAAGCCTTGTTCGCACCTCCTACACGTGTGCCTTTCTTTTCTTTCTTCTTCTTTTTTTTTTTGCAACCAAGTGTCCAAACACATAACTTCCTCTCGATGGCAACCCCCATCTGTTGATCTTTTTAGCTCTCGCCTCTGTCGCGCAGCGCCTTTGCCGTCTCTCCCGGGAGCTTGTCCTCCTGGGATTAGATAAACATTTCCCTTCTGCCTTCGTCCAAGCGATTGATAAAAAATGACGATGGGTCGGGGTGCGGAAAGGGCCCTGTGACCTTCCCTGGGCGGAAGGATTTCTCTGGGTGGGGCTGCTTCCCCATGCGCCTGCACCGCCGTCTGCTGGCTGCACGGATTCACCTGGTGGAAGCGGGGTGCTGCCCACCTGGCTGGTGGTGTGGAAGGCTGTCCCCCCCGAAGGTGTGGTTGTGTGGCTCCCTGGGGAGGGCATAACCAAGGGATTCTAGCTTTTGTGTGCTCATTCACCCCAAAGGTCACCAGAGCCCGGCCGGCGTGGCTCAGTGGTTGAATGTCGACCTATGAACCAGGAGGTCACGGTTCGATTCCCGGTCAGGGCACATGCCCGGGGTTTGCGGGCTCGATCCCCAGTAGGGGGCGTGCAGGAGGCAGCGGATTCATGATTCTCTCTCATCATTGATGTTTCTCTCGCTCTCCCTCTCCCTTCCTCTCTGAAGTCAGTTAAAAATATATATATATATTTTAAAAGTTACCAGCCATCAGAACTGGGAGTTATGAGATAGCATCTGAGCGCACTTTTAAAATATGGAGACTTATAGAATATTGCACTTTGGGCAGTTTAAGATCAGAACGGAATTTGGAATAGCCGTCAGAGCAGGCAGGGTTTTGTGGGTTTTTTGAGGGGGGACCCAGGAAAAGAGCTGGCGCCCCTCAGTTGCGGCAAACACCGGCTTTCTTTTGGCTCCGTATCCTGTAGGGGGTGGGGACACGGGGGCTTGTGCTCCCGCCCCTCGTCGAGTGACTTCTGGGTAAAGTTTCGCTTCTTCAATGAGGAGGCGGCATGTAAACATCTGCCCCATCTTTGTAAGTTCTTCCACACATGGTAGCACTGGGCGTTAACCTTCCCAAACTGTACTTTCTCTAGGCATTTTTTAAAAAATTGGTTTTGAGAGGGGGAATGGGGAGGAAGGGGGGGGGGAGAGAGATGTTGTTTTACTTATATATGCATTCATTGGTTGATTCCTTTTTGTTGTTGTTATTTTGTTTGTTTGTTAATTCTCACCAGAGGGTATTTTTTCCCATTGATTTTTTTTTTAGAGAGAATAGAAGGGAGGGGAGAGGAGGTGAAAGAGAGGGAGAGAGAGAGAAACATGGATGTGAGAGGGCCACATTCATTCATTGCCTCCTGCATGTGCCCCAATCAGGGCAGGGAATCGAACCCAAAATCTAGGCATGAGGCCCTCGACCGGGAATCGAACCCATGACCCTCCGGTGCGCAGGCTGACGTTCCAGCCACTGAGCCATGCTGGCTGGGACCATGGGTCGAGTCCTGTACACACTCTGATCGGGGATTGAACCCACCACCTCGGTGTATCAGGAGGATGCCCTAACTAACTGAGCTACCCGGCCAGGGCCCGGACTACCTCCCTCTTCTGCGTACCTGAGCTGTTCGGTTCTGGTTCCAAGTAGGACAGGGATGGCTCTCGCGGGGGGCCCCGGAGAACAGTTTCGCCGTTGACAATGACTGACGCTTCTTGTTTAATTTCCTGCTCCCAGCGTTCCCCCGTGAAATGCAATCCCTCGCTTACATCCTCACGATTGCCTCCCGTTCCTGAACGTGCCAGGTGGCGGGGACGGTTGTCTGCGGGAGAGACGCATGTATATATACAATGTAAACACGTTCCCATTGACACGTGAAGATAAAAGGCTTAACATGAACTGCCTCTGTTTACACTGAACACAGAAAATTCCACTCCAACAAATTCGACGATAGCAGTATCAGTGTTTGTTATCATAACAGCATCTCCAGCCCCATCTTTTTTTTGTGCTTTTTTTTTTTTTTTTTGGAGTTGCAGTGTACTGAGTAGGCGTGGGTGGAAGGAAAGCGATGCCGTTTCCCTCTGCACGTGGAGCGTTTGCTCAGATCTGGGGGCAGGGGGGGGGGGCAGGGACTGCCGATTCAGCAGCCTCGGGGGCCATGGGCTCTAGGGACACTCCCTCTCCACCCCTTTTTCTTTCTTCTTCTTCTTTTTTTTTAACCCATTAAGCACAGTGGAAATATGACTTTTTAAAAATTATTTTTTTATTGATTTCAGAGAGGAAGGGGGAGGGGGAGAGAGAGAAACATCCATGATGAGAGAGAATCATGGATCGGCTGCCTCCTGCATGCCCCCTACTGGGGATGGAGCCGCAACCCGGGCGTGTGCCCTGACCAGGAGTGGAACCGTGACCTCATGGTTCACAGGTCGATGCTCAACCACTGAGCCACACGGGCAGGGCTTGTCTTATTTCTTAATGACAATCTAGTCCTGAAAGCGGGCCACCTCATGAGTTGGAAAATCGATTTCAAAGTGACTTCCTTTTGCCCTGGCTGGTTTGGCTCAGTGGATAGAGCATCGGCCTGCAGACTGAAGGGTCCCAGGTCCGATTCCGGCCAAGGGCAGCACCTACCTCCGTTGCAGGCTCCATCCTGGCCCTGGTTGGAGTGCGTGGAGAAGGCAACCAATCGATGTGTGTCTCTCACATCAATGTTTCTCTCTCTCTCTGTCTCTCCTCTTCCCTTCCACTCTCTCTAAAATTCAATGGGAAGCCCTAGCTGGTGTGGCTCAGTGGACAGAGCATCAGCCTGTGGACTGAAGGGTCCCGGGTTCCATTTCCGGTCAGGGCCCATACCAGGGTTGAGGGCTCCATCCCCAGTAGGGGGCGTGCAGGAGGCAGCCGATCCATGATTCTCTCTCATCATCGATGGTTCTCTCTCTCTCTTCGTTTCTCTGAAATCAATGAAAACATATTTTTGAAAAAAATCAATGGGGAAAATATCAACAACAACAACAACAACAAAATATAAGTAACGACCTGTCACTCACGCGCGTCCCCGCCCCCTTGTGTCCCCTCTGCAGTCTGCGGCCCCGGCATCGACATCCGCAACGACTTCCAGCAGCTGAAGCGCCTGGAGAACTGCACGGTGATCGAGGGCTACCTGCACATCCTGCTCATCTCCAAGGGCGACGACTACCGCAGCTACCGCTTCCCCAAGCTCACGGTCATCACCGAGTACCTGCTCCTGTTCCGCGTGGCCGGCCTGGAGAGCATCGGCGACCTGTTCCCCAACCTCACGGTCATCCGCGGCTGGAAGCTCTTCTACAACTACGCCCTGGTCATCTTCGAGATGACCAACCTCAAGGACATCGGCCTGCGCAACCTGCGCAACATCACCCGCGGCGCCATCCGCATCGAAAAGAACGCCGACCTCTGCTACCTGTCCACCGTGGACTGGTCCCTCATCCTCGACGCCGTGTCCAACAACTACGTGGTGGGGAACAAGTCCCCCAAGGAGTGCGGCGACGTGTGCCCGGGGGCCCTGGAGGGGAAGTCCACCTGCGACCGGACCACCATCAACAACGAGTACAACTACCGCTGCTGGACCCAGGACCACTGCCAGAAAAGTAAGGGCCGCGCTGGGCTGTGCCGGCTTCCTTTCTGCTCCCCTCCCCCCCACCCCGCATCCCGCATCCCGCCCCCTCTCTCCTCGCCCTCCCTCCTCTTCCACTTGCACGGCTCGGCTCACTTGCGCTGGGCGGTGGGTGGGGTTGTCTTGCATGTAGGACCCGCCGTGGAAGGGGTTTGGGGGGGACTCAGGGGACTCAGGGGATGCAGGGCGTGGTGTGGTTGCCATGGAGACCATGTCAATCACACGCTAGAACGGCGATGGCGAACCTATGACACCCGTGTCAGAGGTGACAGGCGAACTCATTTTTTTGGTTGATTTTTCTTTGTTAAATGGCATTTAAATAGATAAAATAAATATCAAAAATATAAG
>NW_005365723.1:1742160-1744262 GCF_000412655.1 Myotis brandtii | reverse complement strand
AGGCTGGGCGTGCCCTCCGGCTCTTGGCCGTCACCCCGGGGGCCGGCGCAGCACCTACTTTGTGGGAGATTTATGGTGGGGAAGAGACATGTTCCCCCTTGAGCAGAGAACAGTCTGTAATCCCCGGGCCGAGCCGGCCAAGCGGGCCCGGGATTGTGAAAGACGGGGTTCCCGGGGTCATTCCCACGGCCGTTGCTACCCAGGGCCCTGTCACCACCACCGCCTCCAGCTCCCAGCTGGCAGGGAGGGCGAGCCTGGGTGGCAGCTCCCCGCTCTCCTTGTCTCAGGATGCGAGGCCCGGGATGGGGGAGACGGAGGGAGACCGTCTTCAAAGCCGAGGCTTGGCCCGTGGCCGCCGATGGTTACTCGGTGCAAGTTATTTGCCGGAGGCCTGCCATGTGCCGGGAGGGACCGGGCGGCTCCTCTTGGATGACCTGGTTCTCTCTCTCTTCTTTTTTTAAAAAATATTTTTACTGATTTCAGAGAGGGAGAGAGAGAGAGAGAGAGAGAGAGAGAGAGAGAGAGAGAGAAACATCAATGATGAGAGAGAATCATGGATCGGCTGCCTCCTACACGCCCCACACCGGGGATGGAGCCTGCAACCCGGGCATGTGCCCTGACCGGGAATCGAACCCTGACCTCCTGGTTCCTAGGTGGACGCTCAACCACTGAGCCACACCGGCCGGGCAGAATCTGTTTCTCTCGCTTTCTGGGGGATTCGCCTCAGCGCTGCCTGCTGTTTGCTTGTCTCAGGTGCTTTTTGGCTCCTGAGTTCTAGTGGGGGCCCTGACTCCCCCATTTTTTCTCGGATAATCCAGTGCCTTGCTGCTAAACTGAGTCCCGTTGTGTGTGTTTTTTTAATTTTTTTTATTTTTATTGATTTCAGAGAGGAAGGGAGAGGAGGAGAGAGAGAGAGAAACACCAATGGTGAGAGAGAATCATGGATCGGCTGCCTCCTACACGCCCCACACCGGGGATGGAGCCTGCAACCCGGGCATGTGCCCTGACCGGGAATCGAACCCTGACCTCCTGGTTCCTAGGTGGACGCTCAACCACTGAGCCACACCGGCCGGGCAGAATCTGTTTCTCTCGCTTTCTGGGGGATTCGCCTCAGCGCTGCCTGCTGTTTGCTTGTCTCAGGTGCTTTTTGGCTCCTGAGTTCTAGTGGGGGCCCTGACTCCCCCATTTTTTCTCGGATAATCCAGTGCCTTGCTGCTAAACTGAGTCCCGTTGTGTGTGTTTTTTTAATTTTTTTTATTTTTATTGATTTCAGAGAGGAAGGGAGAGGAGGAGAGAGAGAGAGAAACACCAATGGTGAGAGAGAATCATGGATCGGCTGCCTCCTGCACGCCCCCTACTTGGGATCGAGCCCGAAACCCGGGCACGGGCCCTTGACCAGAATCGAACCCGGGACCCTTCAGCCCACAGGCTGACGCTCTAGCCACTGAGCTACACCGGCCAGGGCCATTATTTCATCTTAACATTTCTCCTCCCCTTTTTTTTTTTTAAATTTAAAGCACCTTGGGACGGGTGTTCCTTTTTATGAAATGTAACCAGCTCCCATAGGCCGGGGCCCTGCCGATGCCACGGGTCAGGGTGGGGGCCTGCAGGTGTGTGGGCGGGGCCCAGAGAGGCCTGCGGCTCCGGGAAGCGAAGAGGGTCAGTCGGGCGGGCCTGGCTTTGTGTGATCCGTAAGAGCTTGTCTCTCTGCCCCCGCCCCTCCCGGGACGGTCAGCTGTCCCTGAGTGGGGGAGCTTTATTTAGAAAGGGGTCACGTGCCCCGGCCGCATCCCTCTGCCTTTTATAGTCAGGCGCGGAGACCACACGGTGCCCTCCTGGTCGGAAGTGCGGCTCCGCCGGGCTCCCCGACATCGGGCGTTTGTTTTTAAATAAGGCTCTTGGCTTCGGGGACTCGGGACGCGTCGGAATGGCTCCCCTGGGCCGATGGCCGCAATCCTAGGAATTTGGAAAGAGCTGGGGTGCCTTCAATCTCCCCAGTGAGACCGGCTTGTCACATTATTTCTAGTTTCTTCCTTTTTTTTTAAATAATCTTTATTGAAAGTATTACATATGCCTCCCTCTTCCCCCCCATAGACCTCTTT
>NW_005365723.1:1741795-1742103 GCF_000412655.1 Myotis brandtii | reverse complement strand
TCTGAGACCTTCATGCTTCTCTCTTTTGTTGCATGAATATTCCTCTCTCTCTCTTTTAAAAATCTACTTGTGTTTTCATATGCAGAGAGAGAGAAACATCGACTTGTTGTTCCCCGTGTTGACGCATTCATCGGTTGTGGCTCGTACGTGCCCTGACCAGGGATCGAACCCACAGCCTTGGCGTACAGGGCCCATGCTCTAACCCAGTGGTCGGCAAACCGCGGCTCGCGAGCCACATGCGGCTCTTTGGCCCCTTGAGTGTGGCTCTTCCACAAAATACCACGTGCGGGCGCGCACGTACAGTGCGA
>NW_005365723.1:1727940-1741496 GCF_000412655.1 Myotis brandtii | reverse complement strand
AGGGGGTGGGGGCGTGGGGCAGGAAGCAGGACTGGGACACAGGCCTCCTTCTGGCCCGTGGCTGACTCGGGGACTCAGACTCCAGGAGGCGGGGCCTCTGAGCACCATCCTGGGGTGAAGGGCCCCCTGGTTTGGAGCAGACGGGAGGTCGCCAGGGATCGCCGGTGGCAGGAGACGCGGTCTCTGTCTGCCACGCCAATAGGGCAACGTTGACGTTTTCAAGAACATACACTTTTGTACAAAGTGTGACTGAAAAAAAGTAAAGGACATTCCGGTACGGACCAGTGGCGAAGGTTGGAGAACGGCGGGGTCACCGTGTCCCCCACGCAGGGTCGAAGCTGCCAGGCCTCATCCTCCGTCCGTGACACAGGGACGGGCAGAGAAGGCACCAGACAGACCGGCCAGAGCATAGTAGGTGCTCAGGAAATGGTGGCAGCTGCTACTCTTTTAAAAACGTTAAGCGAACCCTGGCCGGTGTGGGTCAGTGGATAGAACGTCGGTCTGCGGACTGAAGGGTCTCAGGTTCGATTCTGATCAAGGGCACATAGATCCTGGTTGGGGCTCGTATGGGAGGCAACCAATCGATGTCTTTCTCACATCGATGTTTCTCTCTGTCTGTCTCTCCCCCTCCCTTCCACTCTCTGTAAAAATCAATGGGGAAATATTCTCCATTGAGGGTTAAGAACAACAAAAAAATTCAGCGAAACTCCAGGATCTAAGATCTAAAACCCCTCACGTGAAGCTGGGCGGACCCGTGTCTGTCTCTTGCCGTAGCTGCCATGGTTTCTCTCTGTTGCTGCTTCTAAATTGCAAAAAATGCCGTTATTATAAATAGCGTGGCGCCGTGGAGGCGCGGCTGGCTCCTGCGAATTTAATCTAAATTGTTCAAATTCTTGTTTCTGTCCAGATAAGCCGTATCTTTAAAGAACCTTCAGTGGGATGAGCACATCTCTTTGGGAAGCCGGTGGGGCCTGCACGGGTACATGTAAACTCTATCTGTTCGGTCCTCCCACCCCCTGAATGTATGTACTCTGCTTCCAAACTTGGTGTTGGGGAGCACGGAAGAAACAGGAACGGGATTCTCGTTGGCTACTGACAGTGGAGAGTGCCTTTTGAAAATGTGGTTTTACATTTTTCCTTTTCCTTCTTCATTTTTTTGTGGGGACAGCAGTCGGGCGGTGGCAGAGTGGGCACAGTGTGGGGTGAAGAGAGCAGGGACGTACATGTTTCTCGGTGCCGCCTGCCGCTCTCCCATGATCAGGGGAGCTGGCCCTTGGAGGCAGGCTGGGCCCTTCTTTGGGTAATACCTGCTCCTGTGTGTGTGTGTCATGCTAGCTCTGTGTGTATGTATGTGCGTGTGTCATACTAGCTCTGTGTATGTATATGTGTGCATGTATATGTTTGTGCAGCGTGTGAGGCTGCAGTTGGGGGAGCCCCTGTAGGAAGGCCCGGGCTGCCCTGCGCCCTCTGTGAGGGGCTCCTGGGGAGGGGGTACCGCTACCTCTGCCCTGGGCTGCGGATCTATACGTTGAGGCTGCTACTCTGGGTTTCTGGAGCGATGCAAAGAGGAGCTTGCATGGGTTTTAGCAGCTGCGGAGACCAGCGCATCAGGGTTTAGTATAAAAAGGGGCAAAGAACATAAAAGATGGGGAGGTGCCCGGCCAGTGCGGCTCAGGGGTTGAGCGTCAGTCGACCTATGAACCAGGAGGCCACGGTTGGATTCCCAGTCAGGGCACATGCCCGGGTTTCGGGCTCGATCCCCAGTGTGGGGCGGGCAGGAGGCAGCCCATCCATGATTCTCTCTCATTGTTGATATTTCTCTCTCACTCTCCCTCTCCCTTCCTCTCTGAAATCAATAATAATAATAATAATAATAATAATAATAAAAAGATTGGGGAGCCAATAGCCTCCCACGCACAGAGACACGATGAAAGCTGATATCACTAGAAGCACTTCCTGGGCGGGCGTAGCGCTCCAATTGGGATTTCCCTTCACCCCCGAAGGTGACTGACCCGTGATGACACGGAGACGGGAAAGCCGGTCAGTTCCCCAGGCCTCGGCCAGGCCGGCTTTCTTTCCGGGGCTGTAACTCAGTACGATGTTTTTTATGTTCCGATTTCTTGACCCCCAAACGGCCCTGTGCGTGTTGCTAAGTGGATGATATTATTAGGTTCTTAGGCTAGTCCTCCGCTACGCAGCAGGGATACGGTTTCGGTGGCTTTCCTCGGCGAACTTGAAGTGATCGGGGGTGTGGTGACGCCTGGCTCCTTCTGGCGGAAGCTTTTGAATGACCGTCCAGGAGGTTGCGCGCAGGTAGTGAGCCGGTGGCAGGAAATATTCCTTGTGTTTTTTTCTACTCACGAGGAAAGACAGAGAGGCCCGCCCTCAATCTTTCTAGCTTTTTTTTTCTTTTTTTAATCCTCACCCGAGGATATTTTTTCCATTGCTTTTTAGGGACAGTGGAAGGGAGAGGGAGAGGCAGAGAGAAACATTGATGTGAGAGAGAGAGACACAGCGATGGGTTGCCTCCTGCACACGCCCTGGCCAGGGCCGGGGAACCTGCAACCAAGGCACGTGCCCTGGACCAGAATCGAACCTGGGACCCTTCCATCCGCGGGCCGACACCCTATCCACTGAGCCATACCGGCCTGGGCTGATCTTTCTAGTTTTGTGACGCAGTGTCATCTTGGGGACCCACTGGGTTTCTCGCCCCTCCCTCGTCGACACCACCTCATCACTGGCTCTGGTTTGGGGTGCCCTCTGGGCGTCCAGGCTGGGAGTATCTTGACATCATACCAGTCGATGAGTAGGATCCTGAGCATGTATCGGTGCAGGAGATGGCTTCCTTCGCTCCACAATGCTCAGCACACAGTTCTTATAGTTTGAGGGGAAAAAAAATCGCCTCTCAGGAGAAGTCGCTGGAAGCCAGAGACGGCTGACTAGGCGGACGATGAACTTCTGGGGTGGGCTCCGGTAAAGCGATTTCTATGGACAGGCAACGGATAGAACAGCCGAAGCCAGCTTAGCAAGCAGACTCACTTCCTCTTTCAGAGACACGTGTTGTGCAGGATTAATTCGACTTTATTTTTTAAATATTTTTATTGTTTTCAGAGAGGAAGGGAGAGGGAGAGAGAGAGAGAAACATCAATGATGAGAGAGAATCATTGATTGGCTGCCTCCTGCACGCCCCAGGATTGAGCCCACATCCTATGCAATCAACTTAAATTGCTTTTCCTTTTAAATATTTTTATTGATTTCAGAGAGGAAGGGAGAGAGACATCAATGATGAGAGAGAATCATGGATCGGCTGCCTCCTGCATGCCCTACACTGGGGAATGAGTTCACAATCCCGGGCATGTGCCCTGAGCGGGAATAGAACCGTGACCTCCTGGTTCCTAGGTCAATGTTCAACCACTGAGCCACACCGGCCGGGCTCGAGAAGGAGGCCTTCATCGGTTGGTAGGAACAGAGCCCCAGCATCTCGTTAGGTGGGCATCTTTGTCTCCTTGTTCGCTATCTTCATTTCCCTGTGGTCTGAATGCTTTCTGAACAGGGAAGGGGGAAAAAAATCCACATCTAAATCCCAGGCATTAGCAAATGTTGATAAAAAGGCACTTTTGCTAATCTGCGCTTAAAGCTCTTCAGAATCTGTTAGAAGGTTCTGCTACATTTCAAGGTTCTGTAGTGCCCCCCCGACCCCCCTCCCTCCCTACACACACACACACACACACACACACAGAGTTTCTGCAAGCCCAGCTGTGAGCCAGACTTCCAAGGAGCCTGCGGATCTTACCCAGCCATGCACACCCCCTCTCAGAGGCCAGGGTGTGGATCTCGGGGTGCAGAGAGGTCCGGCAGGAGGTGGCTTCTCGGGCATGAGGCCTCGGTGTGGGTGAATGACCCCAGTCCCCTCCTGATCCCTGTGGCCGTTAGTGTCTTAGAAACGACTGTGTCCCTGATGGCAAGTGGCATTCCCGGAGAGTACATGGGCACCTCTTGAGTATTCTCATCCAGGCTGCGACAAGCCTGTGGGGTGGGTGCTGCCGTTCCCTTTAAGATACATATATTTATTTTTATTTCAGAGAGGAAGGGAGAGGGAGAGAGAGGGAAACATCCATGATGAGAGAGAATCATGGATCGGCTGCCTCCTGCATGCCCCACACTGGGGATGGAGCCCACAACCCGGGCATGTGCCCTGACTGGGAATCGAACGGGGACCTCGGGGTTCGATCCTCGGCCAGGGCGCCTGCCCCAGTGGGGGGCGTGCATCTGACTGGGAATCGAACGGGGACCTCGGGGTTCGATCCCCGGCCAGGGTGCCTGCCCCAGTGCGGGGCGTGCAGGAGGCAGCTGATGGATGATTCTCTCTCGTCACTGATGTTTCTATCTCTTTCTCTCCCTCTCCCTTCCGGTCTGAAGTCAATAAAAAATATATGTAAAAAAAAGAAAAGAAAGCTCCTTCTAGGAGGGGGTAGACTCAGACAGACCCGCCTTGGTTCAAGAGCTTCCCTTTCTAAGACTCTTCTTCCATAACTAGTCTCCGTGAGGAGGAACGGAAGGGGCTCAGTGTGGGACAGCTCCGCGTGCAGTCCCACTGGGTGCTCTGGAAGCGCGTTCATGCCCATGGGCGCGATTGGCCAAGAAGGAAAGGATTCCAGGGCAGGCACAAACAGTAGCGCATCTGGAATTCGCTTCCGACTCGTACGGTGTGCCAACGGGGAGCATTCTCTCTGCCCAGCTGTTTTATTTTTATTTATTTGGTTAAGAAGGATAACTTCCCAAAGTCATCTGGAAAGGCCAGCGGGCCAGAGGAGGGCGAGCGGGATGTCTGTGTCTCCTGTGAAGGTCCCGCCGCTGTTGTAGAAAAAGGTGGATCTTCATAGAAATCAGGTGGAAAAGGCGTAGACGGTTGGTGCGTAGTGTGACCCCTCGGGTCTGCCTTTAAAAAGAGCATGGGTGCTGCTCAGTGCCGGCGAAATCATTACGTTGTTTCCCAAGAGGACTCTCCGAGAGTGGTAAGCATTTACTTTGCGCGGGAAGGGACCGGAGGTGCCGGGTGACCCTCACCGCTACCCTCGCACTGTTTTCGCTCAGTTGGATTTCTTGCTTCTGTTCTTCTCAAAGGTCATCAGGTACCATCTGGACCAATAGGGTGATGGTCCATTTAAAAAAAAATTTTTGTTTTTGTTTTTGGTTATACTTCTTGGCATTTAAAAGGCAACAACCATGTGTGTGTGTTTTTAAGGTAGGTTTTCCTACATCTGATGGCCCTGCCCTGAGAGCAGGCTGGGTGTGAGGTGTTAGCAAACGTCCCAGCTCCCCAGGGACGTGGGCTGGGGACCTCCTTGCCTTTCCCACGCAGGAATAGAGGCACGGATTCCCCTTCAGCTTCTGGAAGAGCCCAGCTGTAGGCCGGGCAGGGACTTTGATCTAGAGTGCCCTCGGGAGGACGAGTGTGCGTGTGTCTATGTGTGTGTATACGTGTGTGTACGTGTGTGTGCGTGTGTGTGCGCGCACGCACGCCCACAAGTGCATGCGCGTGCATGCGGCAGGCTTGGCTGAGGTTTTCCCTGCGTGACCCTTGGAAAGAACACCAGTTTCTACAGGTTCCTGATTTTGTAATTAAGGATTTATGGGATCACAAGGGCCCATGTCTTAACAGCCCAGTTCAAAGCAGAATTTGGGCCAGTGGTTCCCCTAAATTTCTCAAATACGGGGCTTTGTGACTTAGCCCACTGGATGCTGGTGTGGAATGCTTTTACTGGTGAAAGAGGCCAGATTACCCAACGGAAAGGATGTTTTTTGTAAAAAATCAGATTTTCAGGCCCGAGTCTACCCCTGCTTCACAGGCGTTGCCCTGGCCCCTTCAGCTCACGTGTCTGGGAAATGAAGGTGTGTTGGACCACATCAGTGGTTTTCAAATTTTTTAACCAAACCCCCAGGAAGACATAGATCTACATCATGACCGCAGGACAAAATTAAGTATATAATTAAAATAATTCTAAAGCACATCTTATGGGACGCAAGGCTCACTCTTCCTACTTAGGTAGTCCTACCTATTTCTTATTCTATTTTTTTTAAATATATTTTTTTATTGATTTCAGAGAGGAAGGGAGAGGGAGAGAGAAACATCCATGATGAGAGAGAATCATGGATCGGCTGCCTCCTGCACGTCCCCTACTTGGGATTGAGCCCACAACCTGGGCATGTGCCCTGAGCGGGAATCGAACCGTGACCTCCTGGTTCTTAGGTCAACGTTCAACCCCTGAGCCACGCTGGCTGGGCTCTCGCGTGATTCTTATTGGCTATTCCCAGAGGAATGGGAGGATTTTAAAGAATTTGAGTCTGTGTTCCCAATGGTATGTTATTGTCCACCTACAAGCATTTTTGAGTAGTATTTGAGATCTGCTCTCTCTTGGATAATTTATAGCAATTATCACTTTCTAAGATAATTTCAAGTCAGTTATTGAGCTAGGAAAGCAGAAATCATGGCAGACTTGATACCTTCTTGTTTTCCCCTCATACTTTCCTTTCCATACAAACAAAAAAAAAAATGAAAGAATGTTACCACCTCACTTGTAACTGAATTACGTCCTACTGCACGCCCCCAACTGGGGGGTCGAGCCCGCAAACCCGGGCATGTGCCCTTGACCGGAATCGAATCCGGGACCCTTCAGTCCGCAGGCCGACGCTCTATCCCCTGAGCCAGACCGACCAGGGCCAGTGCCACTTCTTTAAGTGTCTGGCTTTTGAAAATAAGTACAAATCAGTCAGCTGTCAACATGACGGAGGGAGACGGGACTGTGTTTGTGCAACTTGCCGCTGATAAGATGCAGGCGCACAGACACACGGACCATAAAGGCGGCCGAAAAGCAGCTGACCGCAGACCCGGGTCGCTGCAGGCCTGGTCGGTCGGGCGCTCACAGAGCGACTGAAACCTCCGGCCCAGGTGTGAGCTTGGTGAATCGGTGCGCGTTTTGGACTCACCGGTGACCATGAACTGCACTGTCATGATGCCAGCAGGCTCCTAGGGTGACCTTCGCACGTCCCCCGGGCTTTGAATGAGAACTAAGTTAACATGCTGCGTGCAGGAGGCAGCCCCTCAGTGACTCTCTCTCATCATTGATGTTTCTCTCTCTCTCTTGCTCTCCTTTCTTCTCTGAAATCAATAAAAAAAAATATTTCTAAAAAAACTCAAAAGAAATATCAAAGAATGGTATTGCATAGTGCTTACATGTTTGTGTTTTTTTGTGTGTGTTTTTTTAAGTCATACACTCTGTAAATAATGACTTGGCACTGTAGACGCTGTCTCCTAGAGCAGCGGTCGCCAACCTTTCGGACCTCACGGACCACCAGTGGTGCGCGGGCCACCGGTTGGCGACCACTGTTTTCGAGTAACTCCCTGGAGTGAGTTCTTGTGTTGACCTGTCCATTTGCCTCTCCATGAGAGCAGTCTTCATTGCGGATCTTCTTTTTTAATTTTAATTTTTCTTACTGATTTCAGAGAGGCAGGGAGAGGGGGAGAGAGAGAGAAACATCCATGATGAGAGAGAATCATGCCTCCTGCACGCCCCCTACTGGGGACCAAGCCCACAACCGGGGCATGTGCTCTTGACCGGGAATCGAACCGTGACCTCCTGGTTCCTAGGTTGATGCTCAGCCCCTGGGCCACGTCCATATGGCTAGACTTCATTTTAAATCCTGATCCCACCACAGGGCTGAGTGGACTCTCTCACACACACACACACACACACACACACACACACACACCACATCTGTTTAATATCTGACACTGATTTCCCATTGCTCATATGGTAAACAGGCAACTCTCACCATGCAGCCCTCAGCCCTGCGGTGGGCTGGCCCCCGCCCCGCCCCATCCCCACCGCAGGCGCTTCACACATTATTCCCTTCCCCTCGGGGTCTCCCGGCACCACGCCGGGCCTCCCGCTGCGATGTTCAATTTGTTTGTGGCTGGTGTGATGAATGGGTCTCCCCACGTGCGTGCGTGCGGGGCGTCGCCAACGTCTGCAAACGCCTCCTGTGTGTTTATGTCACGAGTGAACCGAGGAGGGAAGAGACCAGTGAGGCATCAGCTCGCCGGCTCCAGGGGACACGAGAGCCCCAGTTGACCCGGGAGGCGCGTCGTGAGCACTTGGCCACGGGCGCAGCTGTGTCGTGGAAACCCTGTTTCCGGGCGCCGATGGGCCTGCGTCTTATCGGCGGCCAGTCGCACAGACACACTCCCGTCCTCCTCCGGGATGTTGACAGCCGGCTGATTTGTATTTCTTTCCGGAAGGCAGACGCACAAGTGCGAGCCACTTAAAGAAGGGGCCGCTAAACAGAAAATAGAAAAATAACCTACATCCTATGAAATGGGGATGCGCTTACCCCGTGAAAGGGACATATTAGACGGGTGAATGTTGGTAACAAAAAGTGCAAATAACATGGTTTAGAAACAATCCCAAATGACCAGGACCTCTTTAAAAAATAATAATTATTATTATATTGCCCCGGCCGGTGTGGCTCAGTGGTTGAGTGTCGTCGACCTAGGAACCAGGAGGTCATGGTTCCGTTCCCGGTCAGGATGGGTCGGCGAAAGAAAAGGGAAAAGCCCCAACCCTAGCCGGTGTGGCTCAGTGGATAGGGCGTCAGGCCGGGGACTGAAGGGTTGCGGGTTCGATTCCCATCAAGGGCACGTACCTTGGTTGCAGGCTCGATCCATCCCCAGCCCTGATCAGGGGCCCATGTGGGAGGCAACCCATTGATGTGTCTTTCTCACATGGATGTTTCTCTCTCTCTCTCCCCCCCCCCCCCCCCCCCCTCCTCCCTTCCTTCCACTCTCTCTCTCTAAAAATCGATGGAGCCCTGACTGGTTTGGCTCAGTGGATAGAGCATCAGCCTGCGGACTGAAGGGTCCCAGGTTCGATTCCAGTCAAGGGCATGTGCCTTGGTTGCGGGCACATCCCTAGTTGGGGGTGTGCAGGAAGCAGCTGATCGATGTTTCTCTCTCATCAATGTTTCTAACTCTCAATTCCTCTCGCTTCCTCTCTGTAAAAAAATCAATAAAGTATATTTTAAAAAATAAAAATAAAAATCGATGGAAAAATATCCCCAGGTAAAGATTAACCAAAAAAAAAAAAAAGGGAGGGGGAGCCTTAATAAGACCCAGAGACCCCAGGATGGCCCCCCAGCACAGGTAGATGACAGATGGACGGACTCCCTTCGGATACGAGCAAGGACAGCCGGTCCCCAAGATGCGGGTCACGCAGCCTGCTCCCCACTTTACCCCTGATGACATGGCATTGACTGTGGGCTGGGAGTATGTTTCCTCATTTGACCCGGGGACACTGAACTCGAGAGAGAGATTTAGGAGCTGTGCCCAGAGTCCCCCAGTCCCCCCTCCCCCCTCCCCCGCCCCCATACCTGCCCAGGTGGAATGCTGGCCTTGGACTCTGACCCCGAGGCCTGGATGAGCTGCCTAATGACCCCCCCACCCCACCCCCAGTCCGTCCAGTTGAACATGAACTTGATGCTTTAGGGCACGATGGCATCTGTTTTGATGACGCGATCCTTTTTTACGAATATTAACTAGTGGAGAGAGAGAGGGGGAAGCTGAGCGCTTTTCCAGTAAAAAACAAAAAACAGCAATGCCTGTGTATTGATTTACCCGACTGAGCTCATCTCCTGACTGAGGGGAGTGAACTTACACTTGGTTACATCTTGCCGTCACAAAGCCATGGCCGTGCATTTGTTACAAAAATGGGGCTAGTGCCCTAGCCCGTTGGGCTCTGTGGGTAGAGCGTCTGCCCATGGACTAAAGGGTCCCAGGTTCGATTCCGGTCAAGGGCGCGTACCTCAGTTGCAGGCTCGATCCCCGGCCTCGGTCAGGGCGCGAGCAGGAGGCAACCAGGCGATGTGTCTCTCTCACTTCGATGTTTCTCTCTCTGTGTGTGTCTCTCCCCCTCCCTGCCACCCCCTCCACCTCCTGACACCCTCCTTGTTCACGACAGCTTTCTAAAGGTATCCTACTGCCCCCAGCCCCCACAGCACCTGTCCTTTTATTCTACAAGTTCCCCTTCATTGACCTCCTATTTGCCAAACCTGGGTGTTTCCCGCTCGCCCTGCTGTAGACGGCCAATGGGGAAATGCTTTCTCTCTGAGCAAGGAAGTGAAAGTCTAAACCGTATCTTAAATATTTGTATTTCTGTGTGTTCTCCGTGACATGGAGTGATTTGGGTCACCCTGACATTTAATCCGGCCAAACAGCGAGGCTCTCGGAAAAAAGAATACATCCAGCAGGTGGATCTGAGCGCTGGATACCTGGTAACGGCCGAGGAGACATTCCATGGCCTCGACGAGTTTATTAATTTCTGCAGCCCCTGCGCGTCCACTACGCCTTTCCTTTCTGGAGTTTCCATCGGCGGCCCTGGCCTCGCTTGTTACTTAATAATGAATGGTTACAAATTGTTTGTGTATGTTTGTAATTAGCATGTGATAGCCATCACCCACCGGGCCAGCGACATTGTAGCGACGCAAAGTCACTTGCAATTATGCCTAGCAGGAAAATTAATTATGTAACCCTCTCCGACCGGGCTTGGCCCTGGCAATTAGATTTGGCTGTTACTGGGCCGGGCCGGGCAGGGGACAGCGTGGTGTAACCTTTCTCATTTTCCTGGACAGACTCGTTTGCCGTAATGTTCACTGTATCGCCTGGGAGAATGGTGGGCTTATTGTCGATTTAAAACATAAGAATTTTCAGGTTTTTGATTCCTGCTTTGAGAAAGAGAGAGAGAGAGAGCAATGGGGCCTGGCTGGCATGGCTCAGTGGTTGAGTGTTGACTTATGAACCAGAAGGTCATGATTTGATTCCTGGTCAGGGCACATGCCCTGGTTGTGGGCTCCATCCCTAGTGTGGGGCGTGCAGGAGGCAGCCGGTCCATGATGCTTCTCTCATCATTGATGTTTCTCTCTCTCCCTTCCTCTCTGAAATCAATACAAATATTTAATAGAAAAACAATGTAAGTTGATTACATAGTTACACATAATATTATTATAAACTTTTGATATCCATGGTAATCCCCCCCCCTTCCTCATTACTAATGCCTATTTTCGCTTTTGTTCTTTTTTCTCCCCTTTATTCTTTTTCAAAGAACTAGGTATATTTTACATTCATCTTACTATTTAATTTAATTCAGCATGTACTCTTCATTAGCTCGCTTCAGGTCTTCCTTTTGTTTAACTTTATTGAATCAAATGCCTGTCTCATTTTTGCTTTTAGTCTCCTTTAAAAATGTCATTTGCAGCCACGGGTTTTCTTCGGGAACAGCTTTTGGAGAATTAATCTCCTTTTGGTTATTTTCTAAATGGTTGGTAATGAGAATGTTTACGTGTCCTGTGAATCTGAGATCATTTAGGAGCATGTCACTAAATTTTCTTTGGGGTATTATTTAATATTTTGTTTTATTATTTATTTATTTGAAGTATATCTTTATTGGTTTCGGAGAGGAAGGGAGAGGGCGAGAGAGAGAGAAATATCAATGATGAGAGAGAATCATGGATCGGCTGCCTCCTGCATACCCCCTACTAGGGGTTGAGCCCGCATACCCGGGCATGTGCCCTGACCGGGAATCGAACCGTGACCTCCTGGTTCCTAGGTCGATGCTCGACCACTGAATGTTTGATATTTTATTATCTACGAATGTGGCTCTGAAATCTCTTAAGGGCTTCATTAAGGTTTCCTTGTGTCCAAGTCCATGACCAATCTTTAATTGTCTCATGGGCATTTCAAATTATATCCTTTGTAAAATACAAAGCTTTCATTTTCTATATTTAGTAAATCACGCTTATTGATTATGTTATATTCATAGTCTCCAAATTCATGTTTACTTTAACTGTCAATTAAGTACGTTAAAGTACCTTTAAAAAAAAAACTGAACAATGAACCTTTTAATATGGTTTTCTTAATTGATTTTGTAGAAAGAGAGGAAGGGATAGAAAGATGGAAACATGAATGAGAGAGAAACATCAATTGGCTGCCTGCCACAGGTCCCCCACTGGGGATCGAGCCCGCGACCCCGGCATGTGTCCTGACCGGGAATCGAACTGCGACCTCCCGGTTCATAGGTCGATGCTCAATCACTGAGCCACACCGGCCGGGCCTTACTCTTCATCTTAATCACCATCTTGTCTTGGGAATTTTCACGTGTGTCTTCCCGTTGTCAGTATCTCAGGGTGTAAAGGCCAGAAAGTATGTGGGTGGATCACTCGCACGCGGCAGGCACCTTCCCTGGCCGCCCCGGCAGGGCCCCCCGCGAGGCCCGTGTGACAAGCACATGTATTACTGCAGCGAGGTGCTATCGAAATAGCTCCATGTCCTTGCACAATTGCCAGCACAAGTAAGAACCTGGAAATTGTTGCTATGCGTGCGAGTCAGAAGATTTCTTAACCGCTTGCGTCCTGAATTTGGAAAACACTTTTTAAACATTTTTTTTCAAGTTGTGCAGGAGTCAGATAAAGTTGAATATTTTCACAGCGTTTTGGGGTTGCTTGAGTGCATATGCTGTCAAAAACATCTCCGTGGCCCGGCCGGCGTGGCTCCGTGGTTGAGCGTCCACCTAGGAACCAGGAGGTCACGGTTCGATTCCCAGTCAGGGCACATGCCCGGGTTGCGGGCTCCATCCCCAGTAGGGGGCCTGCAGGGGCGTTGACCAGTCTCGGCAGCCGGGGCCATAGACTGGGCTGCCACCCTCGCTTGCCCATTGCAGGAGGGGGCACCCTCATTTCTCCCCTTCTTAATGAGGCATTAAGGGCCATTTACATAGCAATAAACACAGCCATTACCGCAGCCATGGCTTCCTGCCTAAGTCCTCCGGAAGACGGACTGCAAAATCTTTCTGAGCGCCCGGCCCTGCTGTCTTGAAGGGCTGCCGATCTCCATAGCCATTGCTCCAACACAAGAGCCAGTATTTGTTTGTTTGTTTATTTACCTATTTTAAATATTTTTATTGATGTCAGAGAGGAAGGGTGAGGGAGAGAGAGAGAGAAACATCCATGGTGAGAAAGAATCATTGATCAGCTGCCTCCTGCACGCCCCCTACTGAGGATGGAGCCGCAACCCGGGCATGTGCCCTGACCGGGAATCGAGCCGTGACCTCCTGGTTCCTAGATCGATGCTCAACCACTGAGCCACACCGGCCGGGCCGTTTTTTTGTTTTGTTTTGTTTTTGACAACATGGAGATTCCTGTTTGGGAACCCAGCCCACTGCCGGGTTCGGAGTAGTGTTACGTAAGACGCCGCACGTCTTCTGTTTTCTGTATCGTTTGTAACAGACCAAGCAAAGGCGGGAGTGTTGAAAACGTGCGGGTGGGGGGTGGGGAGGAGCAGTTGCTCAACTCTCCTCTTGGCCTCCATCCCCTGCTTGCGGATGGCTCCTTTATTAAAACGTTCTCGGAGCGACAGATTCCAAAAAGCCGCCTCGTGCCAGACGTCAGACAGACCAGCGGCGGGTGTAGCACAGGGCGTGCGTGGAGTGGGACCTCCCGGGAGGGCCCGG
>NW_005365723.1:1722516-1727782 GCF_000412655.1 Myotis brandtii | reverse complement strand
GGGGGCAGGGGCAAGCTGGGGTGTCATGGGCCTTGATGGCTTGAGGGCTCACGGAGACAGGGTGTTGGCACCCAGCGGTGGGTGCTGGCATTGCATCGCTGTTCAGATTCTGCTGGATTCCACGTGTGTTTCGGGGACAGACGTCGAGGAAGAACAGGACCCAGAACCACGAGGGGAGAGAGGAAGGCGCTGTAGAGTCCTGCATGGGAGGCTGGCCAGGGCATGGCTCAGTGGTTGGGCATCGACCGATAAACCAGGAGGTCATGGTTCGATTCCCGGTCAGGGCACACGCCCGGGTTGTGGGCTCCATCCCAAGTGAGGGGAGTGCAGGAGGCAGCCAATCCATGATTCTCTCTCATCATGGATGTTTCTCTCCCTCTCCCTTCCTCTCTGAAATCAGTAATATCCTATATTATAAAAGGCTAATATGCAAATTGTCCCCTTGAATGGGAGTTCGACCAGGGGGGCCGGCCCGCCAACCGCCTCTGGCCCCTCCCCCCTGCCGGCTCGCCTGATCAGCCTCAATCAGGGCGGGCTGGCCAGACCCCATCCATGCACAAATTCTTGCACCGGGCTTCTAGTATATAATAAAGTATATGACTCGTAGTTAAAATAGGAGGAAAAGGGACAGTGGGCTTGGGCACAGCTTTCCCCTTGAACCTCTTTGTTTTGTCTGGGCTGGTGGGAGCGCCACCTCCCGCCAGCGCTGTTATGACAGGGAAGGGGTGGGGAGTGGCTCTGCCCTCTTATCTCTCAGGTCAGATCCTTCGCATTTTTTGCATATTTGTGTGTGTGTGTGTGTGTGTGTGTTGGGGGGGGGGATGTTTTCCTGAGAATGCGGCTGAAGAATAGACATTCCCCCGAGTGCCTCCATCTGCCTTCTCGCCATGGCTCTGTTTGGAAGAGTCCCTCGCCTGCCTCCTCGCAAGGAGGGAAGTTTCAGGTGGATGGGAGGGTGGGTGTGGGAAACGAAACAGACAGAGGCAATGGTGGACGCTTGGGCCTCGGGCTGTCAGGTGGAGAGACACAGTTTCTCTGCTCATATGCGCTACCCTTCAGGACCTGGGATGAGTTTGTGTGTTTTTAAAAAAAAACAACACATATTTTTACTGATTTCAGAGAAGAAGGGAGAGGGAGAGTGAGAGAGAAACATCAATGAGGAGAGAGAATCATGGATCGGCTGCCTCCTACACACCCCACACTGGGGATGGAGCCCGCAACCCGGGCAGGTGCCCTGACCAGGAATTAAACCGGGACCTCCTGGTTCATAGGCCGACGCTCAACCACTGAGCCACGCCAGCCGGGCACCTTGGATGACCTCATGTGTCCCGGAAACTGGGCTCAAGTCTCCTGGTACCTTCCTATGCACTGAGATATACTTTTTGGGGTGTTTTTTGTGTTGTTTTTTTTAATTAATTTTGATTTTAATTGCTGTGTAGTCTCCAAGGGAAATATACATCACATACCCTCTCTACACACTGGGGCATTTTGCAGAGCCATCGGATTTTCAAGTAAAAGTGGACAGTGCCGGCCCCTCTGAGCTGAGCTTACATATGAATACATTCATACATTGTGAAATGTGAGCCCATTTGATATCTGGCGGGTTTTTATTTTTCTGTGTGTTTTTGTTGCTGTTTTTTTGTTAATCCTCACCCGAGGATATTTTCTTCATCGATTTATTTTTATTTTTCTAGCGAGAGAATGGAAGGGAGGGGGAGAGACCGAGAGAGAGAAACATCAATGTGAGAGAGACACATCCATGGGTGGCCTCCCGCACCCTCGGATGGAGCCTTCAACCGAGGTACGTGCCCTGGACCGGAATCGAACCCGGGACCCTTCAGTCTGCAGGCCGACACTCTATCCACGGAGCCAAACCGGTCAGATCTCTCTTTCTTTCTTTTTTTTTTTTTTTAAAAAGACATTAGTTGTTAGCAGAGTTGCCTCCTAAGTACTTGATTTCATTAAGCGTCATGTTGCAAAGCTTCTCCGGCCAACTCCGGGTTTGAGTGAGGGGCCCCGAGTAGCCGAGGTGACCCCTGTCGTCCCTGCCGATCCGCCCTCACCTCTCAGCTCACCTGAGGGCGTGCGTGGTCTCCGGTCCCAGCCGTGTGTCTGTGTGTGTGTGTGTGTGTGTGTGTGTGTGTGTGTGTGTGTTTCTTTCCAGCGCGGTTGTTTGGTCTGTGCCTGAAGGTTATCCTACAGATAAGCCTGAAAGAGGCCGGCCGCACCTTCCACGCCCGTGACCTTGAATGGTCTCTCCGGGCGGGGCGGCCGCCGCGGCTCCCATGGTCTCAGGTATGTGTCAGGCCGGCCTGGCTGCAGCCCTGCGCGCACAGGTGCTTTCGGAAAATTCCTTCCCGAAGGGCTTTGGGGATTTGCAAGTTCTCGCCGCTTGGTCGTGACCTTGTGCGGTTTCTGGTTTCACAGGAGGCTTTGTTTGTCGGGCCTCGTTGCTGCCGTCAGCCTTGCCCTGGAATCCCGGGGCGCCAGGGAGGGTGCCGCCTGGGTCCCTGGGTGTGCTGGGTGCTGGGTCAGGCCTCGGGTGTCCCCACGAGTGTGTGTGTGTGTGTGTGTGTGTGTGTGTGTGTGTTTGCGCGCGCGTGCTGAATCACACTTAGTTCCTCATCGTAGCCTGCATTTAAATTTCACAGTTGCCCCAGTTGGAGTGATTCCTTTGAGCTGCTCAAAGTGTTTTGTTTCTTTCTTTCTTTCTTCTTTTTTTTTCTTTTATTGATTTCAGAGAGGAAGGGAGAGGGAGAGAGAAACATCCACGATGAGAGAGAATCATGGATTGGCTGCCTCCTGCACGCCCCCCACTGGGGGTTGAGCCTGCAACCCAGGCCTGTGCCCTGACTGGGAATCGAACCTGGGCCCCTTCAGTCCGCAGGCCGACGCTCTATCCACTGAGCCAAACCGGCCAGGGCTGAGCCACCTTCATCGTGGCCTGGCCACAGGCTGGCCGTGGCCTTGGAGGGGGAGCCACCTGAGCCACGTGTGGCATCCCTGACGGTGACCTTCGTCTCTGTGCCTTTTCCCGAGACTGATGACTGCTGAGGCTCTGGAAGGTGGCACGTGGGGAGGTCTCCGTCTCTTTTTTTTTTTTTTAATTTTTTAAAAATATATTTTATTGATTTTTTACAGAGAGGAAGGGAGAGGGATAGAGAGCTAGAAACATTGATCAGCTGCCTCCTGCACACCTCCTACTGGGGATGTGCCCGCAACCGAGGGACACGTGCCCTTGACTGGAATCGAACCCCGGACCCTTCAGTCCACAGGCCGATGCTCTATCCACTGAGCCAAACCGGTTAGGGCAGGTCTCCGTCTCTTAAAAACATTGGAAAAGCCCACCTCCGGCCCCCAACCAGCTGTCTTCCTGCTGATGAATAGACAGCGACCCCCGGGGAGCAAGGGAGCCGTTGGGTGTCAGTGCTCCGGGAGGACACAGCCCGTTTTAAATAAGACGGAGAATTAGGTACGAGCCTCACACGCTGGCAGGGGCGTCAGCTCACTGAGCGGGGGCGTGGGGGCAGCCTTCAGCACGGGTCGCGAGGCCCGGAGCGGTAACATCCGCCCGGCGTTCAGTACGTCCACTTCGTTCGAGAACAATGCCTTCAAGGTCAGTGTTTCTTGGCTGTGCGACAGGGTTCTGGAAATTCCCAGGAGAAGAAGTTGTGTGTTTTTTGTGATTTTTTTTTTTTTTTGGTCTGTTATGTAACCCAGCACAAATGAATGGGCACGTTAGCGCCTCATGTATAGTCATGGCTTTTCAAAGGCAGTGGATTCTCAAATGCAGCTTTTCAGTATTTAGACGGTGGGGAAAAATATTCCTCCGATGATTGAAGGTAGACTTCTGGCTTATTTTACTTCCTTTACTCGAGACACAGTGATAGAGCCCTGGCCGGTGTGGCTCAGTTGGTTGAGCATCCTCCCGTTCACCGAGAAGTCGCCGGTTCGATTCCCAGGCAGGGCACGTGCCCGGTTGGGGGTCCTGCAGGAGGCAGCTGATCAGTGTTTCGCTCTCATATTGATGTCTCTCTCTCTCCCCCTCTCCTTTCTTTCTCTCTCTAGAGAATTGATAAAAACACATTTTTTTTTTAAAAAAAAAGAGATGGTTATAGTCCTAGCAGGTTTGCTCAGTGGATAGAGCACAGATCTGCAGACTGAGGGGGTCCCAGGTTTAGTTCCGGTCAAGGGCACGTACCTTGGTTGCAGGTTCCCTGGCTCTGGTTGGGGTGTGTGCAGGAGGCAGCCACTCGATGTGTCTCTCTCACATTGGTGTTTCTCTGTCTCTCCCTCTCCCTTCTACTCTGCGAATCGATGGAAAAATACCCTCGGGTGAGGATTAACAAAAAAACCAACCAAACAAAAGAAATAGTTATAGAGCATTGTCGCACTTTACAAATACTAATTGACCTTTACCCTCTCCAGGTTAATGCTGTTATGCCCACTTTACAGATGGGAAGACTGAGTGCTAACAGTAGCACGGGACTGTAAAAACACAGTGATTGCATAGTAGCAGGCCACTGTGGAAAGACGGTGTTCCTAGGCCAATGCTCAACCACGGACCCACACCAGCCAGGCAATTTTTTTTTTTTTAGTTTTTCTGATCGATATGGAGCAAGATCTCCTTGCGGTTTCCTTGGCTCACCTAACCGGACTCAGAATAATGATCCTTGTTGCAGGTAGCCCTTCCTCCTTGGTTTAATCATTAAGTGGGCGTTCAAAACATTTTTTTTTTTAATGAACAAGGACAGAAACGTATGGACTTTCTTGAACAGAGCACCCACTTGGAAGAAAGCAGCTCAAGCCCAGCCGGCGTGGCTCGGTGGTTGAGCATCGGCCTATGAACCAGGAGGTCACGGTTCGATTCCGGTCAGGGGCACATGCCCGGGTTGTGGGCTTGATCCCCAGAGTGGGGCGTGCAGGAGGCCGCTGATCCATGATTCTCTCTCATCATTGATGTTTCTCTCTCTCTCTCTCTCCCCCGCCTTCCTCTCTGAAATCAATAATAATATCCTATTAAAAAAATCAACGAGAGAAAGCTGCTCGCGGCAGGAAAGGGCCCTGCCCGCGTGTGGGACCTGTTGACGCCGTGGCATCCTGAGAAATCCTCTCCCTGGCTTGTGCCGGGGAAGCCGTCCAGGCTGGGGTGTGGGTTTCGCTCCCCGGGCTAGTTCCGAACGGTTCGGGGGAGGACATTGTTCTCTGGCCGGTGACCAGTCACACACACACCCAGCAGGTGCCGGGACCGGGGGCGGACGGAGCC
>NW_005365723.1:1708917-1722395 GCF_000412655.1 Myotis brandtii | reverse complement strand
GCGCCCGTGGCCAGCCGACCCTCCCCTTCCCCGCACGCCACTGGCAGGGCAGCTCCAGGCCTGGGTTCCGGGTTGAAATGGGACTATTTCTGGCCGTGATGACATCCCCTAAGCCTGCCGTGCCATTTGGATACGCACCCGGGTGCCCGGATCCATCAGCGCCCGGAGTGGCGGGTCATGGGACCTGGACGGGGTGGGGAGGGCTCCCCGGCCCGGCTCCTGGGAGGAGGCTCAGCATATGGACTCTCCCTGCCCCTGCTGCGAAGGCTTTCCATCTGCTGCAGGCACTCCTTCCGCTGTCCTTTCCCAGATCTGTCTGCCACCATCCCGGCCTCTCCCTGCCAACCTGACTTCCCTACATTGCTTTTCTTTTCTTTCTTTTTCTAAAATATATTTTTATTGATTTGCAGAGAGAGAGGAAGGCAGAGGGAGAGAGAGAGAAACATCAGTGATGAGAGAGAATCACGGATCAGCTGCCTCCTCCACGCCCCCCCACTGGGGATGGAGCCCGAAACCCAGGCATATGCCCTGACCGGGAATCGAACCCTGACCTCCTAGTTCATAGGTCAACGCTCAACCACTGAGCCAGGCCAGCCAAGGCTCTTTAGTATTTTTTTTTTTTTTAAGTTTCTCAAGACGGAGGACCTGGGCCCACAGCTAACCTTTTACAGCTCACTTCCCTGTTCATTTGCCTTTGTCTAGAATGGAAAGACAAACAGGCCAGCCTTTAAGCCTCTCACGCCGTGATCGCCAGCTTTTTCCTTTGTGCGTAAGGTCTTATATTATTTGGAGGTTATGCCTTCTGTATTTATCTTTGAAAGAAAAAAAAGAACACCTCCCAGTGTTTGCAAGAACGCATTGTTCTGTGCAATGGCGTCCATGACTTTTTTTGTTTTTTTTCATGTGGAGCCATGGGGGGAGAGGGAGGGTGATAAGGTTGGTATTTAGCTGGCTAGCCTGTTTTTTTTTGTGTGTGTATTGTTTATTTTAAATATATTTATTGATTTGGAGGAAGGGAGAGGGAGAGAGAGAGAGAAACATCCATGATGAGAGAGAATCATGGATTGGCTGCCTCCTGCACGCCCCCTACTGGGAATCAAGCCCGCAACCCGGGCTTGTGCCCTCACCGGGAATGGAACCGAGACCTCCTGGTTCCTAGGTTGATGCTCAACCACTGGGCCAAGCTGGCCGGCTGCTTCGTTTTTGTTTGTTTGTTTGTTTTAAAGGCAGAACCTCACAACCGTAATGCAGAGCACAGTCACCTTCATCATGTATGGAGCGTACTGCTCAGCAAGTCAGATGTCACCGTTCCGGTTTCTGGGGTGAAGGTGTGGTGTTCACCTCCCTGGCCTCCCCCCCTCCCAGCCCCTGACCCCTGCTCCCCTCCTTGAAGGAGATGGTGTCCCTCCTTTGCAAATCGAGAATTCTGTTCTTTGCAAAGAAGGAGATATGCCTCTTCTTAACGGTAATTATATGCCAGCGTGACTTCTAAAGTGGGCCTTTCAAGCTATACCATTGGGGGTCATTTCTTTTTAATTGGAGCACATGCAAGAGGCAACCAGTGGATGTGTCTCACATCAGTGTTTCTCTCTCTCTCTCTCTCTCTATCTCTGTCTCTATCTCTATCCCTCCCTCTTCCCTCCTCCCTCCCTTCCACACTCTCTCTCAAGATCAATGGAAAAAATATCCTTGGGTGAGGATTTAAAAAAAAAAAAGTTTGCTTTCGCTTTTGATTTTTTGTGGGGGTATTGTGTACCGATATTCTGTTGCCTCAGCAACAGAAGAATCAGGGGTTCAGTAAGCGTTGATAGCTTGGTCAACTGCAGGTTGACGTTCCCCAGGCTGCTGGCCCGGATGTGTCTGTGAGCTGGGGCTGGGTAAACACGTGTGGCTTTGTGGGCCATTGTCTGCTGCTGTATTGATTGCTCTGTCCTCCTGAGAAGCCCAGCCTGTCCCTTCTGTGTGGACACAAAGCCTGGCCTGTTCCCAGGGCCCCTCGGGGGAACCTCTGGGACATGGCACCTTCTCAGATATTCCTATCCGCCACGCCCCTCCAAATTCCTTCGCACTTGATCCCAAAATTCCATTCAGAGTTCAATGCCCTGCCCTGGCTGGTGTTGCTCGGTGGATAGAGCGTCAGCCTGCAGACTGAAGGGTCCCGGGTTTGATTCCTGTCAAGGGTACATCCCTGGGTTGTGGGCTCGACCTCCAGTGGGGGGCGTGCAGGAGGCAGCCGATCCATGATGATGAGTCTTTCTCGCCGTTGATGTTTCTCTCTCTCCCTCTCCCTTCCTCTCTGAAATCATCAAAAAATATACTTTTTTAAAAAAAGTTCAATGTCACAAGAAGCGTCTTTGTCCAAAAGAATAAATGTTGACTCAATAGAACCACTTGTCGGTCGTGGACAGATGTGAGAATTACCAAACAGCCCCAAGTCTCTCTGTTAGGAAAGGAATCCAAGTATTTTTGGGGGGAAGGGAGAATAAAATCTGCTCCGGTCCCTAACAGGATCCATGTGAAAAGCGTGTTTGGGCATTTGGCATGAGGATGGAGGCCTTTGAATGTCTAAGGGCTTATGGGGAGTCCGTGTGTGTGTGTGTGGGGGGGGGGTGTGGTCAGATGCCCCGTCCCTGTAATCACTGAGCAATAGGGCTCAGTCCTGCCCCTGAAGTCACTAAAAAGACTCGTTAATTCCAGTTCTAGCGGCCGCCACAATGCGTTTTTCTTTCAAGAGAATGGAGACCCTTCCCACGCTTGTTTTTATTTTTTTATTTTTTAGAATTTGGTGAATCCTCGCCTGAGGATATTTTCCCGTCGATTTTTAGAGAGAGTGGAAGGGAGAGGAGAGGGAAAGACAGAGAGAGAGAAGCATCGATGCGAGAGAGACACATCGACTGGTTGCCTCCCTCACGCTCCCTGGCCAGGGTTGGAGATGGAGCCTGCAGTTGAGGTACATGCCCTTGGCCGGAATTGAACCCGGGAGCCTTCAGGCCGCAAACCGATGCTCTATGCACTGAGCCAAACGGGCTAGGGCAATACCTTATTATTTTAACTTTGTTCTCTAGGCATGGTTAAAGAGTCACGGATTTTACGTCTTACAAAACATATCCCCATGTGTTAGTAAGTTAAAAAGTTAACCATCCACCGATGATTCTGTTCGAATTACGTGCTTCCGGAAGACACGCTCGGACTCTGACCAGCAGGTGTTATAGACGCGATGCCCTGAGACCCATGACTTCTAGATGGAACGTGCCTAACGTTTGGGGTAGCTTCTTCCGTCTGTCCATGTGTTCTTTCTAGGAATTTGCAATCCCTATTTATTTTGGAATTTTTAAGAAATATACTGTTATTGATGTCAGAGAAGAAGGGAGAGGGCGAGAGAGAGAGAAACATGAATGATGAGAGAGAATCATGGATCGGCTGCCTCCTGCACGCCCCCCATTGGGAATGGAGCCCACAAACCTGGGCGTGTGCCCTGATGGGTAATCGAACTGTGGCCTCCTGGTTCCTAAGCCAACCGTCACCCACTGAACCACACCAGCCGGGCACGATCCCCACATTTTCACCGCTCTCTCCCCTGCCTGTGTAGGGGCAACGCGCTGTGACCACAGAGCCACGGTCACAGAGCAGTGCCATTCAATGTGGCTCCTGCTTCCTCAGTGACCTGGAGGGGTGACTTTCCCTCTTCAGGGATGTCACCCGTTGTCTCTGCTGCATCGGAAATGCCCCCCAGGCTCCAGGAGCTCGGTGCTGGCCCCGGGCTGTGGTCACAGCCCTGCCCTTGAGTGGCCGTCGCCTGGGCAGCCGTGACGAGCGCCGTGAAGCCCACTCAGGGGGAAGGGACGCCGAGGCCCGGTGTTTGCACAGGGGCGCTCGGCCGGCCGGGGTGGCAGATGTTGGGCTGTTACTTAGTAACTCGACTTGTTTTCCTTTGCGCACAGGCCACCTCTCGACCCCGGGTGCCCCCGCCAGCTTCCTTGGGGCGCTGATCCAGCAAGCGAGGCGCTTTCGGGGGGGCCCCGGGGGCTTCATTCAAAGCGCACCCTCGGAGGGTGTGTCCCTGGGGCAGACAGCCTCCCGGCCCCTCCCCTGGGTCTGTGCTTCCGGTTTTTAAAGTAGCATGTGCACCGCCGTTCATTCGGGAAACGTGGAGCAACCGCTCTGATGCAGTGGGATGGATGAAGCGAGACCCTTACCCAGAAAGAGACACCGGGAGGCAGAGGCAGACAGGCCAGCCCGGCCGGTGTGGCTCCGTGGTTGGCACCGGCCTATGAACCAGGAGGTCACGGTTCGATTCCCGGTCGGGGCACATGCCCGGGTTGCAGGCTCGATCCCCAGTGTGGGGCGTGCAGGAGGCAGCTGATCCATGATTCTCTCTCATCATCCATGTTTCTATCTCTCTTTCTCTCCCTCTCCCTTCCTCTATGAAATTAATAACAATATATATTTTTTAAAAAAAGAAACAATTGGATGGTTAACAGGCGATGTTTGGGAGTGGGACCAGAGACAATTTAGCTCTTAAAATGTCACTAGGTCCCTTTCCATCCCATGACTCACACCCCCTCCTTCCACGGGCCCCTCAAACACGGACCCTGGGTGCCTTTCCCTTATGTGTAAAGCGTGTTCAAGGTCATGGGAAACCCACAGAGACCCACAGGCCTGTAGCTCTCCACATAAAAGCACTCCCCCAGGGTCAGCGGTCTGTGACAAGGTTTTTATTTCTTTTGTTTATTTACTTTTTAAATATATATTTTTATTTGATGTCAGAGAGGAAGGGAGAGGGAGGGAGAGAGAGAAACATCCATGATGAGAGAGAATCATGGATCGGCTGCCTCCTGCACGCCCCCTACTGGGGAATGGAACCCGCAACCCGGGCATGTGCCCTGGACCGGGAATCGAACCGTGACCTCCTGGTTCATAGGTCGACGCTCAACCACTGAGCCACGCCGGCCGGGCAGGACAAGTTTTTCATTGTATTTTACTTATTTTTTTAATTGGCTGGGAGTCCGGGTGCAGCCCCCGGAAGGTGTGGTGGGGGGGAACCTCTCTCCAGGGTTTGGCATCCTTTCCCCGAGACTTGTTCCTCTCGCCCTCGGCTTGTGTTCCTGACACTGGCTGCCTTTGAAGAGGTTCTGGCGCTGTTGTGATTTAACCACAGAGCAGGGGGTTTCACAAGCTCCGTTCGCCGTCTCCAAATCGGGTTCTTGTCTCTCCGGCTGTGCGTCCCTGGGCGCAGGCGGCGGGACTGCCCCTGGGGGCGAGCACACGGGGGAATGGGTGGATGCACGTTTGCTGCTGCCGTGGGGGGGGGGGGGGCGCCTGGCAGGAGCGTGTGGGAACTGGAACCGCTGTTTGCAGCCCCGATGCGCCAAGTGGGAGGACGGGGGTGGTGGGGTTAGAGCCGGTGTTTTCTGGAATGGAGCAGCGTGCTCTCTCTCCCTCCATACCTGTGAGATGCTGAAGACCCGTCTGGGTTTTGCAAGAGTGGAGAGCAGACCAGTGAGTAGCCCTGCTCACCTCACCTCTGGGAGAGAATTGTTGTTGTTGTTGTGAGTCCTCCCCTGAGGATGTATTCCCGTTGATTTTTAGGGAGAGTGGAGGAGGGAGGGAGAGACAGAGAGAAACATCGATGTGAGAGAGACACCTCGATGGGTTGCCTCCTGCACGAGCCCTGACCAGGGCCCAGGCCTGGGAGGAGCCTGCAACCGAGGTACATGCCCTTGATCGGAATCGAACCCGGGACCCTTTGGTCCCCAGGCCGACGCTCTATCCACTGAGAAAACTGGCCAGGGCTGGGAGAGAATTTATTCTTAATGTGCCCAAAGTCAGTTCTGGTATCAGGGCAACGAGAATGGCTTCACTCCGGTCTTCCAGGAGGTCACGGTTCGATTCCTGGTCGGGGCACATGCCCGGGTTGTGGGCTCGATCCCCAGTGTGGGGCGTGCAGGAGGCAGCGGGCCCATGATTCTCTCTCATCATGGATGTTTCTCGCTCTCTCTCCCTGTCCCTTCCTCTCTGAAACCAATAAAAAATAATAGGTTTTTTTTAAAGTGGACAATTAGAACAATTCTGTTGCTCCTGGAGCTGTGTTGCCACGGTCACCCCAACATGGGTGTCCCCCCATTTGGCCGCCGGTAGGTAGACGAACAATCCCCATCTTACCTGCCGGGAGAGGACTTGGATTTTTCATTTCTTCTTTCGTCTTTAAATGACGGGGAGGTGGGGCGGTGGCGTGTGACTCAGCAGATGGGAATTGTTTGAATAACAGGCCGGGCATGTGAGCCCTCCAGCTGCTCCCAGAACACAGCGCTGCACACTGCCCTCCGTGTTGGGGCGACAGACCCCGGGAGACCCCGAGAGGCCCCGGGCGGGCGGCTGCGGTCCCTGCAGGAGGCACCCGGGTGGGGGCGTGCCAGGGCATCTCTTTGTTTCCATTGTTTGCCCTCTGCCTCGGAGAACAGGGCACAGACCGGGCGGGTTCCTGCAGCTACTGGGCAGAGCGGGCTTTTTATGAATGAGGCCCGGGAGGGGGAAGCGGGGGCGGCGAGGGCTTGCCTTACACCAGCCGTTGGGTAACACGTTTCATTCACGCCCAACCATGGAGCTGGGCTTAGACTTTTTTTTTTTTTTAATATATTTTTGATTTCAGAGGAGGGAGAGAGAGAGAAACATCCACGATGAGAGAGAATCATGGATCGGCTGCCTCCCGCACACCCCCTACTGGGGATCGAACCCACAACCCGGGCATGTGCCCTGACCGGGAATCGAACCGTGACCTCCTGGTTCCTAGGTCGCCGCTCAACCACTGAGCCACGCCGGCTGGGCCGGATTAGACTTTTTTCCAACTGCCGGTCACACAGGGCCCCTGAGCCTGTGTGCGCATGGATATATTTGTTTGGGTGTGTGTTCACTTATTTGGGGGAGATAGCAGGAGAGGTGACGTGGAAGAGGGGGAGAGAAAGCTGTCACCCAGGGGGGCCTAAGTCATTTCTCTGTCCCAATGCCCCCCCAAGAGGAGGCAGGCGGGGTCCCTCTGCCCAGAGCCAGAACTTCGAGTGCTAATGGGGGTAGGGAGGGGGTGACTCCTACCTGGGGTCAGCATCCCGGCCCTGGTCCCCTGTCCTGTCCCCTGTGGGCAGCTTCCTGTTGGTGGCCCCAGAAAGCCATTGTTGTGGCCACTGGAACCTGTATTGGAAGCTGAGTGACCACCCCGGCCCCCCTCGTCCCTGCCTCGGCTTCCTGCCGGGGGTGAAGGAAGAGGCCAGGCATTGTCTTGGCATCAATGACCCTCTATCAAAACAAACGCCCAGCGAGGGGGCGGCCTGGTGCCAGCTGCCTGCGTGAGCCCAGGCGGCCAGGCGGCCTCGTTCCTCACAAAGAACCCTCAGGGCCTGGACGGGGCCTTTCTGGGGGGACCCTCCTGTGGGCAGGGAACAGTCCACCCCCAACGTAAAGCAATCCCCAAACCAGCACCCCCCACCCCCATTGCTAGCCGCATCTCGGTGCTTTAAGATACCTGAGCCCGGCCGGCGTGGCTCAGTGGTTGAGCATCGATCTATGAACCAGGAGATCACGGTTCAATTCCCGGTCAGGGCACATGCCCAGGTTGCGGGCTCCATTCCCAGTAGGGGGCGTGCAGGAGGCAGCCGATCCATGATTCTCTCTCATCATTGATGTTTCTCTCTCTCTCCCTCTCCCGTCCTCTCTGAAATCAATGAAAAAAAAAAAGTTACGGTTGAGTGACCGGAGCCTCTCTCTCTCCCTGGCACGTGTGGGAATGAGGATGAAATAAACAGCTTCGGAGAGGCGTTCCCTGAACTCCCCGGGGGAACTCCCTCGCGGGTTTGCGGCGTTGCGTAGAGATTAGCCGGCTCCCGCGGGTATCTCGTATCTGGTCCTGGTCGTGGACATGCGCTGAGAGCCGGGAGCGAGGCCACTGCGGCCAGAAAATCCATCCTCTGCCATTCGTAGGACACAGCCCACGGGGCGTGTTGATCGGCCTGCGGCCCCACTAAGCACAGACAAGAGTTGTAGGACACAGATGACTCGCTACCTGACATGATAGTGAACATCACCCAGGTGGAAGTTTTTATAGCATCTCATGGGGTGTGTTCTTTTTTTAATTGTTTTTTTAATCCTCACCTCAGGATATTATTTCCATTGATCTAGAGAGAGTGGAAGGGAGAGAGAGAGAAACATCAACGTGAGAGAGACACATCCATTGGCTGCCTTCCGCACGCCCCCTACTGGGGATCCAGCCCGCAACCCGGGCTTCTGCCCTGACTGGGAATCAAACCGTGACCTCCTGGTTCATGGGCCGACACTCAACCACTAAGCCACACCGGCTGGGCGGAAGTTATTTTTTTTTAGTGTTTGAGGTCTTATTTTTTTGGGGGGGGCGGGGCGGGCGTTTTAAAGACATGAAATATAGGTGGTTTGGGAAAGGTGTTTGGGACAGATTGGCACCAGAAACATGGAGGTTGGGATGTTCCCGTGGGGAGCGCCGACCAACCCAAGGTAAGGCCGCATTTGTTGGTTAAGATCTATTAATAATAAAGATAATTTTTAGAAAAATAATAAGCTATCGGTATCAGTGATAATTAGATAATCCCAACTACATAGCCTTCCATTAATTCTGAAAATTGAAGCAGAAACAGTTCCATTTTCCTTGTCAGTTACGTTTAAACTCCCTCCGAAATGTGGGATACGTCGGGAGTAATCATTTCACTTGGATTTTTAATATCGCCAATGCCCCAGTTTTTGCATTAAAAGCACAGTGGGTTTAAGATTGACTATTTAGCTCTCTGGATTCCTGGGTATTCCTGTGTCACCAACACAGGGGACTTAGAAAGCAGATGAGCACCCTGGCCAGTATTTCTCAGTGGTTAGAGCGTCACCGAAGGGTCCCGGGTTCAACTCCCTGTCAAGGGCACGGACCTCGGTTGCTGGTTCGCTCCCCACCCCTGGTCGCGGACCATGAGAGAGGCAACTAGTTGATGTGTCTCTCTCACATCAATGCTTCCCTCTCTCTCTCCCTCTCCCTTCCTCTCTGAAATCAATAAAAGGACATCAAGGTTCGATTCCTGGTCAGGGCACATGCCCGGGTTGCAGGCTCTGTCCCCAGTGTGGGGTGTGCAGGAGGCAGCCGATCCGTGATTCTCTCTCATTGATGTTTCTCTCTCTCCCTCTCCCTGCCTCTCTGACATCAATAAAAATATCTTTTAAAATATACGTACATATATATTTTTTTAAAGTTAAATTCTGAAAGGAGACATAATGCTTTACATTTTTGGACACAGAGGATGTGTTTTCATTCTTCAGCACACACCTTCCTTTTGGTTTTAACCAGGAAAGCAAGGCGTGCAAAAATATTAGTCCCTCCGACTCCATTCAGTTCTGAAACTATCGGTAGAACATAGAAGTTGCAGCGTATCCCAATTTCAGATCATGGCGGACGTGTTGGGAAGAGTTTCACCGAGGGAGAAGGGGAGGGGGAGAGAGAGGGAGGGAGAGAGAGAGAAACATTGATGTGAGAGTGGCACATTGGCTGGTTGCCTCCCACACGCCCCCTACTGGGCATTGAGCCCATGTAACCATTATGTCCTTTGGACCTGGGAGCCCACAGCCCTGCCTGCGCTGGAGAAAGCAGCACTTTCTGGGCTTGGCCGAGGTCAAGGGCACCGGAACGTGTGTGGAACAATGGCTGTTGTCTTTAAAGGCTTCGTCCCTTTCCCGTGTGGTAGCAGCCGCTTCCTGCTGCTCCTTGTCTAAGGGAACCACAGCAGTGAACTTGTTGGAGAGATGGGCAGGGAGGGGGGGGGGGTCCGAGCCATCCTGCCTCTGCAGGAGAGGGGGCCGCCCGTGAAAGCAGGCCTTTGTGTGCGCTGGGCTGGGCCCATGGCACCCGGGGCACAATCCGGCTCTTGTTTGTTTGGGGAAAGCGACGGCATCCTATCGCAATTATTTATGGAAGAGAATCGGTGATGTTTTTGGAAGAGGTTGGGTGGAGGGGGGATGTGGGAGGGAAGAAAGGAGGGACGCTCACCTTTGGCCCCGTCCACGCCAGATCTGTCCGTGGGGTGTTTGTGTGTGGGAGGGTATTGGGGGGGCAGAGAAATGAGGGCATACCCGGCTTCGGGCCCAGGAGCAAGAGGCAGGATGGGCGAGGGGAGGCAGCCTCCCAGCCCCTCTTTTGTTTGGATGCTTTCCTTGCACCGTGGCCCACACTCCCTCCCGCCTCCCCCCCATGTTCACTGCTAGACTTGGATGTCCGTCCGTCTGTTCTAGCTCTTCAGAGTTTTAATGAGTTCCATGCCCCCGCGTGGATACTCCAGAGATTGGCCCTGTTTCACTAAGGACTTGCCAAAGCCACTTTCAGATACGGATCCTTCCAGCTTTTCTCTCTGCTCCTCAGAAGACACAGACATCGCCCTGGCCCGTGTGGCCCAGTGGCTTGGCCATCTTCTCGGGAACCGAAAGGTTGCTGGTTCGATTCCCCGTCAGGGCTGGATTCCCCAGTAGGGGGCGTGCAGGAAGCAGCTGATTGATGATCCATTCTCTCTCTCTCTCCCTCTCTCTCTCTCTCTCTCTCTCTCTCCCCATTTCCTTTCCTCCCTCTCTAAAAATCAGTTATAAATCTTTTAAAAATATATTTCTTTATTGATTTCAGAGAGGAAGGGAGAGGGAGAGAAAGATAGAAACATCCATAATGAGAGAGAATCATGGATCGGCTGCCTCCTGCATGCCCCCTCCTGGGGATCGAGCCCACAGCAGGGGCATGTGCCCTGACCGGGAATCGAACCTGGGACCCTTCAGTCCTCAGGCCAATGCTCTATCCACTGAGCCAAACCGGCCAGGGCCAGTTATAAATATTTTATTAAAAAAGAAAAGACGTATGCACAGGCACTTCCGTGTCACAGAAATACCTCCTGGCCAGCAGGACATCCCAAGAACAGAAGACAAGGAATAACTTGAATTATGCAAACGACAGCTGAGTTACCCGGCAGGTAAAAGAGTCTTTTTCTTTAGGCAACAACACACTTCAATTAGTTATTTTTTAAAGGAAATGTTTCTAAAGGACATTTTGCGTTGCTTGCATTCAAGAGGATCTAACAACCGGATGATAATCCACGTTTTCTCAGGACTTCGGGTCCACACTGTGAAGGTAGTTTTGTTCTCTGATAGCAACGTGGTAGTCCCCTTGGGCTGGGCAGTGTTTTTTCATCTATAATAACGAAGACCCCTTTCAAATGTTAAAACACGTCCACTGCCTCCCAGGGTCCTTATAAATGACTTGAGTGTAAAGGTTCTTAAAGCCTTAGCCGGTCTGGCTCAGTGGATAGAGTGTCGGCCTGGGGACTGAAGGGTCCCAGGTTCGATTCTGGTCAAGGGCACGTGCCCGGGTTGCGGGCTCGATCCCCAGTGTGGGGCGTGCAGGAGGCAGCCGATCAATGATTTCTCTCTCCTCACTGATGTTACTCTCTCTCCCTCTCTCTCCCCCTCTCCCTTCCTCTCCGAAAGCAATAAAAAATAATAAATAAATAAGTATACTTAAATACCTAATACAGTTATATAGAACTAAGTGTAAACTTTTTAGGGGTCTAGATCTTTTCACAACTATACATTAAATCAATGTGCACATTCAATGCAGAGGAAACAAGCAAACAAAAATCCAACCCCAACAGGAATTGCAGGACATACCTGGGTGACGTTTTACTGTCACTGAGTCAGCACTGAAACTGTGACTAAGCTACTAACCTCGAAGGCATGAGTCCCTGCGAGTTATAGGGAGCCTCTCGCTGGCATTTCAGTTGGCTGTTCGCTCTAAGGGTTGTAGAGCCTTCATAGCACCATGACATGCCACATAAACACATGTCCGTATGTTACATGTACTATTTTCCCCTCTACATTTTGCAGTTGCAGCCACTAGAATAACCCACTTTCCTTCCAGTGAGTTTTCTAGGTAAATGAGGGTGCTAAACTCACTTTGGCAGCCCGAAGTTCTTAAGAAGGTTAAATAGATGAACTGGAAGATAGAAAAGTAGATCATACTTAAAGTGAACCACAGACAGGAGATAGTAAGGGGAGCTCTCGAGCCCCCCAAAATGGGCAGAACAGCTCCTGGTGTGGGAAGCAGTACACGGTAACTGGCCAGCATGTGCCTGGTGTTTGAGACACCTTGTTGGGCTTGGGCTCGTGGCCCCGTTTGCATACCTCACGTTTAGTTTTAGTGTTTACTGCTTTTAGCATCACTATGTCTAGGCCTTCTCCCTGAAATTGGCTGCTTCGGGTCTACTCTGGGCTTGGGAGTGAGACATTTCATCCTGCTAAAAGTGTATATGCGAGCGAATATAAATGTAGCAGGCCGTGGATTTAGATGAGCGACACATAGTCATGAATACATAGCCACTGTGGCCGCCTTGTTACTATACTAGATGTTGGGTCTGTAACCATTTCTGTTTCTTTTTTTATTTTCTTTTTTTTTTCTTTTATTATTACCTTTTGTATTTACTTATTTGTTTATTTTTGGTAACCGTTTTTGAAGGGTAGCGTGTTAGCTGAGGGGTGAGTAAGAGAGGGATGAGACGTGCCTTGTGCTCTAAGATGCGTCATGACTTTTGCCTCCAGGATGACGTCTCTCCCACAGACGATGAAACTCCAGGTGGAGGACTGGGGTGCTCTTCTCTGGCCTTAGTTCTCGGTGAGAGGGGGACTGATGTCATCGTGGAACTGGCCTCAGACCCCTAGGCCATTCCTGGGACAGCCGCGTCTATTTGCTTTGTTTTCTGCACGGAACTCCTGGTCATGGGATTGCCCGGGGCCAAGGGGCCAGGAATTGAAGTGTCAGAGGAGGGGAGGGGCCCGGCCGGCGGGGCTCAGGGGTTAAGCATCCACCTATGAACCAGGAGGTCATGCTTCCATTCCCGGTCAAGGGCACGTGCCCAGGTTGCGGGCTCGATCCCCAGTAGGGGGCGTGCAGGAGGCAGCCGATCCATGATTCTCTCTCATCATTGATGTTTCTCTCCCTCTCTTCCTCTCCCTCTCCCTTCCTTTCTTAAATCAATAAAATATATATGTACATTTTTTAAAAGGGTGGGAGGGAATTTACTAGCTCACCCCATGGAAACACATGCATGTTACATACATGCATTTTCCCATATATTCCCGGCGGCCTCTGCATTCCAACGCCAGGCCGGCCTGGGTCCCTTCCCCGCCACACGTCGGTGCCGATGAAGTCACCAAGGGTGTCCAAAGTACAAAAGCCTCGGCAGAGCCTGTTGCACATGCGAGCTCCTCTATGAACGATAAATAACAATTACCAGGCAAGCCCGGGCAGAGCAGCTCAGGGAGACTGTAAGAAGGGAGATGCCAGGCTTTCCGAAGGTGGAAACATCCCTCCCTGTCGGACAGCCAGGACCGTGCTGACGCATCCCCGCCACCCTCCCCGCCACCCTCGGGTAGTTGCCCCGCGTGGCCCC
>NW_005365723.1:1705297-1708781 GCF_000412655.1 Myotis brandtii | reverse complement strand
GGCAGGCATCCCGGGTGGTGCCCGGTCCTGCCCCCGGCCTGCAGGCCGGGACAGAGCGCTGCTCAGCTCGCTCCCTCCTGGTGACGCGTGTGGCAGGGAGCAAGTGAGGACAGGACCGGGGTGGCTGTGCAGGCTTCGTTGATGTCACTGCACTCATCACGGGACCATCAAGTGCTGGGGGTGGGAGTTCCTGACTTCCGAGATGAGAATGGCGGGCCCCACTGAAGAGTTGCCATTGCATTGGGGCCCAGCCAGTGCAGCTCAGCCGTTGAGCGTCAACCCAGGAACCCAGAGGCCGCCGGTTCGATTCCCGGTCAGGGCACATGCCCGGGCTCGATCCCCAGGGTGCAGCACTCAGGAGGCAGCCGGTCCATGATTCTCTCTCATCATCGATGTTTCTCTCTCTCTCTCTCTCTCTCTCTCTCCCTTTCCTCTCTGAAAAAAATCAATAAAAAAATATTAAAAAGAAAATACTGTTTTAAAAAAAGAAAGAAATTGCATTTGGGCCCATTATTGGTACTAGAAGTTGGTATAACCTTCTGGTGGTGAGTCACTGGGTTTCTCATTGGTGTGGGTTTGTAAAACCTGTTCACTTTTTATTTTTTTTAAATATGTTTTTATTGATTTCATTCTAGAGAGGAAGGGAGAGGGAGAGAGAGGGAGAGCGAAACATCAATGATGAGAGAGAATCATGGATCAGCTGCCTCCTGCACGCCCCCTACTGGGGATGGAGCCTGCAACCTGGGCATGTGCCCTGACCGGGATTTGAACCGTGACGACCTGGTTCACAGGTTGATGCTCAACCACTGAGCCACACCGGCCGGGCATCGCTTTCCCTAGTGTAGAATGGGATGGGCATCTGCCCCTCTCAGGAATATTGTGCGTGTAGAGGGCGTTGGGCAGTGCCTGGCGTGTCATCCGTGCCCATAAAGCAGCCGGTCATGGTGGCCGTGGCCATGGCCGACTCCTCAAAATCATGAAAATCCCCAAATCCCTCCCCCACGTCTGAACCCTGCCAGTCGCCGAAGCTTGATTGATATTTATTGCATCTGATACTTGTGTGCGCACACGGAAAGCGCCCACCCGTGTTACAAACGCCGCCCAATGGTAGCACCTCCTCGTGGCTAGGACTCGCTGGCTGTGGGAGAGGGAGGGTGGAATGTGTAAGCCGCCTTTTCCTCGCGATGCCCGTCCACGTTGCCGCTGAAATTAAAGATGTCGGGAAAGCCGCGGAGAAACCATTTACTATTCTCCTCCGTAACGGGTTTCCTGGAAGCAAGATGGCATGTCTGTGAGCCGCTGTGAACGATGCCGCTACTGTGAGTTACTGGCGAGGAGCATTGCCTAAGAGCGGAGAGAGTGACTAAGGCTCACCGACGTTCCATATTCCGGGGGAGGACAGATTCAGGCTGCAAATCTGTAGGCTTCCTCTGGGGTTCGCTCTCCTCCTGCTCTGCCCTGTACGTAACGGGAGATTGCAGGTTCTTAGGCCTCCAGGGGAGGGAGGTGGGAGGTGCCAGGAGGCCATTTGTGTCTCTCTGAAATTTTCTGTTGTTGCCCTGGCCGGTTAGGCTCAGTGGTGACCAGCAGACCAAAGCGTCTCAGGTTCGATTCCCGGTCAAGGGCATGTACCTGGGTTGCAGGTTCAATCCCTGGCCCCCGTCAGGCCTCATGCAGGAGGCAACCAATTGATGGGTGCCCCAAGTCCTCTGCAGAGTCATTCGGGGTCCCTCTTAAAGCCAGGACATGCCTGATGTTACTATGTATTGCATCTGGTGCATCTTCACCTTCCCATACATGACAAAGTAACCGATTCCGTGAAATGCCATAGAAAGTAACCAATTAGGTTAAATGCCCCGTAGAATCCTTTCTTTTATAGGAACTTGATGCTTTAACTACTTGAGAACAATGACTCCAAGCCCTCAGAAACACTTAGTTACAACCGCTGGCCTAATGGCGCATTATTCTTCTTCAGTGAAACAGGTCCCCAGGGCTGCTTAGGATCCCGCTTCTAGTTATTGTGCAAGCCCTTCCCCGGAGAAACACTTCATACATTTAAAAATAATCCCCAATTCAGACTTTTATGCAAACAAGTCATTTTGCCACGCGCCCAGCTCCATTTGACCACGTTCGGTGCGTAGAGGGAGAGAGTATTTTTGCGTGGTTGCTGCCCTCAGTCCCCACACTCATTTCCCTCCACGCCTTTAGCATCAGCCATGTCTGAGATAACAGGATGCTAAGTAACTGAAGTATTGAGCTAGGATTTTTAAAATATATATTTTAATTGACTTCAGAGAGGAAGGGAGAGGGAGAGAGAAACCTCAACGATGAGAGAGAATCATGGATCGGCTGCCTCCTGCACGCCCCACCCTGGGGATGGGGCCCGCAACCGGGCACGTGTCCTGACCGGGAATCGAACCGTGACCTCCTGGTTCGTAGGGCGACCCTCAACCACTGCGCCAGGCGTTGTGGGATAATTTTTAACATTTCTGTTGAGTATTCATGCTGCTGTAAGGAGCTGGAGGACACTGTAGCTCTTGGATCCCGGGAGAGGCAGGCCATGCGGGCTCCCGCTGCTTGGGGACAGTCTGTGACTCGACAGCTTTTCATAGGCAGCAGTTACGACCTTGCAAAACCCGGGGTGACTCTCATATTGAGATCTGTTGCCTCGAACTTTTTTTTGTTTGTTTAATGCATCAGTGGCAGAGACCGGATCGCCCAGCCTCGGCCGCCGCTGCTGTTTGCGTCGCTGTGTTTTGGTGAAAACTGACGCCCTCGCCCTTCTCCCGACGCCTTGTTTTTGATCGGAAAAGCCTTTATTTATGGGATTGACCGAGTGTGAAAAGCAAAGCAGAGGTGAATCGGAGGGCTGGTTCCCGGGAGCTGTCACGAACGGCCCGCTGATCAGATGTCCACCAGGACTAGGCTCAATACAGTTTTCTAAGACGGAGACAGCGAGGGTGGGGTGGCCCTGTCCTTTGAGGTCTTGCTGCGTCCAGGCCTGGAATGCCCTCTCCCCTCCCTTCAGCCGAAACACCCTCTGAGCTCGGGCCCGGCCTCACCCCTCCAGGGAATCCGGTCTGTCCTACAAAGTGATGGAAATGGCAGTTCTTAGTGTGATGTCAAGGCGACTGATTGATTCGGTCTTCTTGTCGACCTGGTCAGCCCGGTTTGGTCCAATCTCAGAATGGGTTTCCAGGTAGACAGGTTACTTTTTTTTTTTAATAGGGAGATCTGTTTTATTTTATTTTTTATAAATTTATTTTTTTTATTGATTTCATAGAGGAAGGGAGAGGGAGATAGAAACATCAATGATGAGAGAGACTCATTGATCAGCTGCCTCCTGCACGCCCCCCCGCCCCCCGCCACTGGGGATCGAGCCTGCAACCCCAGCATCTGGCCTTGACCGGAATCGAACCCGGGACCCTTCAGTCCTCAGACTGAGGCTCTATCCACTGAGCCAAACTGGCTAGGGGTAGATATA
>NW_005365723.1:1700051-1705257 GCF_000412655.1 Myotis brandtii | reverse complement strand
TATTGATTTCAGAGAGGAAGGGAGAGGGAAATAGAGAAACACCCATGATGAGAGAGAATCATTGGATGTGCCCTGTCTGGGAATTGAACCGTGACCTCCTGGTTCATAGGTCAACGCTCAACCCCTGAGCCACGCTGGCTGGGCTAGGCAGCTTTAGAATGTTTGTGTTACCTAAGTAGATGGAGTATAGTATTTGCATTGGCTGTTTTGTGAAGGTGAGTGATTCTCTGTCGATGGCAATGCCTTCAGAATCTCATGTGAGAATACCTTGACAACAGTTCGAATTGCTGAATGGCCTATTGATAGTCGTAGATGAAAAATTTTCCAGAAATTGCACAAGGGCTCTTTTTTTTTTTTTTTTGGTTGTTGTTTTAAGGGAGAGAGGAGCGGGAAGGGGGCTCCTTGGTTCCAGAAGAATCTTTAGGGCAATTATAGGCTTTTAGGAAGTATCATGTAATAATAACACAGAGACGTAAGCTTCTATCACATAAGCCATTAATCATGCAGGCTCTTGACAGGGAGGTGATGTTCCAGTTTTGTTTGGGTTTTTTTTTTAAGCAAATATTAAACACTTAAGCTTTTTTGTTTGTTTGTTTTGCTTTTTTAAATTTATTTATTAAAAAGTAATTTGGAGCCAGTCACTTAACCTGTTTTTCATAAACGAGCTAGCTAGAGGCAGCCAAAAAAACACCCATGCCTCCATAGTTGGGGTCCTCAAGTGAACTTACGTGTTGGATCATGATAGCTCTCGTAATCGCTTGAATTATCCCTGTTGAGTAACCATTCGGACCCTGAAGTCAGGACTTATTGATTATGACCAGATGTCTATTCTGAGGACTCTCTGAATGCCATCTCCTAACGCAAACCCTCTTAGCCCAGCCACTGTGGCTCCACGGTTGAGCGTCAACCCAGGAACCAGGAGGTCACAGGTTCAATTCCCGTTCAGGGCACATGCCCGGGGTTGCGGGCTCGATCCCCAGTAGGAGGTGTGCAGGAGGCAGCCAGTCCATGATTCTCTCTCATCACTGATGTGTCTGGCTCTCTCTCCCTCTCCCTTCCCCTCTTTGAAATCAATGAAAATATATTTTAGTGTGTGTGTGTGTGTGTGTGTTTTTAATCCTCACCTGAGGATATGTTTCCATTGATTTTTAGAGAGAGTCAGAGACAGAGAGAAATATCAATGTCAGAGAAACACATCGATGTGTTGCCTCCTGCACGTGCCCTGAGCAGGGCCCGGGCCTGGGAGGAGCCTGCAACCGAGGTTACATGCCCTTGACCAGAATTGAACCTGGGACCCTTTGGTCCACAGGCCAATGCTCTATCCATTGAGCAACACCAGCCAGGGCAAAAATACATTTTTAAATGTTCTTTGACACCTTCAAAGATACTGAACATTTTTCAACACTCGCCTTCCCGGGGTAGACAGGATCCCTCGCCTTCCTCATTGTTGACTTGGCCACAGAGAGAAGCCCTTAAAGGAGGACCAAGCCACGTGCCATTTCCTGGCTGTCACGGAGCGGGTCCAGAAGGAAGTCTAGGCCGAGGTAGAGATAGACGGAGTCTCCTGGGCTTGCGTGGTAGTGGGATCATTGGTTTTTCATTTTATTTCACCCTACACAGTGGTCTATATAGAATTAGCCGTTGCCAGAGGAGAAACGACACCTGCATACAGAATCCTATTCTTGTCAGCAGTCCGTTCTCAGAACTGCAGTGAAAAAAAAAAAAACACACACATCATGCCATCTCGCCAGCAGCTGAAACGCACTAGCACTGGAGACATTCCTGCGGACCGTGCGCGCCGCTAATTCCCTTTGTTTGTTTGTTTTTCGAGCAGATGGGCTTGTTTGCTTTTTGCTTAACCATTAATCAAAAATCAATTCATGGCTGTGTAAGTGGCAGTGGATCATTCTCGTTCTCACTACAGTAAATAATGCCTATTTGTTCACGTTAGATAAGTCCGGGCGGCGGCGAGACACAAGTCCATGCGGCCCGACATATGGCTGTGTGTTTTATACGGGAACGCGGTGGGGCGCGAGGGAGGAGAGGGCGCCAACTGGAGGCAGCGCGGGCGGATTCCGGGGGAAGGACAGGGTAGCAGGTCGGAATGAATTTGGGGGATGAGGAGACTGTGAGATTTGAGTGGTATCTTTTTAGCACAGCATCCCATATTATATGCTGGGGTATGAACCGTGGCAAAAGGACCATTCTAAGTACTGAACATTTTAGTGTAAGCCGAAGATGCTCTTAGAACTTTTCTGTTCACATGTGTCTATATCTATATCTATCTCTATATCTATATCTATGTCTATATCTATATATCTACCTATACCTGTGTCTATATCTATATACCTAACTATACCTTACCTATGTCTATATCTATATATCTACATCTATATAACTATCTATATCTCTATATCTAGCTATACCTGTGTCTTTATATACCTACCTATACCTTACCTATGTCTATATCTATCTATATCTATATATCTGTGTTTGTATCTATATCTATATCTATCTATATCTATATGCCTACCTATACCTAAGTCTATATCTATATCAATATCTATATCTATATATCTATATCTACCTAAGTCTATATCTATATATTTATATATCTATATCAATATCTATATACCTATACCTATGTCTATATCTATATCTATCTACCTATATGTATGTCTATAGCTATAGCTATAGCTCTATATCTATCTATACTTACCTATCTATATCAATATAGATTGGGGGTTTGGGGTGGGGGGCTTGTGATGACATACAGACAAATATGTCTTCCCTAACCTTCTAGCTGGCATGTTTGTTTACTCATAAGTTGCTTGAGCTCGTCATGTTTGTGCAAATGTTAACCGCCATGTCCTTGACATTAGAAAACTGAAATGTGGGTTTTGCGGAGCGGCCACCTATAGTCTCTATGGAGAGAGGTACACATTCTCTTATTGGAGACATCCAGAGAAAGTGAGCGGCTCTTGACATTATGACGAAGGAGCCCCTTTGCCTGGATCCGTTCTCTGCGCAACATCGCTTCCCAGGGAGCCAATGGGAGCCTTTGCTTTCTTCCCTGCGATCCCTGCAGCCTTGAAAGGGCCGCGAGTGTAAGCAAGCTGCTGGATGGCGGTCTTCTCTTCCTTCTGTTAGAGGACGTGTTCCAACTGTAATCACATTTGCATCGTTTAACACACTGGTGATCAGTCATGCCAACAGCCTGACCTCTGAGCCAGCCGAGGAGCGTAGCCGCAAAAGCTCCAAGACACCATTGGGCACCCTGGCGACCCTCTCTGCACACCACGCTGACCCCCAGAGCTTTTCCACGGGAGCGTTAGGGTAAAGGAGTGAACGAGGGGGTGGGGGAGTGCTGGGCTCTGTGTCCCACGAGGGGACTGGTCCCTGCAGGCTCCACTGCTGGTGGACAAGTCAAGAAATAGGTTCCTCTCCCGTAGGCATATGTTTTAAAGATGTGGACCTTGAAGAATACACAAACTCACCCTGACCGGTGTGCTCAGTGGTTAGAGCATCGGCCCACTCACAGAAGGGTCTCGGGTTTGATTCCCGGTCAAGGGCACCTGCCTGAGTTGCAGGTCTGATCCCCCATCCCGGTCAGGGTGCGTGTGAGAGGCAGCCATTCAATGTGTGTCTCTCACATCGATGTTTCTCTCTCTCTCCCCCCTCCCTCCCTCCCTTCTACTCTCTCTAGAAATCAGTGGCGGTGGGGGGAATATACTCAGGCCTGGCTGGCGTGGCTCAGTGACAGTTCAATTCCTGGTCAGGGCACATGCCTTGGGTTGCAGGCTCGATCCCCAGTGTGGGGTGTGCAGGAGGCTGCCAATCAATGATTCTCTGTCATCATTGATGTTTCTATCTCTTGCTCCCTCTCCCTTCCTCTGAAGTAAATTTAAAAAATATATATGTATTATTATTATTATTATTAAGAGTCCTTTGTACCTCTCTTTATGTTGAAAGCTTGGACCGGCTGGCTGGCCGGCTGAAGGTAACAGTGTGACTTATCACCAGAATGTAAAATCCTGGGGGTCCCTCTTGGGTGCCTTCTCTGGCCTTGGCCAGCCCAGGGAGGGGCTCCTCTGGAAGCCGGCTTAGGAAGGTGGTCTGTGCAGACCTCCTGGGGGCCACCTGCTTTGGAGGAACAGCAGGGTTTCTGGGCTAAGGTGCTATACAGGAGGAGGAGGAGGGCAGGAAGAAGGCTAGATTGTGATTCAAGTCAAACCAGACCTTGAATGGCCACCCAGCGCGGGATCGGGGGTGAATTACACCCTGCACGGAAAATGCAAATGACCTGCTCATGTCAGAGTCAAGTGCCCTTAATGCCATCATCTCCGTTTCTTTTTATATGTGTTTCCGACCCAGGGCCCCTTTCCCGCGCCATCACAGCTCCAGGAACTTGCGATGCAAAAGGTCTCACAGGGCGTGTGGTGGAAGGTAACGATTTTCAGTGCAGGGACTTAACGCCCAAAAAGACACCGCTGAGAATTAAAGGTGATGGGAGCAGGAGGGAGAGTCCACCAAATGGGCCCTGGCTCCCTTCTGATGGTTTTTAACCCCTAAGAAGAGGAGTAAAAAAAAAAATGTGCGAGGGGGGAAAAAACCTTTGTGGTTTTCCCCAGAACAAAAATGATATGAAGCTGCGAGTCAGCAGTTCTCGCCCAGGGAGGGGCTCTAAGGGACGCCCACTCGTGTTTGCTTTCCGGGGAGACCCTTCGCGGTCTCCCCGCTGTGGGCTCCCTTTGTCTCGCGTGCGCCCAGCCACCCGCCTCCATCCCCGGGGGGCGAGGATGGGCGAGCTGGCATCCCGCGCCCTCCGAGCTCAGCCGTGGACCAAGGTTGTTTACTACTTTCTACTCCGAGGAGCACGCCAATCAACGAGGGCCCTCCTTCCCCGCCGTCCAATCGGCGCGTTGGGAAAGTCTACCTTTCCGGAGGCCCGGCGGCGATTGGCTGCGGCGGCTGTCAGTCAAGCGGGCATCCCGCAAGGATGCAGCGGCGAGTATTAGGGGACGCGATCACCAGAGTGGAGGAGGAGGAACCTTCCCCATCCACGAGATGTGGGGGCTCCCCCAATAAAGGGAGGGGGATGGGGAAGGGGGGCTCCGCTGCACAGCCCAGCCCTGGGGCCCCAGCAGAGCGCAGTGGGCTGAGTGCAAAGTCGGGGAATCCCTCCCTCCTCCTCTCCCTCCCGCCC
>NW_005365723.1:1687769-1699962 GCF_000412655.1 Myotis brandtii | reverse complement strand
CTCTCCGCCTCCCGCCCGCCCGCGGCTGGTGCAGAGCTGGTGCTTCTGCTGGTGCCACTGCCGCAGTTGTAAACACGGGTCCCTCCATGTCTGTCTCCCCTTCTTTCTCGCCACCAGTGGCCATTGCAGGTGGCTGTTACCAAAATCCTCGGTTAGAACCGTGCTCCCGGTCCAGCCCGCCACGGCCGGCACCTCCACGCCCTCATTCTGGAAGCCTTTTGCCGCTTTTCCTCCCTCGCGTCTGCAGAGGAAAGGAGGAGGGTGTCTTGGGCTCAGCCTCGTTTTCCCTTCATTCCCGCCCATGTGGGACGAGCCCTGCAGTGGTGCCAACCTGCACCCCCAGTCCCTGTCCCGTCCCCTGGGGGAACGGGCTTCCTTTTAGAATCCAAGTGCGTGCACCGGCCGCAGGGATTTGGGGTGGGGGTGCTGCAGCAGAGACGGGGTGTAGCGTAGTTCGGGGAGGCCTGGGTGGGTTTGGGTGGCGGTTGCTGGGTTGGGACGCCAGGGAGGCTATTTGCATTCTGCGTTTTTCTTCCCAAACGGGTCTCGCTGGACTCCTTTCCCCCCACGCTCTCCTGCTAGGTTTGCAAGATGAACCCCCTTAAAAAAGAAGAAGAAAAAAAGACAGCATTGTGTCGGACTCGATGTTTTTGTACCTTCTCCCGTGATCTGAATCAGGTTTCCCATTCCCAGCTGCACAATGTGCTTGTATTCAGTGCGATAGGGGCGTAGTGGACGTGAATTATTCGGGGCAGGGCTGCCCGGAAGATGCGGAGCGGAGTGTGCGTGGCCCGGAGCAGCGCCAGTGTCTGTGGCTTCTCTCTGTGACGCTCCCAGGGCTCTGAGCAGGAAGCGCAGGCAAAATGGCAAAATGCAGCGTGCGGCACTTGCTTCCAAAATGCCCGTTTTCAGGAGATGCGGTTCCAGATGCCGTCTAGGCCAATTGAACCTTTTTATTTTATCTTTTTTAATAGATGAGTGATTTTGTGGCCCGGAGCAGCGCCAGTGTCTGTGGCTTCTCTCTGTGACGCTCCCAGGGCTCTGAGCAGGAAGCGCAGGCAAAATGGCAAAATGCAGCGTGCGGCACTTGCTTCCAAAATGCCCGTTTTCAGGAGATGCGGTTCCAGATGCCGTCTAGGCCAATTGAACCTTTTTATTTTATCTATTTTAATAGATGAGTGATTTTTTTAAAAAATGATTTCAGAGAGGACGGGAGAGAGAGAGAGAGAGAAATATCCATGATGAGAGAGCATCATGGATGGGCTGCCTCCTGCACGCCCCCCTACGGGGGGTGGAGCCCGCAACCCTGGCATGTGCCCTGAGCGGGAATCGAACTTTGACCTCCTGGGTCATAGGTCCACCCTCAGCCACTGAGCCTCGCTGGTGGGCCATCTTCCAGTCCGTTGGTACTCTCTCCCCTGCTGCTAGGAATACCTCCCCCAAGCTGATCAGTTTCATGGATGTTACTGTGTTACTGTTAGAACAGGTTCAGCTTCCAGGTTAGGGTTTGAGAGAAGTGGTTCTTGCCCACAGGAGCGAGCTGATAGCAGGTGAAGGAGAGGCCCGTTCAATCATCAAATCATCGCACCACCTTGTGAAGTGACAAACTAGGCCACTGACTTGAAGGCAGAGAGAGAGACCAAGGAAGTGCGCTAGGGGCTGTGTGCCCAGCTGCTGGCCCGGATGAGTGAGTTCATCTGGGCCAGTTCATTTCACCTCCGAGCCTCCGCGCCCCCTGCCTGGGAAGGGAGAGACCTGTGTGTGCAGTATTGTTAGGACTGAAGGAAACGCGTTACAGGGTGTGCCTGGGCTCGGGCCCTGGCCGGGAATCAGACCGTGACCCCCTGGTCCATAGGTCAATGTTCAACCACTGAGCCACACCGGCCGGGCTCGTGTGATTCTTGCCTTCACCACTTGTCCATTTGCTGTGTCCTCTGTGGCCTGGAGGTGCCCAAGGACCTGGTGCCCCTCTACCCCCCCAGGAGGTAAATCATCTCCCCCCATCTTCTCTCTGGGACCCTTTTGTTGTTGTTAGTCCTCACTCTAGGATATTTTCCCATTGATTTTTAGAGAGAGCGGAAGGGTTGGGGAAACAGAGAGAAACATAAGTGTGAGAGAGACACATCGATTGGTTGCCTCCTACACGTGCCCCGTCCAGAGCCTGCAACCCGTATGTGCCCTTGACCGGAATCGAACCCGGGTGTCCCTTCAGTCTGAGGGCTGATGCTCTACCCGCTGAGCCACACCAGCCAGCGCCCTCTGGGACCTTCCTTGTGAGCCCCCGACCCGCTCAGGGTGGCCCGCTGCGCCCACCTGGTGCTGGCTGTCTGCGTCACCCGCTCCTTCCTGGCCAGGTCAGCCTGTTCATTCTGCCGCGCCAACGGCCTCGAAGTGCCAGTAAGTCACGTCTGAATAAGCCAAGCATGTTTCCCTGCCGGGCAGTGCCAGGGGGCCGGCCGGGGAGCCAAGTGGCTCTCTCCTGGGCAAGGACCAGGGAAACGACAGGGCCCTGGCTGCTCTGCTCCTTGGTGAGTGGAGGCAAGTTTTTGTTCATTTGTTTGTTTTAAATATATATTTTATCGATTTCAGAGAGGAAGGGAGAGGGGGAGAGAGCTAGAAACATCAATGATGAGAGAGAATCAGGGATCAGCTGCCTCCTGCACGCCCCCCACTGGGGATCAAGCCCACAGCCCAGGCACGTGTCCTTGACTGGAATCGAACCTGGGACCCTTTGGTCTGCAGGCCGACGCTCTATCCACTGAGCCACACCGGCCAGGGCCTGAAATCAGGCCCTTCATCCCTGCCCAGGGTCGGGTTCTCCGTTCTTTCCCACATGACTGGGCTTTGAGCTCTTCCTGATCTGACTGTAGCCTGTGTTTGCCCCTTGCCCGCACCCCCATCCCGACCCCCAAACTCCCAGCACGTGCCTGTGACTCCGCCAGCCACCAGACCGCGGCCATCGAACCTTGACCTCCTGGTTCCTAGGTCGATGCTCAACCACTGAGCCACACCGGCCGGCCTGGTGTGAGTCTCATCCTCACCACTCACGGGACACGGGCTGTGTCCTCGTGGCCTTGAGCTCCGTGTTTATTTCCTGGGAGTTTCCGGTCTGGGTGAAGGCAGGCTCACAGACACGCCAGCACCTCCAACACGTGACTGTCCCCCTGAGCCCGGCTCCTCGCCTGGAGAAAGGGGAGATAATATCTCTCCCCGGGGAGCCCTGGGGATTAACTGTGCTTGGCGCTGGGCTGGGGCTTGTGGGCCCCGGTGAGTGTGCGCTACTGCGAGCACCGCGGGCGGGGATGCTGCCTGCCGTGGGGGACCCCCGAGAGCAGGAGCGGAGGATGGCGTCTCACCCACGAGGGAATCCGATTCATGCTCGTTTCTCCTTCCTCCACGAGAGGTGCCCTGTATGATACTCAACTCCCTTTCGCGTCCCACTTGGCAAGCTCTTGATAAAACATTAAACCAAATATTAGCTCTTCATATGGATCAGCTTCGAACCTGTTGCTTTATGCATAGTGGCTTTTTAATGAAAACGAGTGCTTCCTAAGGTCAGGCTTCTAAAAGCCCTCATCTGAACTGGGCCGAACAGGAAATCCGGAGCCCCTTGTAGGCAGCTGTTTGCAGGGCTCAGCAGGCCCGTACCACACCACCAGCACGTGTGTTTTTAAAATGGGGTGGGCCCAGCAGGCGGGTTCAGTGGTTGAGCGTCAACCTAGGAACCAGGAGGCGGTTCGATTAGGCAGCTGTTTGCAGGGCTCAGCAGGCCCGTACCACACCACCAGCACGTGTGTTTTTAAAATGGGGTGGGCCCAGCAGGCGGGTTCAGTGGTTGAGCGTCAACCTAGGAACCAGGAGGTCACGGTTCGATTCCCGGTCAGGGCACATGCCCGGGTTGCGGGCTCCATCCCCAGTGCGGGGCGTGCAGGAGGCAGCCGATCCATGATTCTCTCTCATCATGGATGTCTCTCTTTCTCTCCCTTCCTCTCTGAAATCAATAAGAATATATTTTAAAAAAATAAAATAAAGAGGTTGTTGGGGAGAACTTCAGTGTCAGGAGGAAAATGGCAGCTACCACTTGAGCCACAGCCAGCTCTCCCCAGGGCCAGGCAGTGGTCAGTGTACAGAAGCAGATGGCCCCCTGGGGCGGATGGCCATGGTGGCCACAGCATGAGGCTGCCGTCCAGGGGACAGGTGGCAAGGTCGCTGCGTGTCCCCATGTCGCTGTTGGAGAGAGGCGGGCTGTGCTGAGGCCTGCCCACATCTGGGACCCCAGTAGGCACCTTCCCGGATGCTCAGGAGCCCTGAGCCATGAGGACAGTGAATAGAGATGCTACGAGGGCATTTGTGGGGGGCCCGCTAAACTCCGGGGGTACCAAGATGCCGAGCCAGGCCGTTGCTGGAAGGCGTGCCCAGGACCGTTGGCATCGTACAGACAGGAAGGGGCCATGTTCCTCCCCAGGGGAGGGTCTCCCACTCTATGGCCATTGCTCTGTGACCTTGAGCAGGGCAGGGGAGGTCACAAAGCAGTTCCCCTACGCCTTGCTCTCCTCTTCCGTGGAGCAGAGACAGGGGGGGGGGGGGGGGGGGCAGGTAAGACAGCACGTGTGTGAAGAGAGGCGTTGGGGCTACGCCCCTGCTGAGCATGGGAGACCGTGAACTTGGGGTGCACGCCCGCGCGCCTGGATCTTAGTCCTTTTCAGTTTGCATCCGGCCCGAAAGGGTGCCTGGCGATCCGAATAGGAAAGAATTGGATCCAGGCCCCCGGAGGATGCTTGCTGTTCTTCTCACAGAATACCACTCCTCTTACGTTGCATTCGATCACTCCACAAAAATCTGAGCATCTGTTGGGTCCCCGGGGCTGGGCTTGCCATGGGTGTCCAACAGCCAGCGGAACACTTGCGCGCTGCCCTCGCCGCCCGCCTGACAGTTGGGCAGGGAATGCAGACGCTCAATAAATAGACAAATAGACGTGCGATGGTGGCCCACCGAGGGGAGGGGGGGTGCGCCTGCTCTGCCTTCGTCTGTTTCACACCTGCTGTGTGTTCTAGTGTTTAATTGTATCTCGGGAAGGCCTTTCTCTCTCAACACCATGACTCGCCCTTTGGCCTGCAACCATAACGCCCTTCTCTGTAGGCGGGAGGCATCCTTGTTCGACTTTTGGGTGAGAGGTGCTGTTGACGGGGAAGAGAGGGGCTTTACCATTCAAAGTAAACTAGGGGTGATGCCGGGGAGAGAGTATATATTGTATTATTTTTTTTTCTTGGCTTGTGCATTAGGGAAAAGAGTTGTATGCAAGTGGAAAGCTATCCCAACATAACCGCAAAATTCAGGTAGACTATTTTGTGTACATCTCTCTCTTTTCTTTCTTTCTTTCTTTTTTTTTTTTTTTTTTGAAGAGCTAGTCAGGAAATCTCCATTTGCCCTTTATGTTTTTTTAAATATATTTTTATTGATTTCAGAGAGGAAGGGAGAGAGAGATGGAAAATCAATGATAAGAGAATCATCGATCGGCTGCCTCCTTCACACCCCGTACTAGGGATGGAGCCCACAACCCGGGCATGTGCCCTGACCCGGAATCGAACCGTGACCTCCTGGTTCGCAGGTTGGTGCTCAACCACTGAGCCATGCTGGCCGGGCAATTTTGTGTACATCTTTTAAAATAAATGTGTAAACACCCAACGCTCACAGCTCTGTTCTTTCATCTACTAGACCAGGCCTGTCCGATAGAACTCACTGTGAGCATGGAAGTGTTCTGTATCCGGCCTGTACAATACGGTAGCCACTAGCCACGTGTGACATCAGAGCACTTGAAATACAGGCAGTGGGACCGCGAGGTGAAATCCAGAATAATTGAAATCGGACCCTCCATATTTGCCTTGTGGCCACGCAACAGTACGGATCTACACCTACGATTAGCTGGCCAACTGCTTTCCTCCTCAGATCTGTGTTTCTGTTGAGAAGGGCCATTAAGACCTGTGCCTTTCATTTTTCTTGTCCTATTTAGGGTTCAACAAGGGTGGCTGCAAATTTTAAAAAATTACCAAGACAATCGATGAGACCAGCGGTTGAATTGCACGCATTTTTCTGGGCTGTTAATGTTAATAATTAGCAACTACTAACTAAATCCTCCTAATGACCTAAGAATTGTGAAATAAACAAGTCATCTTCTACAGCGATAGCAAAACAACCGAGAAAGGTCATCGTGTCCACCACTGACTCGTGGACATTCAGAAGCTTTTTCTGGCTGTGAGCATTAGCTGGATTTTAGACAATTGGAAACCCAATGGAAACTCTCATTTGAGTTTACAATTTTCCTGGAGTTTATTTGTATTTCTTCTTTTCAGTTCATCTGTGTTTTTTCTTTTCTTTTTTTTTCCCCTCCCCGCTTTGCTGTTTTATCAGGTTGGGAGCATAAAGCCCTCCTGGTCAGTTTCAATTTTATTTAAATTCATTTTGTCTTCATTCTTTCTCATCTAGCACAGTCCTGTGATGTAGCGAGATCAGAGTGCTCCGGGGAAACGCTGAAATGGGAAAACATTACTTCTACTTAGATTTAATTTTCCTTTCTCAATAGAAAAAAATACTTCCAATCTCATCCCCGCATCATCCACCCCCCCACCCCCCTTGAAATGAACTGCAGGCTCGGCTCTCGAAATAACACCCGTCCGCCCAGGGCACAAGGACAGACGCAGCCCTTTAATGGGGATAGAAAGGCTCGGAGAATGGTGGGCTCTTTTTTAAAAAAAAAAAATATTTTTTTATTGATTTCAGCAAGGAACGGAGAGGGAGAGGGAGAGGGAGAGGGAGAGAAACATCCATGATGAGAAAGAATCATGGATCAGCTGCCTCCTGCACGCCCCCTACTGGGGATGGAGCCCGCAACCCGGGCATGTGCCCTGATCAGGAATCGAACTTGACCTCCTGGTTCATAGGTCGATGCTCACCCACTGAGCCACGCCGGCCGGGCCCAAATGTATGCTTTTATTTCCGCTGTAACCTTGACACTCCGATGGTGGAGATAGTGTTCTGTGGCGTGTTTACCCCCCAAGGCAGAGCCCGTTAAGGTGAACATCTCCAGTTCGGAAAGCCTCGCCCTCCAGGGGGGCTAGAGACGCGTGGGTTTGCGAAAACGATCAGAAAAGCGAGAAGTCATTGCAGCGCGGCTGTGCTTTCTGATCAGGGTCTGGTTTTTGCCACCTTGTGAATGACTCACACCCTATCACGATGTCTAGGATTTTTCCCTCATAAGAAAAAAAAAATGAGTCACCCCTAAAACATGTCACATTCTGAAACGCATTGATTAAATGTACGGCGATCCGGTTATCAGATGCTTCAGCCTAAATGTGAGGTGGTATGGGTGTCAGAACTCACTTCCTCCGTGAGAGGAAAACGCTGGCAGATTCGGGAATCGTAGTTCTGTTGGCCTCGCCTATCGTTACATTTTTTTGTGCAGGCAAAGTGGCGTGCCTTGGACGTGGGCGCGGCTTGGTGACGTATTTGACTGCTCCTTGACTGCTCACCGTACAGTCACAGCCGCCACCTTCACTCAAAAATAAATCAGAACTTCCCTCAGACTCCATCGACAGCACTGAGGACAAAAGCCCAGACACCGGTCTGGCCAGTGTGGCTCAATGGGTTGAGCATCGACCTAGGAACCAGGAGGTCACGGTTCCATTCCTGGTCAGGGCACATGCCCAGGTTGCGGGCTCCATCCCCAGTGTGGGGCGTGCAGGAGGCAGCAGATCGATGATTCTCTCTCATCATGGATGTTTCTCTCCCTCTGAAATCAATATAAAAATATATATTTATTTTTTATTAATCCAGGCACATTTGCATCCTGGTAGAAATTGGGGCCCTGCGTGTCCCAGATACTCTCAGTGATGGCGAACCTTTTGAGCTCGGCGTGTCAGCATTTTGAAAAACCCTAACTTAACTCTGGTGCCGTGTCCCATACAGAAATTTTTTGATCTTTGCAAGTCTGTCTCTCTCCCCCCTCCCTTCCACTCTCTCTGGAAATGAATGGAAAAATAACCTCGGATGAGGATTTTTTAAAAAAGAAGAAGAAAAGAATTGTGCATGTGCATGAGATCTGACTTCTCTCCAGTCCTCGGCAAAATCAACCCAAAAAATGAGTTCGCGTGTCACCTCCAGCACGCGTGTCATAGGTTCGCCGTCACTGCACTAGATTGTAAACTGCGTGAGGGCAGAGCCTCGCCTCTCTCAGCGTCGCTCCAAGATGCTCAAGACAAATTGGCCAGATGAGAAAACGAACCAAAGTACAGGGACGCCCTGGGGGTGGCTGAGGCCGGGGCACCTGTTTCTGTAGCTATCGCGCCGGCAATCTCTGCAGCATAGATTATGTACTTCTCTGCTTCTTACTCTAGTGAAGATAATTTAATCATTGCCGGCCGAGCGGGGACATCAGGGGCATAAATTGTTGTATTGCGCAGAATACGGCCATCGCCCGGGGGCCTGGTGGGAAGCAGTGCGCCCGGGACTGGAGCGCTCTCACGCTTCCTGTGCTCTGATGGGCCGGCTTTATCATTTTTATGCCTCCGTTTCTGTTTAATAGACTTCACGGCAGTGAGACGAGGAGGCGTCTCTCTCAGCTCCTCTGTAGGTGACGAGTCCCGGCTTCCTCTCTGCTGTGGGGATGTCGAAGACAGATCTCCAAGTTTGTGAGAATCGGGTGCGGGTGAGCCCTGGCCGGTCTGGCTCAGTGGATAGAGCGTCGGCCTGTGGACCGAAGGGTCCCAGGTTCCATTCTGGTCAAGGGCACCTACCTGGGTTGCAGGCTCCATCCCTGGCCCTGGTCGGGGTGCGTGCAGAAGGCAACCAATCGATGTGTCTCTCTCTCACATCGATGTTTCTGTCTGTCTCTCTCCCCCCTCCCTTCCACTCTCTCTGGAAATGAATGGAAAAATAACCTCGGATGAGGATTTTTTTAAAAAGAAGAAGAAAAGAATTGTGCATGTGAATGAGATCTGACTTCTCTCTGGTCCTTGGCTACCTACCCCAGAAACGTCTGTGGCTGGGTAGTTGAATTCTGGTATCAGTCTGTTTCTCTCTCACGTAATGTTTTTCTTTTACTTCTCTCTGGCCCTCCATCCATCTCTCTCTCCCCCTCCCTCCTTCTCTCTCTCTCCTCCTCTCTATCTCTCTCATAATATGATAGTTGCTGGAATCATTACACTGAATGGAACACATTTATCCACAGTGAAACCCAAGCAGTGCTCAGAATCATTTTCAAAATGGATGCAGCGATCCCTACTGCCGTATCCTAGCCCAGCCCTCAGCACCTCGTTGGTATCAGTCTGTTTCTCTCTCATGTAATGTTTTTCTTTTACTTCTCTCTGGTCCTCCATCCATCTCTCTCTCCCCCTCCCTCCTTCTCTCTCTCTCTCCTCCTCTCTATCTCTCTCATAATATGATAGTTGCTGGAATCATTACACCGAATGGAACACATCTATCCACAGTGAAACCCAAGCAGTGGTCAGAATCATTTTCAAAATGGATGCATCGATCCCTACTGCCATATCCTAGCCCAGCCCTCAGCACCTCGCTTCGCGTCCTGACACAGTGTTCTAGAAAGGTCCCCGGGCGCCTTACTTTCAGGTCACCATACCTGAGGGCACTTTTCCTCATCAGCTTGGTATGGGTCCATTATGGGCATATTATTGTGCAGGCAACGCAGGCCTTGGACGTGGGAACTGGTTCTTGACAAACCTCTCAGCTGATGCAGCCTTTGCCAGCAAACTTTAATTGGGGAAGCAACATAGTATCATAGAGTCTAGATTTCAGAGGGAGAGGGAGGGAAAGAGAGAAACATCAATGATGAGAATCATCCATCAGATGCCTCCTACATGCCTCCTCCTGGGGATCGAGCCCGCAACCAGGGCATGTGCCCTTGACCAGAATCGAACCCAGGACCCTTCAGTTTGCAGGCTGACGCTCTATCTACTGAGCCAACCTGGCTCAGTCTGATTTTAGAGAGAGAGGAAGGGGAGGGAGCAGAGAGAGAGAGACAGAGAAACATTGATCGGTTGCCTCCTGTATCTGCCCCAATTGGGGATCGAACCCGAAACCTAGGCATATGCCCTCCTGGGGACTTGAACCCACAACCTTTTGGCCGAGGGGAGCGATGCTCCAACCCACTTAGCCATCCGGCCAGTTGTATTGGTTATACCAGTGGTCGGCAAACTCATTAGTCAACAGAGCCAAACATCAACAGTACAACGATTGAAATTTCTTTTGAGAGCCAAATTTTTTAAACTTAAACTATATAGGTAGGTACATTGTTATTCACTTAATTAGGGTGCTCCTAAGGCTTAGGAAGAGCCACACTCAAGGGGCCAAAGAGCCGCATGTGGCTCGCGAGCCGCAGTTTGCCGACCACGGGGTTATACGGTTTCGGGAAGAAGCTCACAGAAGGGCCACTGTTGCTCTCCCAGAGACGCGTGACCGGGTTTGCAATCGCCTTCATTTTGGGCGCAACTTTAATTGCTTGGCTAAAGGGCCTCAGCCTTTCCCCTCCATCAACGTGGCTGTTTTCCCCTTTGTAATGAGGCAGCATCTTTTGGGGGGGATTGATCCTTGAGGCCTTCCCGTTCACACTGTCCCTCATTATCCTCCTTTACCGACTGATTTTAACGCCCTTTTACCGCCGTGTGTGCCAAATGGTGACTTCTTCCTATTTCTGTTTCTCGGACCCTTCGTCATGAGAATTCTACTCGGAGGGGCTTTCTGTATTTTTTAAAAGGAGGGACTTCAAACTTTTTAAAATAGCCGTAGGAGCAGCTCCACTTTTTTTTTTTTTTTTACTTTTTTTTTTTTCGGGGAGGACAATTATGAGTGACACGTGGCCAGAAAAATCTGCAGAATCGCCATGTTTTGCTGGCGAGGGGGGAGGTAGGGAGGAGGGCGGAGATGGCAGTTGCTGAAAAACAACCCCATTAGTTTTGGTCGGAGCTGCTCGCATAGCTCGCCTATGAGGACACAAAGAGGGGACCCGATTGGGGGGCGCTCGCCGAAGCCCAGCCCTAATTCATGGCATTTCGGCCGCCAAAAAAAAAAAAATCAGATCCGCGTGGGGGAAATCATTCGTTTGGATTCCCCGTCACTTTTTTTAAAAGAGTAAAATAAAAAAAATACAAAATTTTATTGTTGACTTTTTCCCCCCCGAGAGGTGGTGGTTCTTGAAAAGTAGGCGATTTCCTTTCGTCTCTTTGAATCCTACCTCGGCGATCTTTTGTCTTCTTTTGACTTATCCCTTCAAAGAACGCAAAAAAAGTATTGCTATTCCTCGACCGTAATGCGTTTTTCTCCACCAAAGTAGCCCTGTGAACGGCCACATTTTTTTTTAATATCCTGCTATCCGTCGCCGGTTGCAGTTTTCTTTAAAAAAAAAAAAATCACATTCAGACAAGATCGCACTTTCCGTGGCCCTCATCTGTCCTCCCTGACATATTGGAGCTCCACAAATTGAATTTTAGAGGAGTTTGAAATGTAACTGTTAAGTAAGGACAAGAAAGAAAGAAAGAAAAAGGAGCTCAAAAAGAAAAAGAAACCTGCTATCCGTCGCCGGTTGCAGTTTTCTTTAAAAAAAAAAAAATCACATTCAGACAAGATCGCACTTTCCGTGGCCCTCATCTGTCCTCCCTGACATATTGGAGCTCCACAAATTGAATTTTAGAGGAGTTTGAAATGTAACTGTTAAGTAAGGACAAGAAAGAAAGAAAGAAAAAGGAGCTCAAAAAGAAAAAAAAAAAAAAAAAAAGACCAGTGGCGGGGGTGGGAGTGGGGGATGGAAACCCGAGGGACACGCTGCCAGGTCACCCTCGCCGCGATGGATGCTTTTTGAATGAGCGTGGCTGCTACGTGCCGAGGGCGCTCCCTTGTGTGGCTGCGCCGACTTCGCGGGCTACGTGTCCCGAAAGTTCTCTCCGCGTTTTCCATCTCTCGGCGAAGGTTTCTTTTTTTTTTTTAATTTTTTTTCGTGGTTTTTTTTTTTTTTTTTGAAAAGTTGGCCGCAAAGCACCGCGAGCCACGTAACATGTACTTATTCGAGTGCCTGGTCCAGACCCCAAGCCCGAGCTTGGACGCGGTCCGGATGTATGCGTATGCGTTCCGCTTGCACAGCGACTCCCCTCCCGGGACTGCCACGCGGCCGCCGCTCCCAGCCCAGCGC
>NW_005365723.1:1687262-1687511 GCF_000412655.1 Myotis brandtii | reverse complement strand
GGGTTTGTTTTTTTTTTTTTTGGAAAAACATGAGCCCTTGTTTTCCTTCTTCTCCCTTCTTGAATGCCTCCATCCCGATCGCGCACCCCGTCCCCCCCAAAAACACAAAAACGCATCCGTGGTTCCCCCGGTGCCGCCCGATCATGGCGATCGTGGCATTGAGACCACTCGGCGGTGCAAGTTGCGCTGCGCAAACATGGTTTCAGCCCTGGCAGGGGCGGGAGGTGGGAGGCGGAGGCGGAGGCGGGG
>NW_005365723.1:1686893-1687162 GCF_000412655.1 Myotis brandtii | reverse complement strand
CACGGCGCCAGCAGCCACGCGGCCTCCCTGGGGACGGGACGTGGAGGGCTTGGGTTTCCGGAATGTCGGTAATCCGTTTCACGGTGGAAAGTTCTGCATTCTCAACTGTTGAAGAAACTCTCGTCTCTTTTTGACGGGTCCTGGGAGTCCTGCGCAAACAAAGTTGGGAAAGGAAAAAAAAAAAAGAAACAACCCACCAGTTGTCCTAAAGTCTGAAGGGGGAGGAATGCGCCCCAGCCCCCGAGCCCGGTGGCGCCGTGGTGGCGGCC
>NW_005365723.1:1672718-1686660 GCF_000412655.1 Myotis brandtii | reverse complement strand
GCGGCCCCCACCGCCGCCGCCACTGCCACGCAGGCACTGCCACCCTCCCAATTTCCACGCGCCCCGTAAATGCAAACGAATTTCGAGCTGCTTTTTTTTTTTTTTTGCTTTTGGTTTCAGCGCACTCATTTCTTTCCCGTTGCGCGTAGGAAGGGAAGGGCGCGCTTCGGTTTACTTTCTCTTCACTTTCATTAAAATGCAATCGAGCCAAGGAGTTTATATCTCAAAGCGCGATCCCCGTGTGCGGAGGCAGTTTATTGGAAATTCTAGAGAAAAAAGTCCCGAAAGATTCCATCTTGAGAATCCGAGACGCGCTCTTGCGTTCTTTAGTAACTTTTGGAAAATGCCATGCCACGCTTTTGATACTTTGTTTCATGGGCGTAGTTTACGGGGCCCGGGCGTTCGGTAGGGAATCTTGTGTCTGGTCATTAATGATAGTGATTTCCTAGCCTCGGCTCCAAAAAAATTAATTAATTAAAAAATCAGAATATTCATGAGCTTTTTCTGGTCCGACCCAGAGCTTCGGGAGCCATGACTTTTTCTCGCCGCCGGGACGGGAGGAAGTGCTGTCGGCGATGTTGGCACCTGAGGGAAACCAGAATTGAGATCCACAGGAGAAAGGGGGTGACGTCCATTTGTTTGGTCCCCTCGTCCTGTTTTTAATTTGCGGAAATGTGTTTTTTGTGTTGTGTGTGTGGTTTTTTTTTTTTTTTAAATCCCATTAAAACGTGCGACGCGTTTTCGAATTCACGGGGTCTGGAGAGGAAGTGGTTTTGTGTTAGTGAAGTTTGTTTAAACAAATGACTGAGGTTTTTGTTTTTTTTTTCTCGCTCTGTCTGGCCAAGCAGAATGGCTACACTTTTTTTTTTTTTTCTTAAGAGCATGAAAATACTGACCAGCCAGGGTTCCTTACCACCCTCTCTCCTTTTGTGACGCAAGATAAGGAGGCGCACACCAATGGCGCCTCGCACAATGGAGGTTTGTTTTGTTTATTTTTTTAATTTAATGGAGGGATTGTGGATAGTTTAAAATTCCCTCGTGCCCGGACAGAAAGGGGAGAAGAAGAAGGAGAAGAAAAAAAAGCATAATTAGCCCTTTCTAAACAACTTTAGCCATAGACCCACGCGCGCTCGCCGAAGTCCCTTTCTGCATACCCTTGGGATAGTTTCAACACATTCTCCTCGTCTCATTGCAACTTTAAAGTTAAAAAAAAAATGCACGGAGGTTGTTTCGAAGCAGTTTAAGTTGCCGATAAATAAAGATGCAATTTATAACTTTGTGCGGAAAGTGATGCAAAGTCCCCACGCGACCCCCCCAGCCTCCCGAATGTGGGTCCCTTACTCCTCAGGCGCTGCGTCCTGCAAACACCTCCTCATTCCGCGGTCTTCGGGGCCGGAAGTATCCTTGCCCCGATGCGATGTGTATCTTTTCGGGTCCGGAGTCTTTACCTGCGATCGATATCGTGTGTCCACCTCTCCCGCTGACCTGGCCGCAGCTGGCGGGCGTTGGGCATTTATTTCTACGATTCCCTCCCAGCCTCCGCGTGTCTCTCGGACATATGCACTCCCAGGTTCAATGAACAAATACCGAACCTGCAAAAACTCACCCAAAGGAGAGACCTTTGCTTTTTGGGGGGTGGGTTTTTTTGAGGGGGGGAGGGGGGCTGTTTTTTAAAGTCCTTGCTATTAAACACCGCGCTTGGGGTGGCCCTAATGCTATCTGTGCTCTCTCCCTCGATGTGAATCCGGACATTTCCAGGAAAAAACAGCTAAGGACTATTTTGAAGTTGGGTTACGCTCTGCCCTCAAGTCCCCAGCTTTTTATCGAGCCCAACCCACCGCGTTCTGGTGGCTCCCAACGGCCCGGAGAGATCCCTAAGACACGGGATTGAGCCTCCTGCCATCTTAGCTGCTGGCTTTCAGGGTTTGCCTCCCGCTGGTCAGCTCTGTGTCCCCGGCAAGTCCCAGCCCCCCGGTCGGTGGAGACATGACGACCCCCTTCTGTGAGGTCTGAGGGTGGGATGTGGGAATTGCGCTGGAAACCTGTGGCCACGGTAGGGGCCCTGGGACCCGGGAGCAGATGGCTGGGGTGGGAATGCCGGCCTCTGCCGCCTCCACGCCCGCCGGGTGGCTCGGGGCAGCCACTCTCTGGGCCCCCGGCCTCCATTTGGGGAAAGGTCGGGCTGCGTGTCTCCGAGTCACGGTGATGAAATCGGGCCTTGCAGGCCCAGCTCTTAGCGCGGGGAGCAGTAAATGCCCCCTAAATGGCAGGCGCCTTCCTGCTAATGATAGCAAACATCCATTTTGTGCTTTTCCAGCCGTTCGGCACCTTCAGCTTTTATTTCTAGCCAGCCCTCAGAAGAGAGAGGGAGTCATTTTCATTAGGAAGTTTTTGTCTGCCCAAAAGCAAAAAAAAAAAAAAAAAATTGTTTTATTTTTGTTTTGTTTTGTTTTGTTTTTTGCTCAGCCGGTGGGGCTTGGTCTTAGGTCAAATGATTATTTTATTTTTTGCTTCTTCTCGGCGGAAAGCAGCCCAGGAACGGAGCCAGCGGACCACGGTTTATCTTATTCCTCCTCATCTCGCCGCCGCCGTGGCTTCTCTGCCTGTTGCCCTTCTTCCCGTCCTCCGGAGGCACGAGGAGAATCCTTTTTCCATATTCCTCTCCTCCTCCTCGTTATTTATTTCGTAACAATCCGCCATCAAAACCTAGAAAGGTACTCATCCCGGAGGACTTACTTGCTTCGGGTGTTTACACAGTGTCTGACGCCTAACAGAGTATGAGGCACATTTTTATTTGTTTAAAAAAAAAAAAAAGCAAAAGACGGGTGACACGGGGGGCCCCTGTGGTGGAATCAGCGAGATAAGCACCCAGGACCCAGTAGGCCGATTCCTGGAATCCTGGCAGCCAAGGCGAAAACTGCCAGGCAACCCCATCTGCATACGCACACACCTTCCCTTGCAGGGACATTTGCTACAAAGTGCAAAGGCGTCGCTTTCCCCAGAAAGGTTGCATCAGGAGGGAGCCAGGCTCCCATCAGCCCCGACTGCTTCTCTCTCAGATCCTCCAGGAGCCACTGGGAGACCAAGAAAAATGAGAACCAACCGGTGTCCCTGCCCCGGAGGACAAAACACGTGGCGTGAGTCACCGAACTAATATACCACGGCCACCGGCCAGGTTTGGGCCCGGCCCTGGGAAGACCACGCTTCCTGCCCCCGTGCAGAGAACACGCGTGGAAGGAGGAGAAACAGAACATAAAACATGAAATTGTTTCTTTTTCCCCAGCCGGGATGGTTCAAAGGTTGAGCGTAGACCTATGAACCTAGAAGTCATAGTTGGATTCCCGGTCAGGGCACGTGCCCGGGTTGCGGGCTCCATCCCCAGTGTGGGGCGTGCAGGAAGCAGCCGGTCCATGATTCTCTCTCATCGTGGATGTCTCTTATCTCTCTCTCTCCCTCTCCCCTGCTCTCTGACATCAATCAAAATTTATTTTAAAAATGAAATGAGTGACAGAGCTGGGGTGTGAACCTACAGCCCAGGTTCCCTGGGAGCTGACCACAGCCTGCTCTCAGAACGTGAACGTAAGCATCTCGAAATGGTAAACACCGGCGCTCCCTAAAACCAATTTTTTTTTTTAAAAAGTAGACAGACAAACCGATGTGACTGGGGCCCTTCAAAATGCGGCCCAGCCGGCACGCCGCGGGGCGTAGGCCGTTTCTAAATTGTCGCCTTACATCTCGCCAGCGCAGCTCCTTGGCTGCTCGCTTTGTTTGCTTTTTCATATATTTTGGACAACTATGTACGCTCGGAGGAACGCCGCCATCGCCCCTCCTGCCTGAGGCCTCCTCGCCCAGGGTGCCCCGGGCCCATACCAGGGGACGTGCCCCCGGAAAGCCACACCGCCCGGCGGGAGCCATTGGGGTAGATGACAGCCTGACTTTTTCTTTTTTACGTGGACAATCTCTTCAACATGCGTCGACCTGTGTTATTCTGTAAGCTGAGCCCTGGCCGGTGTGGCTCAGTGGGTAGACCGTCGGCCGGTGGACCGAAGGGCCCCAGGTTTGATTCCGGGCAAGGGCACGTACCTTGGTTTCAGGCTCCTCCCCGGCCCGGGTCCTGGTCAGGGCACGTGCAGGAGGCAATCCGGAGCTGACCACAGCCTGCTCTCAGAACGTGAACGTAAGCATCTCGAAATGGTAAACACCGGCGCTCCCTAAAACCAATTTTTTTTTTTAAAAAGTAGACAGACAAACCGATGTGACTGGGGCCCTTCAAAATGCGGCCCAGCCGGCACGCCGCGGGGCGTAGGCCGTTTCTAAATTGTCGCCTTACATCTCGCCAGCGCAGCTCCTGGGCTGCTCGCTTTGTTTGCTTTTTCATATATTTTGGACAACTGTGTACGCTCGGAGGAACGCCGCCATCGCCCCTCCTGCCTGAGGCCTCGCCCAGGGTGCCCCAGGCCCACACCAGGGGACGTGCCTCCGGAAAGCCACCCTGCCCGGCGGGAGCCATTGGGGTAGATGACAGCCTGATTTTTTCTTTTTTACATGGACAATCTCTTCAACATGTGTCGACCTGTGTTATTCTGTCAGCTGAGCCCTGGCCGGTGTGGCTCAATGGGTAGACCAAAGGGCCCCAGGTTTGATTCCGGGCAAGGGCACGTACCTTGGTTTCAGGCTCCTCCCCGGCCCAGGCCCTGGTCAGGGCACGTGCAGGAGGCAATCCATCGATGTGTTCCTCTCACATTGATGTTTCTCTCTGTCTTTCCCTCTCTCTTCCACTCTCTCTAAAAATCAATGGAAACATATCCTCGGGTGAGGATTTAAAAAAAAAAATCAGTAAGCTGAGACCCATCGATGTTGCCCACTTTTTCCCCGTTCTTTCTGTTTCTCCATTTTTTATAAAATATTTCTTTATTGATTTAAGAGAGGAAGGAAGAAGGAGAGAGAGATAGAAACATCAATGATGAGAGAGAATCACCGATCAGCTGTCTCCTGCACATCCCCCACTGGGGATCGAGCCCGCAACCCAGGCATGTGCCCTTGGCCGGAATCGAACCCGGGATCCTTCTGTCCACAGGCCGACGCTCTATCCACTGAGCCAAACCAGCTAGGGCTTCTTTTTTTTTTTTTTAAGCAATACTTCTCTTACCATCATCAGTAACTTCAGGGCCGAGTTAACAGATAGCTCTGTGGATACATAGATTCACATTGTTGCTCTCCGTCGGAATCCAGTGTAAAGACAGGAAGGAAACCCCAGATCAAGGCAGTAGGGTTTCTGGCCGCCTTCTCCTGGCTGCATGTTGGATGTGGACTAATTTGCAGATTGTTTGTATTCATTAAAAAAAAAAAAAGCCAAGTCTGACCCTTTCCAAAGAGACAGAGGCACGTGGCCGCCGTACCTCCGCTCGCAGACGCACCAGGAGATTTGAAAGCCGGCCAGGATTTGTAAAATATTGGATTGGGATAATGGTGTGTGTTTGTGTGTGTGTGTGTGTGTTTTAAACACCTGGCTAATTTCATATAAAGTGTTTACACTTCATCTTGCTGGCAAGGGATTTTCTATGTAGGTGGTGGAGGATTTCCTGTAAGTTTTGCAAGCTCCTGGGTAGGCCCAGTCGCAATCAGTACGTACGTACCCTCTGTGGTCGGAGGCACGAAGGCCCATGTCTTCACCTCCTGTTGTTACCGCCTGTGGGAGGCGGCGGCCTTGCAACTCCCGGCCGGACTGTGGGACGCGCGCAGGTACCTTGGTGAACGTGAGCGAGGATGGCCTTTTTAGGAATTCCAGAGAACCGAGCCTCGAGGCAAGAGCCTCTTCTCCCTGGACGCATTCTCCGGTCGGAATCGCTGTCTCCGGGGACCTCGTGGGTGAAACGGATATTTCGAGCATGACCGAGCTTATTAGGAGCCCCAGGCGCTTCCTCTACTGGGGTTCAGACGTTGCAAAGGATGGGGGTGAGGGAGGGAGGGAGGGAGGAACTGTGGGCGTGCAATGCCGAGGGAGGAGGAAGATGGAAGCAACAGGTTCAAAACGCCTCTCGCAGAGCCCCGGGTGGGCTGAGAATGAGGATCTAGGAAGATAAGTGCTTCCCACGCGTGGGGCAGGAGCAAGTGGGCTCGGGGGGTGGCTGAGGCATGATTATGTGGATGGGGGTGAGGGCGTGCATTTGGGGTACAGATGCATTTAATAGGCTTTACCTTAGACTGGGTGGCGTGGGGGACCAGTGCGGTGGGGAGACCCCTTCAGAATTGGAAAATGGAGGAGGGGGTCCGTTTTGCAATTTGCAACAGTATCCAGGGAATGGATTTGTGGGTGTTTATTCGCTGCTCCTGGGGGGGGGGACATCACATTGTCATGTGACAGGGGCCTGGGCCCAGCTCCACCCCCACCCGTGCTGTGCGTGGGGTGACTTTCGCAGCCTGGGTTCCCCTGGCCCTCCCCTTTCTTCTTCTGCCAGACGAAGACAAGACACGCTCGCCCGCATGCCAAATTCTCGGGGTTGCTTTCAGCCCCAGAAAAAAAACGATGACTCCTCGCTTTGGGCACCCATCTCCCTTTCAAAGATGCTCCAGGCTCCGGCAAAACAAAGCCTCGCGCAGCCCAGACCGGGGGCGGGGCGGGGGCCTTAGGTGAGAGGTCCTCCTAGGTGAAGGGAAACTGAGAAGCCCAGGTTACACACACACACACACACACACACACACACACAGCCCTCCCTTCAGCGCGCCCCACTTAACAAGCGTTTGCACAGAGTCTGGCCGGAGCTGCTGCGATGAACAAACGCTGACTTCAGCCTTTACCCGGGCTTTCAGGTCACTCGATTGTTTGCAAAACATGTTCTTTTTTTTTTTTTTTTTTTTTTTTTTTTGTCACTTGCCAGTACTTGTTCTCTCTCTGTGAGTAAAACGCAGACGCGTCCAAAGGGATGATGATGTGCAAGCGGGGCCCGCGCCCCGGTCTCGTGCGCCCTCTGCTGGCCACGAGGATGCGCTGCAACTCGGGACAGCAGCGGCTTGGCCATGATATTCAAGGAGGTTGTGCTGAGAGAGAGGACTCCTTAGACCAGTGGTTCTCAACCTTCCTAATGCCGCGACCCTTTCATACAGTTCCTCATGTTGTGGTGACCCCCAACCATAAAACTATTTTCGTTGCTACTTCATAACTGTCATGTTGCTACTGTTACGAATCGTCATGTAAATATCTGATATGCAGGATGTATTTTCATTGTTACAAATTGAACATCATTAAAGCATAGTGATTAATCACAAAAACGGTATGTAATTATCTATGTGTTTTCCGATGGTCTTAGGCGACCCCTGTGAAAGGGTCGTTTGGCCCCCAAAGGGGTCGCGACCCACAGGTTGAGAACCGCTGCCTCAGACATTTCCAGATTCTTCTTTTCAGTGTATGCAAGTCCAGGATTTTGGATAAGATGTTTGAAGAAGAGATTGATGCTGGAGAGCCCCCCCCCCCTTTTAAAATGTTTATTTTTATTTTTAAGTGACTTGGCTAGTTTGGGGTTTGACAGTGTTTACGGAAAGGGCTAAGAAGTTAGCCTAGGCCCCAGCCGGCTTTGCTCAATGGTTAGAGTGTCAGCCACTGGACTGAAGGGCCTGCAGGTTTGAGTCCGGTCAAGAGCATGTACCTCGGTTTCAGGGGCACGTGTGGGAGGCAACCAATCGATGTGTCTCTTTCACATCCATGTTTCTCTCTGTGTGTCTCACCCCCTCCATTCCACTCTCTTAAAAAAATAAAATGGAAAAAATATCCTCAGGAGGTCAGGGTTCCATTCCCGGTCAGGGCACATGCCCAGGTTGTGGGCTCAATCCCCAGTAGGGGGCGTGCAGGAGGCAGCCGATCCATGATTCTCTCTCATCATGGATGTTTCTATCTGTCTCTCTCCCTCTCCCTTCCTCTCTGAAATTAATAAAAATATTTTTTAAAAAGGATCAATAACATGCTTATCCAATGCAATGCCTCCATCACACACAAAAATGACATACGAAGCAACAGGCTTCCATGGGAATGACAGGTTTTTTTTGTTTGTTTGTTTTTTAAATATATATTTTTTAATATATTTTATTGATTTTTTACAGAGAGGAAGGGAGAGAGATAGAGAGTTGGAAACATCAATGAGAGAGAAACATCGATCAGCTGCCTCCCGCACATCTCCTACTGGGGATGTGCCCGCAACCCAGGTACATGCCCTTGACTGGAATCGAACCCGGGACCCTTCAGTCCGCAGGCCGACGCTCTATCCACTGAGCCAAACCGGTTAGGGCTGTTTTTTGTTTTTCGTTCTCGCACTCATCTTTGCAAGGACAGTTAGTTCACCTCCTGCACGTGTATGGTTTTCCCAGGGCCCTTGTGACTCATCAGACAGATGAACCCCGTTGCATTTTTGTGGGGGCAGGCGCGCCACCGCCCAGCCCCCCCAAACCTGCTTCTCCTGGGTTTGGCGTGGCCGTCATTCTGTGGCCGCCCAAGACGCCCTGCTCCCCGCCGTGCCCCGAGGACAGAGCTGACTCGCCCTGGAAACAAACGCCTGGCGGGTCTTTTGCGGTTTCCCCCCAGCCAACCTCAGGAAGCAGGGCCCGCCATCAGATTAGGTAACGGAAAGGCGCACGGTGACTTTGTGCTCTGAAGCACGTGTTTCCACGCCCAGACGCGTGCCATCAGGAAGGAACACGATCAAAGCAGGGATGACCAGGAAGGCCGGGAGGGCAGTAAATGAGTTTCCTGGTGTGTGCGCACTGCTGTCCACGCCTCTCCTTCGTCACAGGAACGGGGGGAGGAGGTGTGTATTCTTTCTCTCAGGCCACCTAAGACAGACACTTTTATTTATTTACCTTATTGATTTCAGAGAGGAAGGGAGAGGGAGAGAGAGAGAAACATCAATGATGAGAGAGAAGCATGGACCGGCTGCCTCCTGCACGCCCCCTGCTGGGGATGGAGCCTGCAACCCTGGCATGTGCCCTGACCGGGAACTGAACTCGGGACCTCCTGGTTCATAGGTTGACGCTCCACCACTGAGCCGGACAAGACAAATACTTTCAAGGCACATACTAGATGCTATTTTTAAAAAGCATGTTCATCTTTAAGGGCTTAAAAAAATCTAAACATGCAGTAAAAACTTCAGCTCCCAAGAAGAACATGGAGCAAAGACACTAAGAGACATGTAAAGGGACCACAAGTGATTTTTTTTAAAAAAAATGTGGGTGGTGGGGACCCCCAGCCTCACTAGCAGTCACAGAATTGAGACGAGCTCTCTATTTCCCCTTCTGACGTTAGAGAAGAGAGAAATGGGCTACTGGCCATTTTTTCCTTCTTCTCACAAAGATGTGCCACTCTCAAGGCTAAGCTCAAGGCTGTAGCAAAGAGCACAACATGAAGAGAGAAATGGGCTACTGGCCATTTTTTCCTTCTTTTCACAAAGATGTGCCACTCTCAAAGCTAAGCTCAAAGCTGTAGCAAAGAGTGCACCATGGCCCGGCCGGTGTGGCTCAGCGGTTGAGCATTGACCTATGAACCAGGAGGTCAGGGTTCGATTCCCGGTCCGGGCACATGCCCGGGTTGCAGGCTCGATCCCCAGTAGGGGGCGTGCAGGAGGCAGCCGGTCCATGATTTCTCTCTCATCATGAATGTTTCTCTCTCTCTCTCCCTTCTTCCTCCCTCTCTCTGAAATCAATAAAAATATATTTTAAAAAGGTAAGAAGAAGGAGTGTTCTTTGCGGCCTGGATGTATACAGTAGGCATCTATCAGCGGCGTGGATACCTGGGTCGATACCAGGAAGGCGTGTCACTGTCCAGAAACGGGCCCCAGCACCGGTGTTGAGATGCAGCCGCAACCACAAAGCCAGAGGCCTCTCTCGCCCTCTGAGCCGAGCTTGCACTTGAACGCGAGCCCCCGGTGTGTGTGTGTCCCTGCGGGGCCCGTGCCTGCCTTGTTAGGAAATCGGCGACGACGCCGCGGAGCCCGCGGGGCCTCGCATAGCTCCGTGTACAGTAACGGAGAGTGGAACTAGGGCCGCGAGCTCGGAGCCTCAGACAAGCGATAAATATAGACTCCTCTCCCAATTCCTCTGCCGTTAGTCATGGAGGGACAGTGCGCGTTTCATAAACTTATAAGGAATATACAAACAGTTCCCGATCTAAAATAACTTGGAGTAATTTTGAAGTGTGTGAAAAGAATATTTTTTTTTTTCCCCTCCGCCCTGGCCATGTAAGCATCTGTGACAGGCGACGGGCGTCTTTATGTGGCCGTGCCTGGCGGTCACAACGCTGGGGAAGGTGCAGCAGAATCTATGGGGATCTTTCTCCTTTCTTTCTCTCTCTCTCTCCCCCTCTCCCTCCTCCTCCTCTTCTTCTGGAGAAATACTACAAGATAATAATAATAAAAATTTAAAAGCAGGATGAGGGGGTGTGAGTTGTGTGGGAGACACCTGTGCGTCCCTGGTGAAGAACTGGACACAGGCCGCCCTCATCACACTTCACTAGAGCAGGCGGGTCCTGCCTGGTCGGGGGAACTGTCTCTCCTCCTTTTTCTTGATTTTTTTCTCCCATTAAATCTTGTCTAGCCCGGCCCGCGTGGCTCAGTGGTTGAGCATCGACCTAAGAACCAGGAGGTCACGGGTTCCATTCCCCTTCGGGGCACATGCCCGGGTTTTGGGCTCGATCCCCAGTGTGGGGCGTGCGTGCAAGAGGCTGATCCATGATTCTTTCTCCTCATTGATGTTTCTCTCTCTCTCACCCTCTCCCTTCCTCTCTGATAATAAAAATATTTTTATAATAAAATAAAATGGATTAAAAAAAGTCATAACCCACAGCCCCGCCGGAGGATTCCGACCCGCCCTACGTTCCCCGCGGGTGGCGAGCCTGCTTTGTATCTTTGCGCCGGTGGCAGCCTTTTCTCCCCTCTCACTAATGAGCTCTTGAAATTTTTACTTGATACTGTTGCCATTGTAACTTGTCCCTCCCCCTCTGCTTTCCTGGGGGGGGCCTTCTTTCTTCCCCGTCCTCTCAGTAGTCTGCCCAGCACCGCCTGTCGGGTCTGGGAGAGACGGAAGCCATGCGACCGGTATTGTGTGGAGGTGACTGTTGCCTTTGTTGGCTAATGAAACGTTCGCAGAGGCATTCAGGAGCCATCATGACCCGTTTCCCTGCACCCCTCGGCCTCCCCTCTGTACCGGCCAGGCAGGAACAAGGTCCCTGGGGCCGGGGGGTGGGAGGGAGGAAAGGGGGGGCCTAGGAATCGGTGACGAGTGTGAATCAGACTTGGTCTTGGGAATCAGACTTGTTTGGGGGGACGGGTTCCGGGGGCCTCGGAGTCTCCCTGCGTCTAGTTGCTCCATCTAGTTAGTAACTCAGTGGTTCTCAACCTTCTGGCCCTTTCAATACAGTTCCTCATGCTGTGACCCAACCGTAAAATTATTTTCCTGGCTACTTCCTAACTGTCATGTTGCTACTGTGTTGAATCGTCATGTCAATACCTGATATGCAGGATGGTCTCAGGCGACCCCTGTGAAAGGGTCGTTCGACCGCCAAAGGGGTGGCGGCCCACAGGTTGAGAACCGCTGGTGTAGTTGCTCCGGCCGCCTGGTGGCGCAGCCATTTCCTTATACATAGTTGCATCTGCACCGAGAATGTATCTGTGGAGCGAGCTGCTGTACAATGTTGCAACTTAGCGGGGACCCTGACTGACACACGGGGCCTTGTCATTGGCGCTGGAGAATGTCCTGGGAGGCTGTGTGTGCAGTAGCTCAGTGAATAAAGAGGGCGTAGGTGGGCACCTGTGATCCAGTGAGGCAAACCGTATAGGGCCCCCCTTTTTTTAATATTTAAAAGCGGAAACCCCACCCTAGCTGGTGTGGCTCAGTGGATAGAGCATCAGCCTGTGGACTGAAGGGTCCCGGGTTCGATTCCTGGTCAAGGGCACGTGCCCGGGTTGCGGGCTCGATCCCCAGTAGGGGGCGTGCAGGAGGCAGCCGATCCATGATTCTCTCTCATCATGGACGTTTCTCTCTCTCTCTCCCTCTCCCTTCCTCTCTGAAATCGATAATATATTTTAAAAAAGAGGAAAGCAACATGCTCACCCCGTGCCCTTCTGCCCCACAGCCTGCCCGAGCGCGTGCGGGAAGCGGGCGTGCACGGAGAACAACGAATGCTGCCACCCCGAGTGCCTGGGCGGCTGCACGGCCCCCGACGACGAGGCGGCCTGCGTGGCCTGCAAGCACTACTACCACGAGGGCGTCTGCGTGACCGACTGCCCCCCCAACACCTACCGCTTCGAGGGCTGGCGCTGCGTGGACCGCGACTTCTGCGCCACCATCCCCAACGCCGACAGCTTCGAGCTGGAGGGCTTCGTGATCCACGACGGCGAGTGCATGCAGGAGTGCCCCTCCGGCTTCATCCGCAACGACAGCCTGAGGTCCGTCTCCCCGCCCGGGGGTCCCCCGGCCCCCAGCCTTTGTCCCGTCTTTGGGGGGGCGACCCTGGGGGAGGTGACGGGGGTGGGTCCACCTGAGAGAGCGGGCCTACGTTACATTTTTAAAAATAGAAAGGGTGTCCCAAAATTCACGCCAGAAGTAATTTTGATAGAAAACACAGGTTTATAATGAAAAATTGTAAATTTTTTATTGGTTCGTAAAGGATACAGTCTAGGGTTATGTGTGGAATGGCACATCGGGTAAATGGCCTCCACGGCTCTGCTGGCACCTACGCAGTCTTTTGTTGAAATTTTGCGTGACCGTTTTTGCATAAATGCGGCTGAATTTCGATGAGGGTCATTTTCATCTTGAAGGCTTGGTTCGTCGACAAAATTGTCGCATTTGGGGTTCAGAAAATCCATGAGTGATTGTTGAGAAACAAATGCATCCACCACGTGTCACTGTTTGGTGCGGATGTTGGGCTGGAGGCATCATTGGACCATTCTTCATCGAAAACACGGCTGCTCAGGCAATAACAGTTAATGGTGCTCGCTATCACGACATGATAATCCAGTTCATTTACCCGATGTGCTATTCCATACATAACCCTATACTGTATACTTTATGAATCAATAAAAAATGTACAATTTTTAATTATAAACCTGTGTTTTCTATCAAAATTACTTCTTGCGTGAATTTTGGGACACCCAATATTTCAAACAACAACCACCACACAGCGGTGTTGATCGCGTGGCCGGCTAGAATGAACACGGATCCGTGTGGGCTCTCTTCGGGGCGAGGAGACACTCTGACCTCCGCATTTGGGGGGGCTCCTTTCTCTCCCGCAGCATGTACTGCATCCCCTGCGAAGGGCCGTGCCCCAAAATCTGTGAGGAAGACAAGGGGACGAAGACCATCGACTCGGTGACCTCGGCTCAGATGCTCCAAGGCTGCACCATCTTCAAGGGCAACCTGCTCATTAACATCCGCAGGGGCAGTAAGTATCCCTCCCCCCTTCCCCCCTTTTCTAAACCCCCCCCCCCCCGTTTTGCAGGATCTCTTGGTTTTCTTGGGTTGGCGCCTTTTCTACCCGTCCCCGACTCACAACTAAAATACAGGCCTAGAAAAACAGCGCGGCGCCCAGCCCGCTGGCTCAGTGGTTGAGCATCGACCCACGAACCAGGAGGTCACTGTGCCATTCACCAACAGGGCGCATGCCCTGTTGTGCACTCGATCCCCACTAGGGGGCGTGTGGGGAGGCAGCCGGTCCATGATTCTCTCTCATCATGGATGTTTCTCTCTCTCTCTCCCTCTTCCTTCCTGTCTGAAATCAATAAAAATATGTGTTTTGTTTTGTTTTTTAAGAAAAACAAAATACAACAAAGGCTGCTCTCCAGACGCCGTGGCCTTAGCTAATTGACGGATGGCATTTATGATTTTACTTTCTTTTCCTCCGCCTGGGAGCTACCATGTCCAGCCTCCTAGAAACACACCCTCCACTGCCTGGGGGAGGGGGGGG
>NW_005365723.1:1670490-1672690 GCF_000412655.1 Myotis brandtii | reverse complement strand
CACCAGCAGCCTGAGCATCTCAGAGTCACCCCCAGAGCAGGCCCTGCCACGGTGTCGCTTGCCTGTGAGTGGGAACGGGGTGCTCCCCCTTGCTCTGAGCGAGAGCTGGGTGACGCGGCGCCCCCTTCCCGCAGATAACATCGCCTCGGAACTGGAGAACTTCATGGGGCTCATCGAGGTGGTCACGGGCTACATCAAGATCCGCCACTCCCACGCGCTGGTCTCCCTGTCCTTCTTCAAAAGCCTCCGCCAGATCCTAGGCGAGGACCAGCTGGAGGGGTGAGTGCTTCCTGCGCGCATGCGTGCGCGGCCCAGGGTCGGCTGTGCGCTTGGAGGGTTCTGCGTTCCGGTGTAGCTCAACGGTTAGAGCGTCAACCTATGACCCAGGAGGTCCCGGGTTCGATTCCCGGTCAGGGCACATGCCCAGGTTGCACTGTGGCTCGATCCCCAGAAGGGGGCGTGCAGGAGGCAGCCAATCCGTGATTCTCTCTCATCCTTGATGTTTCTCTCCCTCTCCTTTCCTCTCTGAAATCAATAAAAATATATATTTTTTAAATATAGTCTTTGGATGTAAAGGCAATGAGCCTTGGAAACAATGAGGAAATCGCACTTACTGAGTAACTGACTGGATAGCCACTTCCTCCAGGAAACAATGAAAAAAACCACCTGTGTGCATGTGTGTGTGCACGCGCATGTGTGCGTGCATGTGTGCGTGTGCACGTGCACACGTGTGTTAAAGATGTGCAGGCGAGTCTCTGCCTTTACTGTCTCTGAATTCTCCTCTCATGGGAGGGGTTTGGGGGAAGCCGGGCCCCACGCCGGGGCTGAGAAACATAGCGGTATTGCCAAGCAGCTTAGGAGCGGCCTGATGATGAGGTGGCAGGGGTTTCGGTGGTGTGTCTCTGTCCCTTACGCTGGCTCCGTAGGCCTGGGTTTTATGGCTCCTGGGATCCGGTCCCCCCGCCTTCTCCATGCAGTAAACAGCCTTTGTGTGCCTTCCTCTCTGAAATTAATAAAAATATTTTTTTTTAATATTGTCTTTGGATGTAAAGGCAGTGAGCCTTGGAAACAATGAGGAAATGGCACTTACTGAGTAACTGACTGGACAGGGGTTTCGGTGTTGTTTCTCTGTCCCTTACGCCGGCTCCGTATGCCTGGGTTTTATGGCTCCTGGGATCCAGTTCCCCGCCTTCTCCGTGCCGTAAACAGCCTTTGTGTTCGCGGCGAAAAGGTCACCTTGCTTCTCAGAGAGGGTCACCCCACACACAGCCTTTCCGCGTGCCTGTGGCTCGCGCGTCAGACTCCTGGTTCCGGATGCTTTTTAAATTTATTTTTACTGATTTCAGACAGGAAGGGTAAGGGGGAGGGGGGAGAGAGAGAAACATCAATGATGAGAGAGACATATCCACTGGTTGCCTCCACACCCGCCCAGAACCCGGGCCGGGGATGGAACCTACACCCCAGGTATGTACCCGTGACTGGGAACAGGGCCCGAGACCCTTTGGTCTGCGCGCCGACACCCTAACCACATAGCAACCCCGGCCAGGGCTCCGTATCAACGTGAATACACCCGCTGTGTTGGCAGGAACTACTCCTTCTACGTCCTGGACAACCAGAACCTGCAGCAGCTGTGGGACTGGGACCACCACAACCTGACCATCAAGTCCGGGAAGATGTACTTCGCCTTCAACCCCAAGCTGTGCGTGTCCGAGATCTACCGCATGGAGGAGATGACCGGGGCCAAGGGGCGCCAGGGCAAAGGCGACATCAACACCAGGAACAACGGGGAGCGGGCCTCCTGTGAGTGGGTGCCTGTGTGCGCATGCATGTATGTGCGTGTGCATCTGTGCATGTGTGCACACGTGTGTATGTATGTGTGCACACGTGTGCCTGTGTGCACAGGATGCACACGTGTGTGTGCATGTGTTGACGATATGCAGATGAATCTCTGCCTTTACTGTCTCTTAATTCTCCTCTAATCAAAACCCTGTGGGCCCCGCTGGGTAATGAAGGGACCCCTCTTCCAATCTAGACCGTGTGTGTGTGTGTGTGTGTGTGTGTGTGTGTGTGTCCCTCCTCATTCCACCCGGGAGGGGGGTGGGGGGACACGGGGCCTCCTTCAGGAGCCCTTGGGAGCTCCGTGGGGTGAAATCCATATTTGGGTTATTTCTTAGAAATAAGAAAGCCACTGAAGCATCCA
>NW_005365723.1:1668450-1670357 GCF_000412655.1 Myotis brandtii | reverse complement strand
TGTCACATGACATCCGTCGCTGCCTGTGACCACAATCAGGGAGCAGCAGCCTTGGAGACGAGGGAAGCGGCGCGGGGCAGGGGACCCCGCAGACACGTGGAGGAGGAGGTGGTGGGTGCCCGCGCCTCACGGTGTGCTCCGCGCCCCAGGTGAGAGCGACATGCTGCACTTCACCTCCACCAACACCTGGAAGAACCGCATCATCATCACGTGGCACCGGTACCGGCCCCCAGACTACAGGGACCTCATCAGCTTCACCGTCTACTACAAGGAAGCGTGAGTCCTGCCGGCGTCCCGTCCTGGGGGCGGGGGAGGTGGGGGTCCCTGCTTCCTCCGCTGTCACGTGGCATCCCTCACTGCCAGTGGCAGCCACACGTGGGAAGGCACTGGCTTCAGGGGGTGGAGGCGTTTGAATAAAATAAATCCAAAGGAGCCCGGCCCGCGTGGCCCAGGGGTTGAGCATCTATCTAGGAACCAGGAGGTCATGGTTCAATTCCCGGTCAGGGCACAAGCCTGGGTTGCAGGCTCAACCCCAGTAGGGGGCGTGCAGGAGGCAGCCGCTCCATGATTCTCTCTCATCATGGATGTTTCTGTCTCTCTCCCTCTCCCTTCCTCTCTGACATCAATACCAGTATATTTTTTAAAAGAGAAAGGGGTTGTTTTAAATAATAATAATAATAATGATAATAAAATAAAATGAATAGGTAGATAAAATAACAATAAAGCGGGAGGGTTTCTGAGAGGCTGGGTCGGTTGGCGCCCAGGGCGGCCCTGAGCCGCTCGCTCGCTCGCTCGTCTCCCAGGCCCTACAAGAACGTCACCGAGTACGACGGCCAGGACGCCTGCGGCTCCAACAGCTGGAACATGGTGGACGTGGACCTGCCCGCCAACAAGGACGTGGAGCCCGGCATCCTGCTGCACGGCCTGAAGCCCTGGACGCAGTACGCCATCTACGTGAAGGCCGTGACGCTGACCATGGTGGACAACGACCACATCCGCGGGGCCAAGAGCGACATCCTCTACCTCCGCACCAACGCCTCAGGTACCGCGTGCGCCGCCGCCTCAGTCCTCCGCACGCGCCCTCTCCCCTCCCTCCTTCCTTCCCTCTCTCCCTTCCTCCCTCCCTCTCTCTTCCACTCCCTCTTTTCTTCCCTCCTTCTCTCCTTCTCTCTCCCTCTCCCTCCCTTCCCCTCGCTCTCCCTCTCCCTCTCCCTCTCTTCTTCGTTCCCTCTCTCCCTCCCTTTTTCCCTCTCTCCCTCCCTCCCTCTCTTTCTCTCTCTCTCTCCCTCTCTCCCTCTCTCTCTCTCTCTTTCTCTCTCTCTCCTCCCTCTCTCCTTCCAGCCCCTTTTACTTCCCCTTTTCATCTGGGTTCTTGCCGTGTGAACCAGTGACTCCAAAATTTCAGATGAAACGCGTGCTGCTCATGTTCACCGCCTGCAACACGTGTGCAAACTCCACGTGTGGACTCGCTGGGGGCTCCCGGGCATCCTCCCGCCCCGGGTCCCCCAGCACCTTGTCCGGCCACCGCTCAGCCACGTGTGGTCTCCCCGAGGTGACCGGTCATGGATGCCCAGAGGGAGATGCCGGCACTGGCCTGCGCTCTCGGCCCTCCTCTCACGGCCGGACGTGGTTTGCACGGAGTCTGAGGGCCTGGATCTCGGGTCCCTTCCGGCTCCCAAAACGCCTCCGTTCTCCCTCCAGTGCCTTCCATCCCCCTGGATGTCATCTCGGCCTCCAACTCGTCCTCCCAGCTGATCGTCAAGTGGAACCCGCCCTCCCTGCCCAACGGCAACCTGAGCTACTACATCGTGCGCTGGCAGCAGCAGCCGCAGGACGCCTACCTGTACCGGCACAACTACTGCTCCAAAGGCACGCGGCTGCGGCGGGAGGGGGGGCAGGGGGCGCCC
>NW_005365723.1:1664514-1668172 GCF_000412655.1 Myotis brandtii | reverse complement strand
GGGTCAGGTCGGGGGCCGTGACCACCCAGCGGGGTGACCTGGCCCTCCGGCGCCTCTCTCCCCCGAGCAGACAAGCTCCCCGTCCGCAAGTACACGGACGGCACCTTCGACATCGAGGAGGTGACGGAGAACCCCAAGACCGAGTCGTGCAACACCCCGAAGGGGCCCTGCTGCGCGTGTCCCAAAACCGAGGCCGAGAAGCAGGCGGAGAAGGAGGAGGCCGAGTACCGCAAAGTCTTCGAGAACTTCCTGCACAACTCCATCTTCGTGCCCAGGTGCTGTCCAAGCCGAAAGTCTGTCCCGGCTGCCGGGCAGGGCTCCCTGGGGCGGGCCTGTCGCCTCCCCTCCCCCCTGGTAGTGGGTGGATCCGTGACCTCGGGGCGGCACCAAGTCGCCATCAAGGAGGGACAAGTGCCCGGCGGCCAGTGTGGCTCAGTGGTTGCGCGTTGACCTCTGAACCAGGAGGTCACAGTTCCATTCCCGGTCAAGGGCAAATGCCCGGGTTGCAGGCTCGATCCCCAACAGGGGGCGTGCAGGAGGCGGCCGATCCATGATTCTCTCTCATCATGGATGTTCCCCTCTCTCTCTCTCCCTCTGCCATCCTCTCTGAGATCAATAAAAATATATATTTTAAAAAAATAAAAATGATAAAATAGGAAGGAAATCCCTGTACTATTGGTTGGCTCTTAGGCAGGAGGGCTGCATAGCTCCTTTCACTCCCGGGTGACGAGTTTGCTCTTCTCTCCGTGACTCCAACCCGAGGCGGAGACAAGACAGAAGCGGTGGAGGCCCCTGCGAGCCTGGTGAGGCCCCAGCGAGCCTGGTGTGTGTGTGTCTCTCCTTTGCAGGCCCGACAGGAAGCGCAGGGACGTGGGGCAGATCTCCAACACCACCCTTTCCGGCCGGAGCAGGAACAGCACGGTGACGGACCCCTTCAACAGCACGGACCCAGATGACAGGGAGACGGACTACCCTTTCTTCGAGAGCAGGGTGGACAAGAAGGAGAGGACCGTCATCTCCAACCTGAAGCCCTTCACCCTCTACCGCATCGACATCCACAGCTGCAACCACGAGGCCGAGAAGCTGGGCTGCAGCGCCTCCAACTTCGTCTTTGCGAGAACCATGCCTGCAGGTACGGCGCGATCCAGCTGCACCCACCCCGAGACTCCCTGCTTTTACAGAATGGGGGCTGCCGGGCCGGCGTGGCTCCGTGGTTGAGCGTCGACCTAGGAACCAGAAGGTCAGGGTTCGATTCCCAGTCAGGGCAGGTGCCCCGGTGGCGGGCTTGATCCCCAGTAGGGGGCGTGCCAGCCGATCAGTGATTCTCTCTCGTTGTTGATGTTTCTGTTTCTATCTCCCTTCCTTTCTAAAATAAATAAAAACATATTTATAAAAATAAAGAAATAAATAAAAAGAGTGAGTGCTCATCTGGGGGCAGCCTGGTAGACCCCTCCTGGCGACATCACTCCCATCCCCAGAATCTCCGCACAAAGTATAAAAGAGCACAGAGGTCACTTCAAGGTCACTGCTCCCCCTCCTGCTGGGTTCACGGTGCGAGCCTGGTAGACCCCTCCTGGCGACATCACTCCCATCCCAGAATCTCCGCACAAAGTACAAAAGAGCATGGAGGTCCCTTCAAGGTTACTGCTCCCCCTCCTGCTGGGTTCATGGTGCGTATTTCCATGGCCTTTCCCCATCTGTGCCAGGTCCCTCCCAAGTCCTCACAGCTTCAGTGAAGTCCCCAGGTCGCTGCCTTTGACTCCAAGTGACCTTCACTCCCAAGGTCATCTCCTGGAGCCGCCCTTGGTCCTTCTTGTTGGGTCTTCTCCATCCCCTTGTAGGTCAGAAGCTGCCTGTCGCTCAGACAGGCGCCCACTTTCCATGGCCTTTCCCCATCTGTGCCAGGTCCCTCCCGAGTCCTCACAGCTTCAGCGAAGTCCCCAGGTCGCTGCCTTGGCTGCGAGTGACCTTCACTCCCCAAGGTCAGAAAGGCGCCCAGCCATCTTTAAGGATGGATGCAGCCCTAGCCGGTTTGGCTCAGTGGACAGAGTGTCAGCCTGCAGACTGAAGGGTCCCGGGTTCGAGCCCCAGTAGGGGGCGTGCAGGAGGCAGCCGATCCATGAGTCTTTCTCTCATGGATGTTTCTGTCTCTCTCTTCCTCTCTGAAATCAATAGAAATAAAAAATTTTTTTTTTAAAATTAAAAGGGTGGGTGCGGTGCCCGGTTCCCTGTCCCGGTGGTGGCAGGGGGTGGCCGAGGCTGGCATCACGAGACTCAGGGCATCACGTGCCTCCGCCTCCCAGACTGGTGCTGGGTGCGGGCGTCCAGCTCACGGGGACTGTGTGGTCGCTGCCCTCAGTCCTGGGTTGGAGGAGGGCTCGCGTGGCCCGGCATTGGCATCCCTCCCGGGGGACCAAATCCCACTTCATTGCTTGTGTTTAATGGTTACACAGATGGAGCGGATGACATTCCCGGACCGATAACCTGGGAGGTGAAGCCTGACAACACCATCTTCTTAAAGTGGCCCGAACCGGAGAATCCCAACGGACTGATTCTCATGTACGAGATAAAGTACGGATCGCAGGTCGAGGTAAGACGGGGCCGGGGACCGGGTCCGCGTGTGTCTCCTTCCCAGGAGACCAGGGGTTCCAGTACGGCACAGGCCCTTCCCGCTTAGCTTGACTTTAAATAATAAAATAAAGGCTGAGCCCAGCCGGCGTGGCTCAGTGGTTGAGCGTCGACCTGTGAACCAGGAGGTCCTGGTTCGATTCCCGGTCAGGGCACATGCCTGGGTTGCGGGCTCCATCCCCAGTAGGGGGCGTGCAAGAGGCAGCCGATCCATGATTCTCTCTCATCATTGATGTTTCTCTCTCTCTTCCCCTCTCCCTTCCTCTCTGAAATCAATAGAAATATATTTTTTTAAAAAAACAAAAAACTTGGGTGCCTTTTAAGCAGTGATTCTCAACCTTCTGGCCCTTTAAATACAGTTCCTCATGTTGTGACCCAACCATGAAATTATTTTCGTGGCTACTTCCTAACTGTCATGTTGCTACTGTGATGAATCGTCATGTAAATACCTGATATGCAGGATGGTCTTAGGCGACCCCTGTGAAAGGGTCTTTCGACCGCCAAAGGGGTCGCGACCCACAGGTTGAGAACCGCTGCTTTGAAGGCTTGCTTTCTTCCCTTTTTTTGCAAATCAGGATCGCGGGCAGGTGGGAGGGAGAGGCTGGGCCGCGAGAGCCGCCCGTTGTTTCTCGCGTGTCTGTGGGAGGTCGACACGGATCTGTCCCCCTCCCCCCAGGACCAGCGGGAGTGCGTGTCGCGGCAGGACTACCGGAAGCACGGCGGGGCCAAGCTGCAGAAGCTCAGCCCGGGGAACTACACGGCCCGCATCCAGGCCACCTCTCTGTCGGGGAACGGGTCCTGGACGGAGCCCGTGTTCTTCTACGTCCAGGACAAAGGTGAGGCCAAGGGAGGGAGCGGCTGGGAGGCGGGAGAGACGCGGGCCAGGGCTGGGGAGGCCGGGTTCGTCCTGGCCGTTCGCGTCTCTGTCCTGGGAGTGCTGCCGGGGACAGGGCCGAGCCGGGGCTGCAGGGAGCTCAGGGCTCTCGGACTCCTAACTGGACTGTACGTTTGGGGAGAATTCAGAGCTGCT
>NW_005365723.1:1659934-1664320 GCF_000412655.1 Myotis brandtii | reverse complement strand
ATGATGAGAGAGAATCATGGATCGGCTGCCTCTTGCACGCCCCCTACTGGGGATGGAGCCCGCAACCCAGGCATGTGCCCTGACCGGGAATCGAACTGTGACCTCCTGGCTCCTAAGTCAACACTCAACCACTGAGCCACACCGGCCGGGCTATGTGTGTGCATGTGTTTTAATTGTCTGTGGCACTGTCTTCAGACAGATAAGAAGGCCAGTACGACTCGAGCACTGGATAAGTAAGAATCTCTCTGCATTTTATTTCAGCAAATGCATGCATTTCCCTTTATAGTCGTTAAGCTGCAGACAAAGGCTATTTTGCTGGAGCCCATCGTGTGAACTATGATGGCAGAGTACCCTGTACTTTAAAAAGAAAAACGGGCCCCGGCGGGCGTGGCTCAGTGGTTGAGCATTGACCTTTGACCCAGGAGGTCTCCGTTCGATTCCTGGTCAGAGCACATGCCCAGGCTGTGGGCTCCATCCCCGGTAGGGGTCGTGCGGGAGGCAGCTGAACCTTGACTCTCTCTCATCATTGATGTTTCTGTCTGCCTTTCCCTCTCTCTCTAAAAATCAATGGAAAAATATCCTCAGATGAGGATTAACAAAAAAATGAATGAGTGAATGAATGAATGAATGAATGAAATGAAACGAGTAGCCTGTTCACCTCGTGACCTTTGACCCTTGCCCCTTGCGCTCCCGCAGCGGCGTACGACAGCCACGCCCACCTGGTCATCGCGCTGCCCATCGCCATCGTGCTGACCGTCTTGGGGCTGGCCCTCACGCTGTACGTCATCCACCGGAAGCGGTGAGTGGCTCGGGGAGAAGACGCCCAGGTGGGTGTCGGGTGCTCGGGGCCGACGGGGTGTGAGTCAAGGTCAACTTTTTGAGGGAACAGTTTAGGGCTCGGAAAAGCTGGTTTTCCAATCCGATGTGCTTCCTGGGAACAGAGAATGTTTTATTTGTTTGTTTATTTATTTTTGGTGAATCTTCACTCGATATTTTTCCATTGATTCTTAGGGACAGTGGATGGGGGGGCGGCGGGGAGAGAGAGGAACATTGATGCGAGAGAGACACGTTAATGGGTTGCCTCCTGCACATGCCCCGACCCGGGCCAGGATCAGGTTTGCAACCCAGGTACGTGCCTTCGGTTGGGGCCGTCTTGGGGCTGGCCCTCACGCTGTACGTCATCCACCGGAAGCGGTGAGTGGCTCGGGGAGAAGACGCCCAGGTGGGTGTCGGGTGCTCGGGGCCGACGGGGTGTGAGTCAAGGTCAACTTTTTGAGGGAACAGTTTAGGGCTCGGAAAAGCTGGTTTTCCAATCCGATGTGCTTCCTGGGAACAGAGAATGTTTTATTTGTTTGTTTGTTTGTTTGTTTTTGGTGAGTCTTCATTCGAGGATATTTTTCCATTGATTCTTAGGGACAGTGGATGGGGGGGGCGGGGAGGAGAGAGAGAGAGGAACATTGATGCGAGAGAGACACGTTAATGGGTTGCCTCCTGCACATGCCCCGACCCGGGCCAGGATCAGGTTTGCAACCCAGGTACGTGCCTTCGGTTGGGGGGCCGACGCTCTGTCCACTGAGCCAAACCGGCCAGGGTGAGAATGTTTTCTAATGATTCAAAAGCAACACCATTTTTCTGATGGTGACGTCATCCCCTCACTGGCCACTCAATCACACAGACACTGCTGCCCTGCTAAGCTTCCCCAAGCCTGATCTGTTAGCCCTGTCGATCCAGTAACCCTTTCGGTTCATTTCCAATGAAGTTCAGAGATGAATGTTTCTTTCAAAACTCTAGTCTGGCTCAGAGTTTGAGCATTGACCTATGAACCAGGAGGTCACGGTTTGAGTCCGGGTCAGAACACATGCCCGCATTGTGGGCTCGATCCCCAGTAGGGGGCGTGCAGGAGGCAGCCGATCCATGATTCTCTCTCATCATGGATATTTCTCTCTCTCTCTCCCTCTCCCTTCCTCTTTGAAATTAATAAAAATATATCTTAAAAATTAATCAATAAAGGCTCTAATCTGCCCTAGCCGGTTTGGCTCAGTGGATAGAGCATCAGCTCAGGGACTGATGGATCCCGGGTTCGATTCCTGTCAAGGGCATGTACCTGAGTTGCAGGCTCGATCCCAGGAGGCAACCAATCCATGTGTCTCTCTCACATCGATGTTTCTCTCTCTCAGTCTCTCCCCCTCCCTTCCACTCCCTCAAGAAAAACAAAATCAATGGAAAAATATCCTCGCGTGAGGATTAACAAAAGAAATAAGTAAAAAAGGCTCTCATATGAGGGCTCCAAGCTCCGCTCACTCTTTCTCCGGGAGCCGAATGAAATAGAATGAATAAAATGGCGACAACAGAGATGCGAGCCTCTACAGAAATGCGTGGGGATGGATGGGGTTTTTTCTTTGCCTAACGTGTCCCCCTTTTGGCTGGCGCAGTAATCGGATGGGCAATGGAGTGCTGTACGCGTCTGTGAACCCGGAGTATTTCAGCGCGGCCGACGGTAAGCTCAGCTCCCTGCGTGGGGGCGCCGGTCCGGCCGCTTGCGGGAGGGTGGCTCACCTAGGGGAGGAAGAGGTCTGCATGATTTGGAGGTACTCCGTCTTCGGTAACACTTCTTTATATAAAAAAAAAATCAAAGTTCTTAGCAGTTCGCCGAGTATCTCAAAAAGCCCGCACTGCCCAGCCGGTGTGGTTCAGTGGTTGCGCATCAGCCCATGAAACCTTCACATTCTTTCTTGCCCTTTGTCTTTGAAATCCAGGGTGAATCTTAGACTTACAGCATGTCTCCAGGTGGACTGCTTTCTGGGTCTTATTTTTCATTATTTTTTAAACGTATCTTTATTGTGGAAAGTATGACCGATGTCCCCTTTGGTTTTTTGGGTGTGTTTTTTTTCCCATTGACACCCCCCAACCACCTCCATTCCGCACCCGGAGTTCTTCTTATGTGCTGTTAGTATCCTCGAATTTTCTGGGGCTCCTTGAGGATTTGAAATGCCAGAATTTGAGGGCACGGTTGCCTCCTGGAATCCACAGCACCTGGGACATTGCGGGACAAGCCCAGTCGCTGCCCCCCATGTCCTCCTAGGCTGGCTTCCGGAAGCGGCATGGTGCATTCTTCTCCCCAGAGGTCCCCCCCAAATCACGTGCTGCCCAGGCAGGTGCCCGTGGCTACACCCCCTTCAGCTCCCTTTTCTCCCTCCGCAGTGTACGTGCCCGACGAGTGGGAGGTGGCCCGGGAGAAGATCACCATGAACCGGGAGCTGGGCCAGGGCTCCTTCGGCATGGTGTACGAGGGCGTGGCCAAGGGCGTGGTCAAGGACGAGCCGGAAACCCGGGTGGCCATCAAGACCGTCAACGAGTCGGCCAGCATGCGGGAGCGGATCGAGTTCCTCAACGAGGCTTCGGTGATGAAGGAGTTCAACTGTCACCACGTGGTAAGAGCCGGCGAATCCCGGCACGGGGAGGACCACGGCAAGAGAGGCCACGCCTGTGGATTTGGCAACTCGCCCCCCTCCGGTGTCCAGAGCCCCCTCCCCCCTCACCGCCTCACTGCTGCCCCCAGACACCCGTGCACACTTACACTCTGGGTGTGACAGGCTGTGGCCGTGAATGATGTAAATACCCAGATGGCCCTTGGCAGGAAAAAGGTTCCCCACCCCTGGCACGTGGAGGGTTGGCCCGTGCATCCGGGCGGTGGAGGCGCACCCGCCCCACGTGGGTGCTCCTCTGAGTCCTCTGAGTCCTCCTCTCTGTCTCCCTCCCTCCCTCCCTCCCTCCCTCCCAGGTGCGTTTGCTGGGCGTGGTGTCCCAGGGCCAGCCGACCCTGGTCATCATGGAGCTCATGCCCCGCGGTGACCTCAAGAGTTACCTCAGGTCTCTGAGACCGGAAATCGAGGTGGGTTTTGGTTTTGTTTGTTTGTCTGTTTGTTTTTAACATATATGGGTTTTTGTTGTTGTTTAACCCTCACCCATGCATATTTTATTCCGTTGATTTTTAGAGAGAGTGAAGGGGGAGGGAGGGACAGAGAGAAACACCGATTGGTTGCCTCCCGCATGCCCCCAACCAGGGCTGGGAGCCGGCAACGTAGGTATGTGCCCTTGACGGGAATCGAACCCAGGACCCTTTCGTCTGCAGTGTGACGCTCTATCCACTGAGCCAAACTGGCTGGGGTTGGGTTTGGGTTTTGATTGACGTCACATGTGATACGTTCTCCTTTCCATGTCTTTGAATCTGTCTACATTGAATGCTTGGTCGTAGATCCTTTCTGGGGCCAGTTCCCTCCTGCACGGCCACCTCCCCGACTCCACCCAGAGACCCACGTCAGCACTGAGCCCTCCCTGAAGCCTGGCCTGTCCCAGCTTCCTGCCCCCGTCCCCCCCCCACCCCCA
>NW_005365723.1:1654275-1659899 GCF_000412655.1 Myotis brandtii | reverse complement strand
CACACACACACACACACACACACACACACGCCCCCTCCCTGCCCTGACCGCAGTCTGTGTCCTTGAGACCAGGAAGCTGAACTTGTCAAACTCTGTGCCTGAAGTTCAGGCTCCGTCCTATGCTTTGGGATGATAACCTCGCACGATTTTAGCGCCATCCAAAAAAGAAAACATCCATCTCTGTTTTGAGCTTCAAATCCTTTTTATAAAAAAAATATATTTTTTGATTTTTTTAGAGAGAGAGGAAGGGGGAGAGAGAGAGAGAGATAGAAACATCATCAATTGGCTGCTGTTGGTAAATGTTTCCCAAAATCATGCTTAATCGAAAAAGACATTTTAAGTTTTTTCCTATTCCGCTTTCCGAAGCAATGGCTAGCACCCAAGGTTATCTTAGCCAAAATTTGGTTATCGTAAGATGTTCTCCGGTAATTTTTAAATAAAACATTAAGTCATCTCATTGCGGGAGGGCTTACAGCTCTGCCCTGTCCTGCCACCTTTGAATCACTCCACACCAGAGGCGGATTTGGCAGCGGGGTTTCATTTCTTATTACAGATTTTAGATTCCAAATACAAATTAAGATTTTAATTTGGACAAGAAACCACATTGAGGTGACCATAGCACTCTTTTTTTTTCAGCCTGATTTAAAAGAGTACCTTTTAATATTCCAATTTCTTTATAATTTGGCTTTTTTGCACAGGTGATTCTATTAACGGAGAACTAAACATTTCAGGGTTAGGACATGGAGGGGGCCATGAAGGCCATTTCTTCCAATTTTTTTTTTTCTTTCTGCTCCTCTTTAGGAGCGGAGGGTGCAAGGGGAGGAGATTTATCCTTCTTGGCCTCTCCTAAAGGCTCTAGCAAATGAAATACCGTGTTCCACAAGGGGAAACAATTTGGAGGCAAGTTTTTTTCCCTGTTGCTGGCCTTTTTTTTTTTTCAAGTTCTGACTAACTTTTTGGCAAACATTCAAGATCTCATGTACCTTTTTCAAGAAAACAAGGGTTATGTTCTATAATAACATGCACAGACTATAAGAGATTACCTTCTAGCCAGGACTGGTTTGGCTCGGTGGATAGAGCATCTGCCTGCGGACTGAAGGGTCCCGGGTTCGATTCCGGTCAAGGGCATGTACCTGGGTTGCGGCTACTTCATAACTGTAATGTTGCTACTGTTATGAATCGTAATGTAAATATCTGATATTCAGGATGGTCTTAGGCGACCCCTGTGAAAGGGTCGTTTGACCGCCAAAGGGGTTGCAACCCACAGGTTGAGAACCACTTCTAGCGGCTCCGATTTAAACTGCAGATAACATGCTTCCTTAGAGATAACATGCTAAGGTTACTGCTCTGGCTTGTTTCTGGCCCTCCACACCAGCCCTTCCCTAGGACACTTGTTTTACAATCTGTGAACTTTATGTTAGTTTTCTGTTTTTGTTTTTTGTGAAGTTCCCGTCGGGCGCCGGATGTCGTAAATGTTTCCCTCCACGTCCCGCGTGGCTCAGGGTTCAGGATCTGGAAGAGGAGCCGCACACAAATGAAAGAGAAAAGACACGAGATAATTTGGAAATATTGGGGGAACCGGCAGGTAAGTCCAACTCAGGAGGAAGTCTTTTCTCTTGTCTTTTCTCTTTCATTTGTGTGCAGCTCCTCTTCCAGATACTAAACCCTGAACCACGTGGGAGGTGGAGGGAAACATTTACGATTGGCTGCCCTCCTGCACGTCCCCTACTGGAGAGCCCGCAACCAGGGCATGTGCCCCGATCGGGGCTCGAACCGATGACCTCATTGTTCCTGGGTCGATGCTCAACCACTGAGCCACACCAGCCAGGCGTGAGCTTTAAATTCTAAATGGGCTGAAGTCTGTGCCGTTATCATTCGTCACCCTGGTGCACCCCCCCTCCTGTTGTGCGAACCCACGAGCTCACTTGTTAACACACGGAGGCGTGACTTTTTTTTTTTAAATATATTTTACTGATTTTTTTACAGAGAGGAAGGGAGAGGGATAGAGAGCTAGAAACATCGATGAGAGAGAAACATCGATCAGCTGCCTCCTGCACACCTCCTACTGGGGATGTGCCCGCAACCAAGGTACATGCCCTTGACCGGAATCGAACCTGGGACCCTTCAGTCCGCAGGCCGACGCTCTATCCACTGAGCCAAACCGGTCAGGGCGAGGCGTGACTTTTAAGTGAGTGATTCTGAGAACAGACCGGTAGATGAATACTTAGAAGCAACAGCTGGAACATCCGTCCTTCCTTTAGCAACCTCGGTGGGACCAGGTGCTCACTGCGACCCTGACCTCGCTACATGCCCAATAGCTCTGATGGGGCTGCTGGTGTTCCCAAAACACTCCCCGTGCCCCCCTTCCCCCACCCCTCCCTGTCGGAGTCTCTGTCTCCCCGTCTCTCTTGGTGCTTAATCTTTTGTTTTCTTTGAATGCGCAGTTTAATCATCTTCCAGGTAGCAGTTCCTTCATTTCAGTTCTGAGTATCTGTCCCCCTGTGGCTTCTTCAGTCACAGCAGATAGAGGAAGCCACATGGGCACAGACACTCAGAACTGAAATGAAGTTCTGCGCATCGTTCGGCTGGGCCCAATGCGCTTGGTGGTTCTGGGAGGGCCACGAGTGTGGGCAGAGGCCACTGGCGCCCACCCCCTGCTCCACCCAACAAGGGGCCCCAGCGCCCCTGTTCTGTCCGACTCGAAATAGCAAAGGCCGGTCCCCACTTGTGCCTGTGGGTGTTTCTCTCTGCAGCCCTGTGTGATTGTGGTCGGCCGGCCGGCAGCGCGCGACTTGATCGCGAAGCAGTTGCTGTGGTCTCCGCAATAACACAGTCCTTCTTCTCCTTTTTATTTTAAAAAAATATATATTTTTTTATTGATTTCAGAGAAGAAGGGGGAAGGAGAGGGAAAGATAGAAACATCAATGATCAGGGAGAATCATGGATCGGCTGCCTCCTGCACATCCCCTACTGGGGATGGAGCCCGCAACCCGGGCCTGTGCCCTGACTGGGAATCGAACCGTGACCTCCTGGTTCATTGGTCGATGCTCAACCACTGAGCCGCGCCGGCCGGGCGAACACGTTCCTTCTGAACAAGGCCCCATTCCTGAGCGGATTACCCCGTGCGGCTCAGACTGAGCGAAGATGGGTTTGCAAACCTCGAAAAACGCCTAGGTTCTCACGTGAATTGCTGTTTTTTTGTGTCTCCAACAGAATCACCCCGTCCTCTCACCGCCGACCCTCAGCAAGATGATCCAGATGGCCGGGGAGATTGCGGACGGCATGGCGTACCTCAACGCCAACAAGTTCGTCCACAGAGACCTTGCTGCCCGGAACTGCATGGTGGCTGAGGATTTGACCGTCAAGATCGGAGGTGAGTCCTTGGCTGCCAAGATCTGAGCAGGGCCTCGACGCGCGCGTTTTAGGGGGCGCGTCGGGGTGGGCCCCCCTATGGGGAGGTTTTCCCGTGCATCCCGTGGGCGCAGAGGCTTGCTCTTGGGAGTAACGTCATCGTCTCCAGGTGACAGCCAATCACAGGCCCGGCCGGGCTGGTTTTGATCCTGACGGCGCAGTGGGCACGCGGTCCAGGTCGTGGGCTGGGCTGGGCTGAGGCCAAGGCCCCTCAGGTTGCCTCTCCTGGGACTTGGGGCCTTTCTTGGCAGGACAGTTCTAAGCATCGGTTATGGAAATCATGGAGACAGCGTTCTCGGGCGACGGTGACTTAGGGAATAATAGTTGCCATCCAAAGTGCCAACTTTGCCCGGCTGGTGTGGCTCAGTGGTTGGGCGCTGACCTCTGAACCACGAGGTCACGGTTCGATTCCCAGGCCAGGGCACATGCCTGTGTTTTGGGCTCAATCCCTCTCCCTTCCTCTCCGAAATCAATCAATATATACAAAGTACCAATAATTTCCCTCCAGTTTTCTTTTTTTTTTTTTAATTATTTTTTAAAAACAAAAGATTAAGCACAGAGACGAGCTACAGAAACTCGCGACTGGGAATCGAACCCTGACCTCCTGGTTCAGAGGTCGACACTCAACCACTGAGCCACACCGGCCGGGGCGAACGAACGTTTGCCAAGGGAGAGCGGCCCTCTCTCCTGGGAGGAGCCGGGGAGAGAGAGTCCCTGTAAGGAGGGCTGCGTCACCGACTGGGAAATCAGTCTGACAAAGAAGCAATCACGTAGGGTTATAAAGCCAGCCTGCCATCAAACGTAATTACGTGACATCTTCTAGAGGCAGGGAAGATGGGAGAAATTTTCGAAAACGAGGGGGCGTATCATGTTGAGCAACATCAGTGAGTAATCGCATCAGGGGCCTGGTCGGTAGCATCTCTTGGGATTCTCGCTGGGTGCTTTTTTTCATCGCTCAGTATTCCCTCCTGATTAGACGGTGAAACCGCGTTCCTTCCTGTGGGGCAACGCCGTGCTCCTGCTTTCCATCAAGTTCAAAACCACCTGAGCCGGGCTGGTGTGGCTCAGTGGTTGAGCATCGATCCAGGAACCAAGAGGTCGTTGGTTCCATTCCCAGTCAGGGCATTTGCTGAGGTTGCGAGCTCGATCCCCAGTAGGGGGCGTGCAGGAGGCAGCTGATCAGTCATGTTCCTCTCTCATCGATGATTCCATCTCTCTCTCCCTCTACCTTCCCCTCTCTCTCTAAAAATCAATAAAAACATGTTAAACACACACACAGACACACACACACACACACACAAAAACATGTGAGAATGATCTTCAGTCTACAGAATATATTTTCTTTTTTTTAAATATATTTTTATTGATTTCAGGGAGGAAGAGAGAGGGACAGAGAGAAGCATTAATGATAAGAGAGAATCATTGATCAGCTGCCTCCTGCACGCCCCCTACTGGGGATGGAGCCTGCAACCCGGGCCTGTGCCCTGACCGTGTATCAAACCTGTGGCCTCCTGGTTCGTAGGTTGATGCTCAACCACTGAGCCACACCCGGCCGGGCGCTGCCTCTCATTGAAGTGCAGTAAGGGATTGACCTTTCTGAAAAATGAAGGTGGAAGTGTATTTAGCAGCAGAGCTTTCCTGGTGTTTGCGTGGCACGTGGCTCATCGCTCGTGCCTTGCGGGTTCTGCCAATGGGATTGGAGGTGGGGCCACCTCCCAGCAGGGATGTCCTGTCCGTGCTTGTCCTGGAGAGTCACCCTCCTGCCTCCTCCCCGCCCCGCAGACTTCGGCATGACTCGCGACATCTATGAGACCGACTATTACCGGAAGGGCGGGAAGGGGCTGCTGCCTGTGCGCTGGATGTCCCCCGAGTCCCTCAAGGACGGCGTGTTCACCACCCACTCTGATGTCTGGTAGGCGAGACGGTCCCCAGAATGCTCGCCCCACTGGCCTCCACAAACCCCCTCACCCCTGACCCACACTCCCCCCACCTTTGGCTCAGCAGAGAGAGCCAGGGGCGGAGGGTCCCCAACTGGGAGTTGTCAAGCGGCTTGATTGTCCCCAGTGCACTTGCCTGGGGTCCAAGTTCAAGGGCCCCTGAACCTCCCTGCCCTTCAGTGTCCTGGGCTCTGCACTGACTCAGTGACCAGGGCTGCACTGATCTGCAGGAGACGTGGTGGCAGCAAACGAGGACCGATGTTGCACGCGTGGCGC
>NW_005365723.1:1654028-1654238 GCF_000412655.1 Myotis brandtii | reverse complement strand
GGAAGCAGCGGGCACGTGGTTCTGTGCACCCGTCAAGGCCTCACGTCTGCCCCCCTCCTCTCTGCAGGTCCTTCGGCGTCGTGCTCTGGGAGATCGCCACGCTGGCCGAGCAGCCCTACCAAGGCCTGTCCAACGAGCAGGTCCTGCGCTTCGTCATGGAGGGCGGCCTTCTGGACAAGCCCGACAACTGCCCCGACATGCTGTACGTGT
>NW_005365723.1:1649511-1654006 GCF_000412655.1 Myotis brandtii | reverse complement strand
CTGCGTGAGGACCTGCGCCTCGGCGACGCCTCCCTCCCACCCCGCCTTGGCAGGGCCCACTGCGGCTGCTCAAGCTGACGTCTCTGTGAAATGTTTCACGGATGCCACCCATGCTCACCTTCTCCGCGCGGAGTTGGTTGTTTTTTTTTAATAAGGCAACACGACATCGGTTTCTGTTTTTTTTTAAAATATGTCTTTATTGATCTCAGAGAGGAAGGGAGAGGGAGAGAGAGGTGGAAACATCCATGATGAGAGAGAATCATGCATCGGCTGCCTCCTGCACGCCCCCTACTGGGGATCGAGCCCACAACCGGGGCATGTGCCCTGACCGGGAATCGAACCCGGGACCCTTCGGTCCGCAGGCCGATGCTCTATCCACTGAGCCAAACCAGCCAGGGCTGCACGGCGTGCCTTGGCTGTGATCACCACCTCACGCACGCAGTAGGTAGGTGGTGTGCAAGCCGGAGCGGGCAGGGCTGTGGTCCCCCAGCCCCCTGGGCCCGTGTCTGAACGAGGCAGCTTATCTCGGCGCAGCAGCTCCGTGTAGGGACGTGTAGTCTTGTCCCTACCCGGGTGCGGGGCTGTGTACGCCCTCCCCCGCCCCCACCAGCGGGGAGTTCAGTGAAGGACGCTCCGACGCACCAGAGCTGACCGGCTGTAGAAAATGTGCTTTTTCGAAAGACGAGTTCCATCGGCTCATAAATCCTCCTAGGATCTGCTGCAGACTTTGCTTGTGGAGAGGGTGTGAACAGGCCTGGGATCCCACAGCGTCCGACAGACTTCCTTTTAGGGACAGCACTGTGCTGGGCGGGCTGGGACGCTGGGATGGTCTGAAGGAGGCATCAGGCCCTGGCCGCTGTCGCTCAGTGGCTAGAGCGTCTGTCGGCGGACGGAAGGGTCCCAGGTTCGATTCCGGTCAAGGGCACGTACCTTGGTTGCAGGCTCGATCCCTGGCCCTGGTCAGTGCGGCACCCAGAGCTCATCAGCTGGCCACAACGGCCCATGTTTCGGGCCCACAGGCCAGACGGCCTCTGTCCGACTCCTCCGCTCCCCGTAGGAGCTCGAGAGCAGCTGCAGACACTGTAAACAAATGAGCCTGTTCCTGTTGCCACTAAACTTGATTTATTAGAGCAGGCGGCAGAGCAGTCGGCAGGCCTGGCTCCCACACCCCCCTCCCTCGGGGTCACATCCGTCTGACCTCCCTGACCCCTTTCTCCCCACGCCTTTCAAGGCAGCCAGCCTGGCCGGCCTGGGAGCTGTCTCTTTGCAGGCTGCGGTCTGTGCCCCACCGCTTCTCTCCCTGGGGCCACAGGGTGGTCTGTTGGTCAAGTGGTCACCCCAACAGATGGCGGGAAGCCATTTCGGGGTGCTTTGATCTTCCTAGATGTGAGGAGCTCCAGTTGGCCTTTTTAAAAAAATATATTTTATTGATTTCAGAAAGGAAGGGAGAGGGAGAGAGAGAAACATCAGTGATAAGAGAGAATCATGGATCGGCTGCCTCCTGCACGCCCCCTACTAGGGATGGAGCCTGCAACCCGGGCCTGTGCCCTGACCAGGAATGGAACCGTGACCTCCTGGTCCATAGGTCGATGCTCAACAATTGAGCCCCACTAGCTGGCCTAACATGTATTTTTAAAATCTTCCTCTCAACATCTGTACGTGTAGCCTTGCAGACAGGAGTCAACAGCGGACCACGTGCCCTGCTGGTGTGGCTCAGTGGGTGACAGTTGACCTGTGAACCAGGAGGTCATGGTTCGATTCCCTGTCAGGGCACATGCCTGGGTTGCCGGCTCCATCCCCAGTAGAGGGTGTGTAGGAGGCAGCCGATCCATGATTCTCTCTAAGATACTCGCAACTTCCCTCTGGATTTGAGCTGGAGGCAGGCGGCCTCGGGAAGGGCCAGCGTGCTACCCCAGGGGGAGCCTGGCTGAGCGTTAAATCAGCACTGGGAGAAGGAGAAGCTGAAAAACAGATCCTGGTGACATCTGAACCCTGAATCCAGCGGGTCCCAATACTGGACCCTACTCTTCCACTTTGTACTTTCATAAGCCAATTGTTTCCCCTCGCTGTACAGGCCGTTCAAAGCTGATTTTCTATCACTGGCCGCTGAAAGATCCCTAACAGAGAGCCTGCCTCATAATCAGACAGGATTTTGAGAACCCTGTTGGGCTCCGTGTTCAAAAACATGGACCCTCCTGCTTCCTTCTGTTCACTGAAATCCCAAATACCACCTCCCTGCTGGAGCCTCCTCGGGTTGTCCTGAGCCAGAATTACCTACCACTTCATTTGTTGCCACAATAGAGAGAGTATACACTGATTTAGCACTGGTTTTATTCTGCCTTGAAACACAGTAGTTCTTTACAAGTCATTCACCAACACATATTAAACACTCTCTAGGTGTCATTTTTTGTGTCAGAGGTGTTTTTGTGTCAGGCACTCTGCTTAGCACTTCACATTCAACGGTTACATCATTGCATCTCCTAAAAACCCCACAGGTAAGTATGAATAGAGAAGTTCTCCCCTAAATTAGAAAGTGAAGGTGAGACACCAAGATCAAATAGATATAAAATTGCAAAATGAGTTACCAGATGTAGCTTTTAAAAGCAAATTCTTCAGAACTAGTTTTGCAACTCTAATCCTTGAAGTTTCGTAATCCACAAAGAGGCTATCAAAGACTCAACAAGTACTAAGAGAGGGTTTTAGGAAGACTTTTTTGTTGTTGTTGGAAATCCCATGCTGTCATTCACCTGCCAACACCCTCTCTGCCGTACACACACACACACACACACACACAGGGGATGTTCCTTTTTCAATATGCAAGCAGATTATTGCCCTGCCCAAACCCTTAACTGACACGGGCCTTTAAGAACCTTAATGACACTTAAAGCAACAGAATACTAGAGAATCGAGTCTCCTCACTCCTTCTCTGCCTCTCTCTCTCTGATCTCTCTCTATCACCGCGTGCTGGTCTACCACCGGGCCAGCTTCGACGAGAGGCAGGCGTACGCGCACATGAACGGGGGGCGCAAGAACGAGAGGCCCGTGCCTCTGCCCCAGTCCTCCACCTGCTGAAGTGGGACCCGGTCCCACGGAGCATCACCTGCCAACACACACACACACACACACACACACACACACACACACACAGGGGATGTTCCTTTTTTTCAATATGCAAGCAGATTATTGCCCTGCCCAAACCCTTAACTGACACGGGCCTTTAAGAACCTTAATGACACTTAAAGCAACAGAACACTAGAGAATCGAGTCTCCTCACTCCTTCTCTGCCTATCTCTCTCTCTCTCTCTCTCTCTCTCTCTCTCTCTCTCTCTCTGCTTCATAATGGAAAGAACATTTGCCACAAGCCTAGTCGATGGAAGAGAGGGCTGGCCGCCCCCGTGGCCCCCTCTTGCTCCCATGCACACCTGCCTGTCCCCGTGGGTCCTTCCCTAACACGCGTTGGAACGGCATTTTCCTTTTTAAAAACTGTACCTTCAACCTTTTTAGGGACACACGGCATTGACCAAGGGCCATCGTTCATCCCAGGCTGTTGCCGTTGGAACGCTGCCAAATTCTGCCAAAACCCGGGACTCCGTCCCTCGCACCTGCCCCCCTCCCCACCCCCATTTCCTGGTGGCGGGCGTGTGGGGTCTCCGGTCACTCCTGTGACAGCCACGCGGGCGGTGCCCTCCATCCTGTCGTCCCCGGGGATTCTGGGCAAGTCTCACGTCCACGCAGGTCAGTTTGCCTTTGACTAGGTTATTCTCTGGGGGAACTGGACGGACAGGGCCGGGCTTCCCGGGGCCACCTCCTAGCCCCAGGGACTCTGCCGCAGACAGGCCCTTTGAGGGAGCAAAGGTGGCTCACGTGCTAGTCTCCTGCCCCCCGCCCCAGAGCCCCTCCCGGCCCCCGAGGATGCAGAGGAGCAGGGGTTCCCTGGGACAGAGCCCAGTGGTTCACGCAGGTTTTCGAGCAAAGCAATGCAGACACCCCACCCCCCCCAGCCCCGTCTCGGGGAGGGCAGTGCGGGATGCAAGCTGCCCGAGCCTTCGACATGTTCCGTTCCCAGGACTCCGTGGGTCCTGCGGTTCCAGGTCAGACTCGAAACATTTGCGTACACATTTCGTCTTTCACGTCATCACTTTGATAACTTTTTTACGGTTCAGATCCTCATCTATACGTCTGTACAGAAAAAAAAAAAGACGGCTGCTATTTTTATTTTGTAGTTTTCGGTTATCTTTGTGGATCTATTCTATGAAAACTTTCAGGTCTCCCTCTTTCCCTCTCTGCTCTCTCTCTCTAAGCTTCTGCTTTCGACTAGATGCGTCTCTTCCTCTCTCCCCAGGAATGGGCTCTCGTAGATCGGCGTTTGCCATGGACTGCCTGTGATGCCTTTTCATAACTCTGCCCCCCGCTCTCTGCTTCCCCCGCCCCGGCCCCCTGCTAGATCTGTTACAACCTGTAGGCTCTGTGGGCACTGGGCTGGCTGGCGAGGGAG
>NW_005365723.1:1649131-1649378 GCF_000412655.1 Myotis brandtii | reverse complement strand
CTGGAGTCTGTTACTGTGCCAGCCGTAGACAACCTCAGGTCCAAACACAAAGGTCAAGTACTTCCCACGCCTGTTCAGTGTTCCTCGTCGTCGCCGTGGGGAAGAGCCCCCCCCCTTCTCTTTCCCTGGCCCCTTCCTTTTGGATGTGACACATTTTTTGTAATTTTTATGTTTTAATTCTCGGGTACAACAGCAGTTTGAACTGCAGATACTAGTCATTTGAATTACATTTCTTTTTTTTTTTTTT
>NW_005365723.1:1645408-1649090 GCF_000412655.1 Myotis brandtii | reverse complement strand
TGGAGTGTGGTCAGTGGCGTGCCGCTGCCGCCACCCTCCAGACCGACCTACCTGTCTGTCCTGAGAACCAGGAAACCCCCAGGGACCCCCCCTCCGCACGGGGCGCCAGGGGCTGCTGGGAGAGGGCCAGGCTGGGGCAGCGCCCCCAATGGCCCAGGAGCCCCGTGCTCACCCCAGGGGACCAGGGCCCTGGCACGCTTGCCCTGGGCCGGGAAACGAGTCCTCAGGGCCCCGGCGTCTTTTGTTTCGGTTTTTTGTTTTGTTTTGTTTTGTTGGTTTTTTAGCGCTTCTCACCAGAGCGATTGACATATGACGGCACAGAGTTGCTTCTGGGATGGAAACGTTTAAGTGATGAGTGAGGACAAAGCTCAAGTCGGGTGATGGCTAGTCGGGATTGGAGATGAAACACAAGAAGGAAAATTGGGAGTCGTTTCAGCCCCAGGATTGTCTCTAGCCCCCCCGTCCCCACAGTTTTTTCCCCTTAAGACACTGCGTCAAAGAGAAAGGTTCGTTGAGAAGGTGTATGTAGGAGCTTCCGTTTGATTTCTGATTCCGGTTTCAGCCGCTGTGAGAGCAGCTCAGCCCCCTGATGGATTTCGATACTGACAGGAGGGTTTCTGTGTGCGTAAGAAGGGACAGTTTTTATTTTGGGGGGTTTTTATTTTTTTTTTCAAACATGTATCTACCTCACACTTCTTTTTTATATGTGTATATACAACAAGGAATACATCTCACATTTCTCAGCACCTGACAATACGCCATGGGTACCGGTACCTCATCCACGCACAGGCCGAGCACGCCCGTGACCGGGGCCAGGCCAGGCTGCATTCCGGGGCCGCAGCTGCGCTTCCCCGCCTCTCCGCTCCTGTCCAACGGCTTGCCTCTCCCTGCGCTGTCTCCTCTGGCCTTGCTCTCTTCTTCTTCTGACTCGGTTCCCTACGAGGTTGTGAGGTGTCAGGATTCCCCCCTCTTGGCCCAGTGTCCCCCACTCAGCAGGGAGGTGAGGGAACCCCCCTCCCACCCCCCAGCAGCTCAGTGGGAAGGAAGGCCCCTCGGCTGTCCCAGCCGGTTGTCCTTGAACCCAGTTGCTTTGTGCAGACGGAATGGCGAGCCCATTCCGTCCCTGGAGCAGTGGTTTCGGGATTTAGGGGCCAGGAGGCGGCCAGGGGCGGCCGTCTCTGTTAGCTCCCACCTGCTAGGCACAGGTGGGGGCCCTGGACGGGGCCTGTGCCAGGTGGCCAGACGGTCCCTGTGCGCCAGGCACTCGGAGAGCCCCGTCCTCCAGGCCTCCTGTCGAGAATAGGAGGTCCCTACCTCCCAGCCAATCCCTTCCAGAATGTTCTGTGGAGAAAAGTCCCCGTCCCCCCGGTCTCCAAAATGTTCTCTGAATTCCCCCCTCCTTTCCTCCTCCCTTTCAGGGGGAGACGAAGATGTACCAAGCCTTCGGGCTGGAGGGGGGCGGTGCTAGGCGCCAAGCCGCCTTCTGGGGTGTCGGGGTGTCGCAGCTCCCACCAGGCCTTGCCTCTGTCCCTCTGTCCCGCTGCTCACGGGGGTGGATGGCGTTACCCGGTTCCAACAGCTGCTCTCAGGCCCTGGTGATGTGATCTGGGCGACACGACTCGGGGGGAAGCCTCCCTCCCGCAGGGACACCCCTCCCCTCTCCCTACGCCCTTGGGACCTCGAGGTCACCGAGAAATGCTATCTGATGGGGGTTCCCCTCACCCACGCTGCCGGGGAACCCCCCGGGTTGGTGGCCTCCCCTCTTTTGCACATACCTTCCGGTTCCCACGACTGGACCCGTCCAGTCCATCCAGGCGGTCCCAAGGGTCTCTCTCGTTCCACGCGTCCGAGCTGTTGGTGTGGTCATGTTATCGTTTGACGTCGGTGGTTTTTCTTTGAGTAGAAAGCAAACACTAACCAGTCGTAGTGCGCATCGTAACCAAGGCTTCCGCGGCGCTGCAGTTAGAGAAACAAACGCTTGCTTGCGTGAGGATGCGGTCATCCTACTGGACCAAGCCACCCCGGGACCCGCCCGCGAGGCCGGGGTCCCCGCCTCCCCTTTTTTGTTTTTTTTCTCTTTCTTACGCTCCGAATCATTCACTCGAGCCGAACTGGGGCATTTCCCACGCGGCCTCCTCCCGCCAGCAGCTCCCGCTGCTCGAAGCCGCACGGACCACGGAGGCGCATCATGGAGCCGATGTGAGCGTCCGCCATTTTTTTTTGTCCTGGAGACGCTGGCGAGGCCCCGGCCACCCAGGTCTCCTTTACGGGGTGTCGTGACCTTGGACACACAGTTGAGATGAGCTTCCTTGGAGGAGGAGGAGGAGGAGGCGAGAAGACGGGGTTCACGGCCAACGCTGGCCTCCCCTTCCAGCCCGTCTCGTGGCGCGAACGAGGTTTCCAAGGTCAGAGAAGCGGCGTGGGGAAAAGAGCGGTTCTGGTGGAACCGCCGACCGGCAAGAGAAGGTCGTCCCCGAGCGGTCAGAGGATGGAAGGCAACTCCTCCCCAAGTCAGACGCACCGTCTCCCGGGCCCCGCAGCGCCGCCGGGAGATCCGGACCGGAGACCCGCTCTTCGAAAGAAGCAGCGATGAAAGGCCCACGTCCTCGCTCCAGGCGGGACACAGTCGCTGCAAATGAGACTGAGAAAGGATGCAGCTTTGGACCGAACCCCTCTGTTGCTGGAGACGCCGAAGATACAGAGGACAGGCCAGAGGGGGTCACGCCTGGCCCCCAGCTCGGATGACAGAGCCGGTCCTGCGGAGAAAAAGCGGATGGACGCTCCTTGATGGTGGGAAGAGCCGAGCCGGCGGAGAGAAGAATGGCGAGCGCCAGGGCCCAGGGCCGGGAAGCAGTGCGGGCCGCACTCTGAGATGGACGGTTTCCTGAAGGCGTCAGACCAGGTCCGGGCTCGGGAGTCATCCATGGGCATTTGTCTTCAGCGGACACCCCGGCGCCCTGCGTGGGGGACTGTGACTTCGGAGTTCAGTCCACTCATCGGAGGACACGGACTCCACGTCACGCCCATCAGTGGTCGGTTCTGGGGCATGACTTTAGGGTTTTCTTTTTGTCGTTTAAGCAAGAATATGATTACTCATCTATATTTTTTGTTGGTTTTTTTTTGATTACTCATCTATATTTTTTTGAGTTTTTTGATTACTCATCTATACTTTTTTGTTGGTTTTTTTGATTACTCATCTATATTTTTTTGGTTTTTTTGATTACTCAGCTATACTTTTTTGTTGGTTTTTTGATTACTCATCTATAATTTTTTTTGTTGGTTTTTTTGATTACTCATCTATTTTTTGTTGTTGTTGTTTTGATTACTCATCCGTATGGCCACGTTGGTGTGTGTCCTCATTTTTCTGGTCAGCATCGTTTTAATTACTCACACATTAGCATTTTCAGTAGGGCTCTCATGTCCAGTAGATACGGGTAGTCAGTCGACGAAGATCTGGTTTACAAGAACTAATTCAACGTTTCATTGCATTTTTGTAAGGACATAGAATAATTTTATACAACGTTTGTAGTCCGTAATCGCCGAAATAATTTAAAGACACTTGGGTTCTCCGTGCAGATGTATGCTCATGATCCATTTATTTTTTTTTATAGGACACCTGTTTACTAGCTAGCTTTACGAGATGCCAAAAATGCATTTTCCCTGCCCCCAAGCCCTGCATAAC
>NW_005365723.1:1645157-1645398 GCF_000412655.1 Myotis brandtii | reverse complement strand
CCCCCCCCCCCCCCCACGCTTCAGGCCCTAGTTTATAGCAAAGGAAGGATGGCGACTTCAGTAGTTCTGTATCTTCAGTATCTTGGTCTTCCCGAACCTTCTGGTTGGGAAGGGGATCATCATTTGCTGGTCATTTATCTTTGGAGTGTAGCTACTTTAAGAGACTGAAGGAACCTCACTGGCCAAGGAACCAGCGGGGGTGCTGCCGCCCAGCGGTGCCCGGCGGTGCGCCAGGCACTAG
>NW_005365723.1:1637165-1644892 GCF_000412655.1 Myotis brandtii | reverse complement strand
GGACGCCTCGCGATGGAGCGGCTGAGGGCACAGCTCCGCGGCGTCACGGCGCTGGCCGCACGCAGACTTATCACGCAAGACGGTAATTCTGGCGCCGGCAGACTGTTCGCTTACATGCCTCATATTATGATTGATGCTTTGTTATATAACCAGAGACTCTTATTTTTTAAGGCACAACACCGAAGATACATTTTTCCAATACAAAACAAAGTTGAATAAAAACTACACACACACGCACACACAATTTTTTTAAAGTCTGACTCCATTTCCTCTTGCGCCCAGTGGGTTATGGGCCACGTCTACACAATGCCACAAAAGCCCCGCCATTGCTAACGGGGTGTTTTGCACAACATGGGAGAAAGGTCCAGATACAGTATTTTCTGTTTGCAACTTGGCATTCGGATGTTTGGTGTTGCGTAGACGCGTCCACAGGTGGAATAGATGCTTGGCAAAAACACCTGTGTGCTTTGTAAGCCAGCGGGGTTGACATGAGAGGTTTGCCAGAGTTTTTCCTCTGGGAAAAAATTTTTAAAAAAACAAACAAAATCAAACCAGAAGGCGCGATGGAATGGATGTATTGCAGATCATTTATTTTCTGAGTTTTCTTGTTTAAAAAAAAAAAAAAGTTTTTTAAAAAGTTTTTAAGAACCGGTAATTGACACAGCCAATTTGTTACGTAAAATGACTTTCTGTGTACAAATTATTCCTAAAAACTTCCTCTGTTTATATACAAAAAGATCAGTAGCTAAAAAAAAAAAATTTCAAAATGGTTTTGTATACTCCATTGTAAGAACTTATCCCTGTTCTCGAGATATACTCTGGATTCTTTACATTATGGGGGGGGGCGGGAAAGACTTTGTCTATTTTGAATGGCTGAAGCTAATGCGACTTTAGTTTATCTTACTCTGCTTTTTTCTAGTAGTTCAAGTATTACATGGTTTACGTTCAATAAAGGAATTCAGTATGCACTTCTGGCCTCCAATTTTGTTTGCGCCTCCGTGCAAGAGTCACCACGCTTCTGAGGCAGGGGCGCTGAGCTGCGTGTGGCATGCGTGTTCACACGTGTCGCTTGGAGGTGTTCAGCATAAAGGTTTTGTTTTATTGCTGACAGACAGCTGAACCCTCACAGCATGCAAATTGCTGGTGAAGACAGGGGAGCATTCTGTTTCTCACTCCATTAAATCAGCTACAAGAAAATCTTGAATACCTAAAATACAGAAATCTGTACTTCTGTTTCCACGGAGCTGTAGATTTTTCCTACACCTTCCACGGACAAAAGTCAGGCCAAGGGGGGCAGCTTGATCTGGGGGACCCTGGGGCAAAGGACTTGACCTCCACATTTCCATGTCATTGTTGGTACCTCATAGCCAGCACGCCTACTCAAGAGGGGGCAGGGAGAACCCAGTAAGCACGCCTAGGATGCGGCTTGCTGGAGGTGTTCACAAGTGTTCGCTCCTCACAAGTTCATGGTCTCGGGCTGCCCCGAGGACTCCACAGCCCAGGCCGCATGATCTTTGCCAGGGAAATGGTCACGGTGGGAAATGTGAATACACGTTTAAAGGACACAAGCTGTGCCCGGCTGACATGGCTCAGTGGTTGAGCGTCGACCTATGAACCGGGAGGTCACGGTTCCATTCCCCGTCAGGGCGCATGCCCGTTTGGCGGGCTCGACCCACCGTTGGGGCCATGCGGGAGGCAGCCCATCAGTGTGTCTCTTTCACATCGATGTTTCTCCGTCTCTCCCTCCCTTCCATTCTCTCTAAAAATGAATGGAAAAATATCTGTGGGTGAGGAGTAACAAAAAAATAAATTCTCAAGCTCGGTGTTCACCCTGGGATTTGCTCACCGTTGGCAGGAAGTGCTTGGCTCTCCGGGGGCCGTTACTAGACGACCAGTGACTAAAGGCAGGCTCGTTTCCCAGGCTCCGGGGTGTCTGGGCTGCAGGCAGGGTGAACACAGGAGGCCGGGGTGCCTCTCCCACGTCCCCAGGCGGGTTCACGCTGCCTCCCGGGCTGCTGCGGTGCGCTCTGCACCTGTCCTCAGAAGCGTGAAGGCGCTGGGTCTTCAGAAGTGTTAGGAGGACCTATCCCACCGTGCCACTTCCTGAGACCTCAGGTCCAGCAGGGCTGTTCCTCTTTTCCTCCTCACGGGTCCGGCAGCAGCCTGGTGGTCTCCCATCACTGAGGGGCCTTCGCCTCCATCCTCTCACTGCATCTCTGTAACGACTCTGCGGAGGAGGCATTTTCATTAGTTTCAGAGATGAGCCAACGGGCGGCCATGCCCAAGACCCGCCCCCCGACCAGTAAATGACCAATCCAAGGCTCGGCTTTTTCCGCTGTGGTTTTCAAACCGACTCAGAACTGCCGCTCATTCCTAACTAACCAGGCCCCGGTGTGTGTCAGTGAGGAGTGAGGTGGCAGGCCACTCAACCGGGGACGTTGGGCCTCTGGGGTTCTCCCTCAAGAATTTCAGAGGCCACGAGGGGGAGAAATGACATGTTCATCAAGAGGGAGCTCTGGGCCTCCCCACAGAATCACGTCTAAAAGTTCGTGACATGTGTACGGCTTGGTGCCAAGCCCTGTGAAGTAACACAGGAGCCGGGACAGGAGGCCCCCTGCTTGCCACTGTCCTGAGACGGGAACTAGAATAGGGAGGGGCGGGGGCAAAAAGGGGTCTGGGGAACAGCGTTTGCCTACAAACACGGAAGGATCTGTGCACGAACAACTGTGCTGGCCAGACCATCCCATCCCCACTTGCTGGCTTTGCCAGGCCTCACCGCGACTTGGGTCTGCGGTATGTCCAGCGACCACATTCATTTGCAAAAGGGGTCCTATAAGGTCTCTCCCACATGCAGAAGCGCGCTAGAGGGCTGATGCTAAAACAAGCAAGGCCTGCCCCGTCCCCTGGTTATGAAGTTGCAGATACTGTTTCTTAGAGTGAATGAATCTGAGCACTAAGTGAGCATTTTTTTGGAAACATAATGAAGTGAAAAGTAATGGCTGCGAGCACACCGAGATAGTAAGAAACTTCCCAGAGCTTAGCCACCTTCAGTCCTTTCCTCCAAACGTGTTGCGAACGGGGCTCCCAGTGGAAATTTGCTTACAAGAAAGCACTGGGCAGGTAAAACCTGACCGTGAGCCAGGGCGGTGTCATGAAAGATGAAAAGAGGAGAGAAGCAAACCTAGCTATTAACCTTTGCTTTAAGACCAAACACTGCAGGAAGGAATAGAAAAATGGTGCGGCTGCCATAGAAAACAGTATGATGTTACCACCATTTTTCTTTCTTAAGTTGAAAAAGGACAAGAAAGAAATAAACAATTGAGACTCAGTGGCTCAAAGGTGCCCACAGCGCCTGGATGTCAGAGCTCAGAGGTCAGGAATGGGGCACCAAGCGGTGACCACACCTGTATGTCCCAACGGCCAGGTGGTCATGGGTCAGCCCACCGCTGCATCATCTTGTCTAAGAGAGAAAAAAAAAATGACTAGGATTTCATTTCACTGTCATGAAAACCATAACCGGAGCTAGTTAATTCCTGGTGAAATATCTGCCTTTCAGAGTGTTGTCCTGCCTTCTGACTATAAAATAACTCTGTGACTTCATGGGGCTAATTCAGAACTTGTCCCTCCGTGTAAACTGTGTTACAAGCGATTTTTTAAAACGCCTCCCCGAGCACAGCTGAACTCTCCACACAGGACTGACGCATTCCCTTTTCTCCAAAGGGGCAGCTGGTTATGAAGTTGCAGATACTGTTTCTTAGAGTGAATGAATCTGAGCACTAAGTGAGCATTTTTTTGGAAACATAATGAAGTGAAAAGTAATGGCTGCGAGCACACCGAGATAGTAAGAAACTTCCCAGAGCTTAGCCACCTTCAGTCCTTTCCTCCAAACGTGTTGCGAACGGGGCTCCCAGTGGAAATTTGCTTACAAGAAAGCACTGGGCAGGTAAAACCTGACCGTGAGCCAGGGCGGTGTCATGAAAGATGAAAAGAGGAGAGAAGCAAACCTAGCTATTAACCTTTGCTTTAAGACCAAACACTGCAGGAAGGAATAGAAAAATGGTGCGGCTGCCATAGAGCTAGTTAATTCCTGGTGAAATATCTGCCTTTCAGAGTGTTGTCCTGCCTTCTGACTATAAAATAACTCTGTGACTTCATGGGGCTAATTCAGAATTTGTCCCTCCGTGTAAACTGTGTTACAAGCGATTTTTTAAAACGCCTCCCCGAGCACAGCTGAACTCTCCACACAGGACTGACGCATTCCCTTTTCTCCAAAGGGGCAGCAGCGCCCGGGTTGGTTCTCCCTGGCTGAAACCACCGAGGCTTGTTTTGTGGGCACCAGGCTTTGACCTTGGGCGTTCTCACCCTCCGCCAGCATCTCCTGGATGACGACTTGCAGGACTTTTCCCAGCAGGCTGGTGGGGAGCCCCGGAGACAACGGGGGCACGTGGATGAGCGCCGCACGCCCATTTCCGAGATGCAAAGACAAGTAGTAGGTGTAATCGCAGACGTATCTGCAACCGCAGGAAACCCAGGTGAGACCTTGGACCAGAGAGAGGTCAGCAGCGGTGGGGGGACTGCCACCCAGGGAGACGGAGGTCTTGTCCTTCTGCCTCAGAAAGAAGGTGTTGCCCTAACCGGTTTGGCTCAGTGGATAGAGCGTCGGCCTGCAGACTGAAGGGTCCCAGGTTCGATTCAGGTCAAGGGCATGTACCTTGGTTGTGGGCACATCCCCAGTAGGGGGTGTGCAGGAGGCGGCTGATCGATGTTTCTCTCATCGATGTTTCTAACTCTCTATCCCTCTCCCTTCCTCTCTGCAAAAAATCAATAAAATATATTTTAAAAAAAGAAAGAAAAGAAAGAAGGTGTTACTGGGAATAAGCTGGGGAGAGACCGGCTCTTAGCCTCGTGGTCTTATGACCAGCAAGTGGCCGAGCTGGCTCCACCTTTAACCTGTGAACCCCTCTCATTGGTGTCCACATTCATTCATTTTTTTATTTTTATTTTTTTGCGGGGAGGAGAAACCACCTACTGGGAGTCAGAGTTTGGAGAAACAAAGATAAGTTAATCTATCAGAATAGTTCAACCACCACATTGGCTGCAATCAATAAAAATAAAGCACCCCCAAACTATGAGTGGCTCTCAAAATGTGCCATCACATCTTTTTTTCTACCAACGCACCCAAGGCTATGTTAGGGGGAGGGGACCTTGGGATGCAGGGTTGGGGGGACAACAGGCTGGTCTGCAAGGACCACCCTGGGGTGGGGCACTGGGTGCCCAAGTGCCCAGTGGAAGGGCACACGGGGGCCTTTTCCAAGGGAGACATTCTAGAAGAAAGATGGGTCAGGCCGGCCGGTGTGGCCCAGTGGTTGAGCCTCAACCTGTGAGCCAGGAGGTCACCGTTCCATTTCCGGTCAGGGCACACGCCCCGGGTTGCGGGCTGGATCTCCAGGAGGCGGCCTGCAGGAGGCAGCTGATCCATGATGCTCTCCCTCTCCCTTCCTCTCTGAAATCAATAAAAATATATTTTAAAAAAAAAAAAGAAAAAGAAAGGAGGGTCATCCTCTCCTTCCTGCTCAGTGACGCGAAAAAACGCACCTGCCCGCATCACGGGAGAACATCACCTCCACGCCTTCCACAGCCGCGTGCCTGCTGACCGCCTTCATGTTGACCCGCGACTCAATCACTTCCGGGCCATCCGGGACGCACACGCCGTTCTCGGGCCGGAAGCCACGGACGTCGGTCTCGCGATACCCGCGGTTCCGGCCGCGCTGCTCGAGAACCACGGCCTTGGCGGCGGCGTCCACGCCCACGTGCACGGTGAGCTGTGCGAACAAGGGGGCGGCGGGGAATTTAGGGAAACTGAGGCCTGTCACCATCTATCCCGACGGCCCAGCCGGGGGCGAGTGCGAGGCGGGGAAAACCTCTCAAACCGCGACTGCGCTTTCGGGCCTCCTCCCTCCGTCCCCTCATTGGTAGGCCGCGTGGAAAAGCCGCCGGATAGAAAACCATGAGGCGTCGTCTATTTAAATGCTTTTATATTTAAAAATATCCGTACACAGGGTGGAATATTCCTCTTCCCCCCCCCCCCCCCCGGGGGTCCCCGCTGCTCTCTGAGACCATAGAGGACGCCTGGCGTTGCCTTGGCAACGCTGAGGCAGGAAGTCGGTCTCAGAATGTCTTGAACGGGGGTGGTTTTTCCTCTTGGAAACACAGCTAAGCATTTCCTCGAGGCCCTTGGGGCGTTGTCTCAATGGGGTGGAGGTGTCTGTTTTGCTCCTCTCGTCGCCTGGGCTCTGTAGTATTTGCGGGATATTTGAACCCGTTTTGTATATAAGTAGCTGTTGGAATAAGATGGGCTGGGTCAGCGGTTCTCAACCTGTGGGTCGCGACCCCTTTGACGGTCGAACGACCCTTTCACAGGGGTCGCCTAAGACCATCCTGCATATCAGGTATTTACATGACGATTCTGTTATGCCCAGAGTTCGGGGTCCCCAATAATCCACCACCAGGGAGCCTTTTCCGATGCAAGAGCAAAGGGGCTTTTATTCAAGCCCGGGACTTGGTTCCCCCCCTGCCTCCATTACTGGATGCAAGAGAGAGCCCCGAGTTCCAAGAGAACAAAGAATTTATAGGGCTTGGGGTTGGGGGGTGGGGGCGCACTCTGACCACTGATTTGGCCGATTCCGGTTGGTTGAGTGAGGGCCGGGGGCTAGTGACGCAAGGGCAGGGTGCAGCTAGGGTCTGGTTACACAAAGACGGGGGGAGGCTAGCATACTCTTGGCCTTGGGCAAGTTTTCCCCCCTTTCCCATTGGCCGAGATAAGGGCAGGCTGAGTAACTGATACATTCTGCGGCTTTTTCTTGGAAGAGGGGTTAAGGACACAGCTATCAGTCCTGTCCTGTCCTTTCAGTTCATCACAGTAGCAACATTACAGGTATGAAGTAGCAACAAAAATAACTTTATGGTTGGGTCACAACATGAGGAACTGTATTTAAAGGGCCAGAAGGTTGAGAACCACTGGGCTGGGTGTAAGGCAGGTGCCCCCCCCCCGCCCCCAGGGCCCAGGGCCCAGGAGGTTCCACTTCACAGCGACCTTCCCTGCATGGGCGTGGCTGGGAACTAACCCGAGGCCTGTCTGTTAGGGGGAAACTTATCTTTGGAGTCCTGGCTGGGAATAAAGCTTCCATTAAAACAAACAAACAAAAAAACCCACATAGATATTGATTTGAGAGAGGAAGGAGAAGGAGAGAGAGGGAGAAACATCAGTGATGAGAGAGTCATGGATGGGCTGCCTCCTGCACGCCCCCTACTGGGGACCGAGCCCACAATCCGGGCATGTGCCCTGACCGGAATCGAACCAGCGACCTCCTGGTTCCTAGGTTGCCGCTCAGCCGCTGGGCCATGCCGGTTGCGCTGCATTTATTACAGCTGAAACGTTGAGAAACAGGCTCAGAACCTTATAAACTGTGCCCTGACCGGAATCGAACTGTGACCTCCTGGTTCCAAGGTCGTCGCTCAACCGCTGGGCCACGCTGGCTGCACTGCATTTATTACAGCTGAAACGTTGAGAAACAGGCCCAGAACCTTATAAACCCCACTGGGATTGTGCTGGTGAGATGCAGGGCCGGGGGTGCACTTAAGCCAGCAACTCTAGAACGTGGTCCAGGGGTTCCCAGGCTCTGGGGCTCCATCTCATCATCAGCAACCGCCCCCCCCCCCCACGGGCT
>NW_005365723.1:1636319-1637005 GCF_000412655.1 Myotis brandtii | reverse complement strand
AGGGCATATACCTAGGTTTGGGTTCGATTGCTGGTCGGGGCTAGTAAGTAAGCCCACGGTGGATTTTTTGTGTTGTGTTCTTGTTAATATGAGAAGGCCTGAGATGATGATAACCAGCATGAGGGTAAAATGAGACACCCCCCCACACACACACACTGCTTCCTGTTGTCTACAGGGACCTCACCTACTGTAGCAACCAGCTTTCCTGGCAACCACTTGAAAAAAACAACACCACATTTTTATTGATTTCAGAGAGGACAGAGAGGGAGAAAGAGAGAGAAACATCAATGATGAGGAAGAATGGTTGATTGGCTGCCTCCTGCATGCCCCCCCAATGGGGACCAAGTCTACAACCCCGACATATGCCCTGACTGATAATCAAACAGTGACCTCCTGGTTCATAGGTCAGTGCTCAACCACTGAGCCACACCGGCTGGGCTAGCCTTGTTGTTGTTTTACCACACAGCCAAAAGGGCCACCTGGGGCAGGCGAGGACCCACCCAAGGCCCAGAGGCCAGCCCTTCTCCAGGGCCCCTCTCTCATGGAGCTGGCCCCCAAAGGAACTGGCCTGGCCCTGAGTGCCCAGGTCCGGGCCTGGCCCGTGTTTACCTTCACTGCTTCCCAGCTGGAATTCACCAGGTGCTGCCGGAAGGGCCCGAAACCTGAAATCAGGGAGATTCTGGTTT
>NW_005365723.1:1630348-1636270 GCF_000412655.1 Myotis brandtii | reverse complement strand
TTAGGGTGTTTCTCCTCCTGGGCTGATCCTGGAGCCATTGTGGGTCCCCGGGAACTCCCACATCCCTTCCTTGGAGGCCTGCGACCTCCCCAGTCTGGGAGCATCACAGAATGTGAGGCATTGCTCTCCTAATATATATTTTTATTGATTTCAGAGAGAAAGGGAGAGGAAGAGAGAGAGAAACCTCTGTGATGAGAGAGAATCATGGATTGGCTGCCTCCTGCACATCCCCCACTGGGGATGGAGTCCACAACCCGGGCCTGTGCCCTGACCGGGAATCGAACTGTGACCTCCTGGCTCGTAGGTCGATGCTCACCCACTGAGCCACACCAGCTGGGCAAGGACACCTTGATCTTGAGCCCTTGTTTTCCCATCATCTGTCTCCATGCCAGTTGTCTCGGCCAGATTCACACACAAAGCAAATCCAATTAAAGGGAAAGACTGCCCCTGGCAGCGCAGCATTTTTAATAAAGGCGGCCGCCCTCTGGAAGCCACAACTGATGGACAGGTGCTTCAACAACAGTCTCAGGTTGGCCAGCAAATGGGTCGCGTGAGCCTGAGACCGGCCCTGGCGCTTCAGGATTCATAGTTCATGGGTGACAAGCGTTCGTTTACCAGAGGTATCGTTTCCTTAGGAATTCCGGGGTAATTGGAAACACTCAGTCTCCATACCCAGAGTACCAGTGAGAGCAGGGTTGATGAACGGTTTTCAGAAGAGCATTCTTTTCCTCAGAAGGTTAAGAGGAGTTTGATTATAGGCTGAAAATGTTAAGATAGGTAACTTGTGATTTGCCACACACAGAGGAATCCTTGTCTTGCCTCTGTTGCCTTCGTCCAACACAATTCCCAAAACTGAAAATGTGCCAATGATGTCTAAGTAAAAAGAAAGAGCTTTGTAGAGAAATCAAACCCTCGCCCTAACCAGTCTGGCTCAGTAGATAGAGCGGCAGCCTGTGGACTGCAGGGTCCCGGGTTCGATTCTGGTCAGGGGCACGTACCTGGGTTGCAGGCTCGATCCCCAGCCTTGGTTGGGGCACATGCAAGAGGCAGCCAATCAGTATTGCCTCTCTCATCAATGTTTCTCTCTCTCTCTTGCCCTCCCTACCTTCTACTCGCTCTAAAAACCAATGGAAAAATATCCTTGGGTGAGGATTAACAACACCACCACCAACATAAAAATAAAAATCAATGGAAAGATATCTTTGGGTGAGGATTAACAAAAAACAAAACAAACAAACCCTCCAGAAGCCCAGCTGTGACAATGGCTTGGGGGGCTGGGGTGGATTTGGGCAGGAATGGGCAGCCACCATTCCTTCCCAGGTGGCCTTTTGGGTTCAGAGTCTCCAACTGGTGGCTCTCAGGGTGCCTCGTGGTTTTCTGAGGGGCCCAAAGCTCTCTGGTCTGCGGGTGGGGGTGGGCACTGCAGATGGACTGCCTCAGCTTTTTGAGGCCCTGTCCTTTCTGGGACCCCCAGCTCCTCCTTCCTGGCTATGAAACTGCACCCCGGCAGAGGCCACCTGGGCCCACTGGCTTCCTCCCTGATGGGCTGAAGGTCAAGGGCTGGGCCTCAGCCACAGGTGGGCGCTTCCATGCCTGCCATTCAGGAGCTGTTTGTAGCGAATGGCAGGACGGAGTGGAAACGCCTCTCTGTCCCCTGCCGGTTCTGAACAGGCAGAGCTGGGAGTTAGCTTCCTTCTGGAGTTACAGGCACCACTGTTGGCTGCTCTGTCTTCTCCACCGGGAACCGGTTATGACCAGAATCAGGGCCAGGCTAAAGGCAGCGGCACATGGAAAAGCAGACAAACAGGCTTACCGGTCACCACCACGCAGCCGGGCTGGGGCTCCATGAAACCGGAGTGGGGCGCCTGCCTCTGTGCCTCCCGGGTCAGATGGCCGTGGCGCAGCCCGGACACGGGGTGCCCCTCTCACAGGGCCACCGGCCTCCTATGATGGGGGTGCCCACCTCCTGCTCCTATAGGGGGATCTAGCCACAGGGTCCCTCAGCATTCCGGGGGCCCCTACAGCCTGAAGACTCAGGGGTGGGGGAGGGTGGTAAGACGATGCCCTGGAAAGCAGAAAGCCAGCTCCGGGCGCAGAGGCGGAGCCATCTGGGACTTGCTGGCCACTGGGTCTGGGCCAGTTTGCTGCTTGGTATGATTGGAAGGAGAGGTTGGCAACTGTCTGTCCTGCTTTGCCTGGGTCTGAGGGGTTTCTGGGATTATGGGGGGGGGGGCGCTAAAATGGGCTGAAATTGGTACAGTCCTGGGCAGACCAGGAAGGTGGGTGACCCTGCAAGTTGCTCAGTTAGGTTTTCTCCGCTTCAGGCATCCCCCCATCTGCCCCCGAGTTCTCGTGTTTGGCCGTTATGACTTGATGAGGTTGCTCTTGAAACTGATTCTGCAAAATATGTTAAAGAAAAGAAAAGAAAAGAAAGAAAACAATGATGAAAGAAAAAGGAAACCAAACCCCAAATGATGGTTACGATTAATAGTGTTGGTTGAAGCCCCATTGCCTATAAGCTGTGGGTCCTAAGGCACGTTAACAAACCATTAGGTTTAACAAAAAATGAGCACAAAAGCACCTTGCATAAAACTAAAAATACTTTTTTTTAAAAAGCTGATTGATATGAGCTACAAAAAACAATTCTTTTTCCCCGTCTGGGTGTAGCCCCATGGCTCCCCCAGGACCAGGGAGCTTCCCCATGTTCAGAGGGCCCTGTATTAGAGGGCGTGACCACGTGGTCCCATCTTAATTGTCCCCCTTGGTAAAAACAGCCCCCCACCCTGAATTGGGGTCTTTGCCAAGGGCTAGGCTCCACCTGGTGCCTTCCTGGGACGCGGAACCCACAGCCATCCCCTTTCATTGGCTCCTGGTGTGGGTTGCAGGCTATTTGCAGAGAAGGGATGGGAAGTGGCGTTTGACCTCTGTGGCCTCCCCAGCCTGCTCAGAGAGACTGGGCCACCTCGTCCTGCGGGGGGTGCAGAGGCCTGTGCCCGGCACCTCAGCTGAAGAGGAAAGTATACAGGACCCACGTTCAAGTTGGAAAGCAGTTACCCGGTTGCTCATACTCCCTCTGGCATTCTTGATGGTATCTGAACCCCCTTCTAATGAACGATGGCTCCCCAAGTTCACGACTCGTACCTGGTTCTGTCAGCGTTCTTGACCTGCCTGTCACAGTTATAAACAAGATTAGGCCACTAGCAATGCCCACATTTGTGAAGTTGGCTGCCTTGAGGGTCAGATTCTGATAGCAGCACCAGCTAATGAGGTCTGCTGTGGTAACTGGTATTTCCCAGCGTTAACTTACCACACCGCAAGAAGCCCCACCGGCGTGGCTCAGTGGTTGAGTGTTGACCTAGGAACCAGGAGGTCACGGTTCCATTCCCGGTTGGGGTGCATGCCCGGGTTGCGGGCTCGATCCCCAGTGTGGGGTGTCCAAGAGGCCTCTCTCCCTCTTCCTTCCTTTCTAAAAATCAATAAAAGCATATTTTTTAAAGTAAATAAATAAAACAATAGCAATAGCTCTTCCCTGTGTCCAACATCACTGCTTCCAGATCAGTTACTTATAACACGGAACTCAAGCCAACCTGCCTCTTGTCAAAGCACTAACAGGTTTTCAAAAAATGCCCCCTCCATCCCCAAGGTAGCCTTTTGGACGCACCCTCCCTTATTCCTTTGCCTTTTCAGCTTAATGCTCCAGGGACAGCACCCAGTATCTGTCAGGGGCCAGATCCTGAGCGTTTCAGGCTTCCTGGGCCAGGTGGCTTCTGTTGCAACTATTCATCTCTACTGTTGTGGCTTGAAGCTGCCATCCATATATGCAAATGATGGGCGGGGCTTGGTTCCAATAGTTACTTATGGATGCTGAGTTTTGAACTTCATATAATGCCCAGGTGTCACAGATGTCTTTTATTTTTTATGCTTCTTTTGACCCCCTCCCCCAGCTATTTACAAATGTAAACACTATTCTTAGCTCACAGGCTGTACCAATATAGGCAGTGGGCTGTAGTTTGCCAAACCCGGCACCAGAATACAATTTTCCTCCTCTGGGAAGCAAGATAGGGCTTTGTGGTGTAGGGGCTCCAAGCCAGTCACCCCAAGATGTGCCTCTGTGGCATGCAAATTGTTTTGAGCTGAAGGCAACCAAGACCCCGCAGGCTCAAGAGAAACGTCCGCCTAGAAGAATTTAAATTAGGGGCCTTGCCCACAATAAGAGATTATCAGAGACAATTTTCTGACTCATCTATAAGGCAGGGCAAACTTCTAATTACTGAACATCATTTCTCTTACTGTCCGCAATGACCGTCCTCCTCTCTGAAGTCCCAAGGTGACCCTTAGCTCAGAATTCCATATATATCTCATTGTCCCCTCTCTTTTTTTTTTAATGTATTTTTATTTCAGAGGGGAAGGGAGAGGGAGAGGGAGATAGAAACCTCGATGAAGAGAGAGAATCATTGATCGGCTGCCTCCTGCACACCCCACACTGGGGATCGAGTCCGCAACCCAGACATGTGCCCCGACCTGGAATTGAACAGCGACCTCCTGGTTCATCGGTTGACACTCAACCACTGAGCCACGCTGGCTGAGCCGCCTTTTCTGTCTTTAAACCTCTCATGTATGTGGGTCTGTGAACCTCTCATGTCTACAGGGTTCCCATACTTAGGCATGGATTAAACTGGGTCTTTTTCTCTCTAAAAAAATCAATAAAAACATACTTTTAAAAAACTTTTTAAAAAAAGTAACAAGGCCTTGAAGAAGTACGTTTTAAAGCAGAGATTAATAAACCTTTCTCCCTACGTGCCAGAAGCTTGAGTAACACCCGTGATGATTAGGGAGTTCACGATGGGTGAGGAGCCAGACATTTCTCTTGGCACCTCCCGGCCTCTGCACTGGCTGCAGCCCTGGCCATTTCCCTTCCCACATGCTTGGTGCCCCCACGGTCTTTGGGGCACAGAGCAGAACCTAATCAGTGTTGAGGGAGGAGCTGTGTCCTGAGTGCTATGGCCCAGGTGGCTCTGTTTCCATCTCGACACATGAAATCTCAGACTTGCAAGAGGTGACTCCAGGACGCTGTGATGGGACCTTCTGGCGCTGGGATGAGTGAGCGCATCTGCAGCCTGTGCGATGGAGCAGAACTGGGGTCATTTTCATCCTGTGCGTGGGGGTGCCCTGGCCTTCCTTAGGTGGCTCCCAAGACGGGGGAGCAGCTGGGAGCCCCCCATCCCCAGCCACTATTTGCTGGGGCGGAGGGACAAGGCAGGCAGATGAGTTTGGGATCCATGTGGGACAGAGGCCCCAAAGGGCTTAGGATGCATTTGTCCAGGAGCACAAACTTCAGAGCTGCCAACCACAGAGGGGAGGCACCAGCTGAGTGACCACAGGCCTGTGGGTTCCAAGGCTGGTGGCGTTTAAAAACCCCGCCTGCTCCCCGCCTCCCCTGGGGAAAAGCACCTTGAAACAGGCCAGGACGAAACACTGGAGAAACAATGGCCTCTTGTTGAATTTTTCTATTTCGAGTGAGTATAAGCTTAAATAAAAGAGTGGCTGTCAATAAAAGCAGCAACTCTACGGTTGTCAGGATCAAAAGACTTTGGAGTGGGCGGTGATGTTACGGAGTGCCCTCTATTGTGTGTGTCATTCATTTTTCAAGTGTGTAAGTTTTCGAAAAGGGAGAATGCAAACATTGTCTATAGAAATAGGAGGAAGTGGGAAGGGGCACGGAGGGGGGATCCCCCGGGACCCTGGCGAGGGGTTCAGGCACGAACGGTTTCCTTTTCTAAAGAATTAAGGGGAATTAAATAGCTCTTGGAGGTGTCGAACTAGCTTTGCAGAACTTGGGAGCCGGGTGTCGCTAGCTGTGAAGACTGCATGGTGTCGGCTCCAGTGCAGGGACAGGGGAGAGGGGGACCCCTGGGAAGGGGA
>NW_005365723.1:1619937-1629921 GCF_000412655.1 Myotis brandtii | reverse complement strand
CACCCCCGAGGAGCAGACCCCGCCTCTCCGGCCGCCCAGGGGCCACCCGGCGTAGGGACTGCTGAGCTGGGCTTGGTGAGCATGGCCATGCCTTGGTGACACAGTCTGCAATGGGAAGCGCACGGTGGGGGAGAAGTCAGCGCAGCACCTCGGGTTACCGCAGGCGCCCCTGTCGCCCCGTCCATGGGGACTGCCAGGTCCGCCCTGGGCCCGCAGGCAGGCGGGGCAGGTGTCTCAGGGCCCCGGGGCCTGTGCCCAGTGCTCTCTGGGTTCGGAGAAAAAGCACATGAAACACAGGCAGAGAGGTTTCAGCCAGTCCCGCCGGGGAGGGAGTGTTTGCAGGGGGCAGGCGTAGGGGGCGTGGCGCACTAAGCAAGGGGAGGTCTCTAGGTAGGGTCACCGTGAATGGCCTGAGGACACATTCCTCAGCACACACCCCTCCGCAAGTGGCCCTCCATTAGAAACCACATCGTTTTATCCTAATGTTGATGAGATGCGGGAGGAACCTAACTCTTGTTTATATCAGGTGGCCGGTGGCAAAACTGGTTTGATTGCAGCTTGTTGCGTAAAGCCTAGAACTGCTCATGACCTTAGAGGAAGTCCTTGTGTTTATGACGTGCACCTGAGAGCTGTGCCTCTGAGCGCTTTCCCCTGATTCAGGGGAGCTAAGGAGGGAAGGTGGCCTCTAGCCACTTGTCTGCGTGAGCTACATTCCTCCTGGAAGTTTTCATGGGTCTAGAGCAGCGGTTCTCAACCTGTGGGTCGCGACCCCTTTGGGGGTCGAAGGACCCTTTCACAGGGGTCGCCTAAGACCATCGGAAAACACATATATAATTACATATTGTTTTTGTGATTAATCACTATGCTTTAATGATGTTCAATTTGTAACAATGAAATTGGGAGTCACCACAACATGAGGAACTGTATTAAAGGGTCGCGGCATTAGGAAGGTTGAGAACCACTGGTCTAGAGGCTGACAAGGGATTTGTCTCTATCTTTAGAGGGGGAGATACTGTTTCCTTTTTTTTTTAATGCTTTCTAGAATGTCCTTTGTCATGGCTGTGGATATGTTTGAAAACTGGCAAGAGAAAAAGTGACTTACTCTTTTTTTTAATCCTCTCCCAAAGATATTTTTCCATTGATTTTTAGAGAGAGAGGGAAAGACAGAGAGAAAGATCCATTGGTTGCCTCCTGCACATCGAGGTCCCGGCTGGGGAAGATCCTACAACCCAGGTACATGCCCTTGACCGGAATGGAACCTGGGACCCTTCGGTCCTGGACCGACACTCTATCCATTGAGCCACACCAGCCAGGGCAGTGACTTTCTCTTTTGATCTCATCTTCCTTGTGTGCAGAATGGGGATTTTGCCCACTTCGGGACTTGCAGGAATATCGCACATTTTAACACTTAGCCATTCCGACTGCACAGGTTCTAGAGACCAAGCTTCCTCCCTCCCCTCTGCCCAGTGGTACCCTGAGTCAGAGACTTCCTCCCAGCCTCTGCCCCTGCTGTGTGGCTCCACCCAGGCCTACTTCCTTGTTTCGGGACAAGTAATGGTTCATTTCGTCTTCTGAAAAAGTGTAGTCGGCCAAAACAGTGTAAGGATTTTCCTGTGTTTATTTCAGCGTTCGCTGTGGCCTTCATAGTTGCTGGTGGCCCAGATGACACACAGCAGTCGCCCGAGATCATGTCCACACGCGCTAGATCCTAATGGAGAGGAGTTCTGCACAGCTGACCCGCTGCCTGAGCTTGCATAGCCCATTTCCAAAAGGGGCTTGAGCAGATCACGTTTCCGGAGAATCCTTTTTTCTCCAGCAGGGAAGCGTTAATCTAACAATTGTGTTTTTCTTTATTTTAAAAAAATATATTTTTATTGATTTCAGAGAGGAAGGGAGGGAGAGAGAGAGAGAAACATCAATGATGAGAGAATCATGGATTGCTGCCTCCTGCACTCCCCCTACTGGGGATTGAGCCCACAACCCGGGCATGTGCTCTGACCAGGAATCGAATAGGGACCTCCTGGTTCATAGGTCGATGCTCAACCACTGAGCCATGCCGGCCGGGCCGCCCCCACGTTTAGACAGCAAGGGCTGTATTGTTTCCTCGGATCTCTACTGGTTCCTGACCCTGTCCTGGCTGGACAGAGTGAATGACCCGGTGGTCAGGACTCAGGCTGGGCGGTGGGAGAGCAGTGGGCACTGAGGTGTTGTTTTTCGACCTTTGAAACCCTTGTCTGCTGACCGGCTGACTGGCCTGAGCTGGACTCCTGCGGGCAGCTGGCTCCCTGCTCCTCTGCTGACATCCTTCCTGTGGCTCAGCGCGGGGACTTCCCGACAGAGGGTCACAGAAGAGCCTGTGCCTTCTGCTGTGCTGTGTCGTTTAGGAACCTACTTCAGGGCAAAACTCAATCACGATTGCTGTTAGATGCCTAGAGGCCATGTGACTTTTAAAATCAGCGTTCCTGGGGGTGGGGCGGTGCAGTTAGGTGACTGTGAGTAACAACTGAAGGTCTGGGGCCTTTGAGTAACTCATGCTTATGGTGATGATGATGATGATGATGGTGGTGATGTAGCAGCTGTGATTTGCAAACTCCGTGCTTGTGAGTGCACCCCAACCTCAGCTGTGGCGTTTCCGCTCCAAGGCCAGCAATCAGCAGGCTTGGGTGGGGGTGCAGCACACAGCATGTGTGACTCTGAAGGCCACTGTCTGTTGAAATCCAGGCTTGTCTTTCCCCACCCCCTTCTCTGGCCCCCTGGCGCCTTGTCATACTCCAGTGCCGGGTCAGTGCCCTCATTTCCTGCTTAAACCAGTGCCTGTTGTCAGTTGGTCTGAAATCAGTATTGATTTCAGAGAGAGGAAGGGAGAGGGAGAGAGAGAGAAATATCAGTGATGAGAGAGAATCATGGATCGGCTGCCTCCTGCATGCTCCCTACTGGGGATCAAGCCCACAACCCGGGCATGTCCCCTGACCGGGAATTGAATCATGACCTTCTGGTTCATATGTTGAAGCTCAACCACTGAGCCACGCTGGCCGGGCTAGAGACCTCTTGATGCTTCTTTGTTCCTTCAAAGCATTGCAGCCCGGGCGCCGCTGGGCACCACCTGAGGCTGAGGGCCGGGTGGGGGGGCCCTCCGGGAGGGCTGAGGGAGAGCTCTTATCCATATGCAGGCGTGGTGGGGGCTCCCCAGGCCCCACCCTCCTAGACCGCTGGGTTTCCTTGACTTGCAGGAATCGAGATCAATGTGTTCTTCTTGGAAACCAAGTCTCTACCCACTACTCATAAATTCCATTAACACGAGAGAAAGCCCTGTTTGCTTCCTTGCATTTTGCTGAAATAAACCCTCATCAAAGTTCCCGGATGTTTCATTCCGTGTAAGTGCTTGAGAAGTCCGTGTTGTGGAGTCTGCACTGTGTGAGCCCTCCCCTGGCGGTGCTGCCCCCTGCCCCCTTCTCCGTTACCTGCTGCTTCGTGCACTGTTTTTGATGTGCATGTATGTGGGTAGAGGGGTAAAACGCCCAGTGAATTACAGTCAGTTGTTTGTTTTGACCTTTATGTTTCCAGTAAGTGATTTGCATGGTGCACGTGTGCTGCCCATGTTGGTGCTAGTAGAGCATCCGGGGCGGGGGGGGTGGGGCGGTATTTTTAAGCTATGCAGAAGGAAAGATACTGCTTAATGTTTTTCTTAATACAGGAATATTGAATAAACATCTCATTAAAGTCTTTAAAAAATACTTGGGGTAAAAACACTAATAAAACAACATCTGTCCTGCAAAAACATAGCCTAGTTACTTGTTGGTAGATATCTGTTTTTGATCATAACCAATAAATACAGAATTAAAAATGAATTTAAGTAAATAACAAGTCTGAATTTAGCTGAACACAGGTCATCTTGTTTTCATTTCTTGCCTTCTTTTAAATTGAGATTCTCCCTCTCCCCATTCTTGCCTTGATTCCATTTTCTCTCTCTCCTCTTTTGAAATTTAATATCTATGTTTCTATTCTTTCAGGGGGGAACTTGGAAATTGTAGTATACGTATTAGCTCCAATTAATTCTGAGGTTAATCAATTGTAAACTTGCTCTGGAATTGTATGAGGGCTTTAGCAGGCTTGGCTTGGTTGGGATTCTAGAATCTGAGGATCAGTGTCTTTCATTAATTCTGAAAAAAAATTTAGTCCTTATTTCTTCAAATCCTGACTCTTTATTATTCTTTTTCTTCTTCTGGAACTTCAATTATATTCTTTCTGGAGCTCATCAATCTACTCTCCATGTCTCTTAACCTGCTTTTCATGTTTTGCTTCTATGCTGTATTCTGGGTAATTTCTTCATACATTTTTTTTTTCCAGTTCATTGGCTATTTAGGACATTCATTTCTAGATCTACTCTCTTTCCCCCTAGAATCTTATTGGGCAAATGAAAAAAACTTGGCTATTTAAACTTCTTTTTTTGTTGTTATTCTTGTTAATCCTCACCCGAGGATATTTTCCCATTTATTATTAAAGAGAGTGGAAGAGAGGGGGAAAGAGAGAGAGAGAAAGAAACATCGATGTGAGACAGATGCATTGATTGGTTGTCTTTTCCCCAAGCCCCGACCTGGGTGGGGATCTACCCTGTAACCGAGGTACATGCCCTTGACTGGAATCAAACCCTGGGCCCTTCAGTCCAGTGGCCGATGTTCTAGCCACTGAGCCAAACCAGCCAGGACTGACCTTTCACACATTTAATATCCATATCTTCTGTATTGGACAGTGTCCGTCTTCGCGGTGGTTGGGTGTCTGATTCTGTGGTTTATGCTGGCATGTCATGGCGGTCTATTTTTCATATTTTCAGAGGTTTTTAAAATCAGGTCGGAAAGCTAGTGCCCTTGCGCCCATAGCCAAACCTACTGCCTGTTGGTGGGGAGGTGTGACAGGAAGCAGCTGGGTGAGGTGCTGTTCCCTCCCGCCTGCCCCGAACAGGGCTCCACGTGTGTCCCCCAGTGTGACACCTGTGCATGCAGAACGAACAGTATGTTTCAGTCCTACCTCATATCCTTTTGCATGATGGGGGTGGGGGGCGGGAATAATCAGACTCGCTGAAGTTCAGATGAGGGGACTTTCATATTAAAAGCAATTAGAGTGCCATAAACCTTTGTGTGGGTGGCACAGAAAGTCATCTGCACACTTTTACCATCTCAGCTTCGGGACAAGAGGTTTATTCTCAGCCAAGTCAATGACAAGCTGCGAATTGGCCAATACTAAGTATGTGAGAACGGAGCCACAGGCTCCCTGTCAATTACCCGGAAGGCAGCCTTCCCCCGCCCCTCGCCACTCGCAGACCCTTCCCAGAGCTTCCCCAGCTGCTCAGACCCTCTGACATACCCCACATCCTGTCTTCCAACTCTCCCTTTTGTCAGTTCTTGGCTAAGAATAGTTTGGCAATCAGATGCTCATCATCAAGAACCAACGGAAATACCCAGTGTGTCTTTGCCTCCCTTCTGTTCTCTCCTCCCCGGGTGGGGAACGCTCCGACACCCCGGCCCCCTCTCCGGGTGGGGGCGCCTAGCGCCAGGCGGGTGCACGTTTGCTGTCGGTCGCTGACATTATGTCACAGCGCTCCCCTGGCAGGCGTGTCTCATCATCTGTCAGTCAGTGTTCCGGAACAAGGGGTCCCTGGTTAAAGAAGTTTGGGGAGGAAGTGCTGGGTTAAGCAAATTCCACTGCTGCAGAATTGCTCAATGTCCTGATTGCTGACAGGCAGGCGGTCCGCCCCCTCTCGGAGCTGAGCTGAGGCCCCTTTCTGAATGTTCTGGCCTCAGAAGCGCTCCGTCCACGGCACAGCTTGTGGAGCTGTGCTCCTCAGGGTAGACCTGGGGAAATGAAATGCTGGTATGTGAAAGGTGCACACACCTTGGACTCTGCAATACTATATACATGCCAGACACTGCCTCGCACAACTGCAGGTATTTTCGTATTTCCCGCTGTATGCAACCGTCCTGTTACAATATAAATTAACATAATCACGCTTTAAGTCACTTAAAAGTAGTTAGTTCTCAGGCCAGGTCAGTGTGGCTCAGTGTTTGGGCATCAACATATGAACCAGGAGGTCACAGTTCGATTCCTGGTGCGGGCACAAGCCCTGTTTGCAGGCTCGATTCCCAGTAAGGGGGCGTGCAGGGGGCAGCCTATCCATGATTCTCTCATCATTGATGTTTCTCTCTCTCTCTCCCTTTCCCTTCCTCTCTGAAATCAATAAAAATATATTTTTTAACAAAACAAAACAAAAATTCTGAACAAGTGATATCTACCCTTAACCATTTTTAAAAAACAAAAGACAAATGCTGTTTTACTGGTACAATTTTTTCACATCATCAGCAAGAACTGTTGTTTTTGTAATTTTAAAATGACAATCCCCATTAAAACACAAGTGATTACAGCCAGCTTTTCCAATGACGTAATGCTGTGCAGTGACCTATGGGTAGAAGCTTTCAGTAAATTTCTGAAAATTTCTTTACTAATGTTTCTCATATGAGAAACACTTTGCTTAAAATGAAAGAATTTTCCTAATCATTGTAGTGAAGTGGTATTTGGGGAGAATATTCAGCAAGTTGTACTGAATCAATGATTAAGTGCAAAGCAACGACCCCTGTGAAGGTCTTCATTTATTGGCATTGCTATTTACATAGGGAGGACCAAAAAGTGTTGGGAAAGCCCTTGAGCATCAGGCCTTACCCGACTCACCAGCAGTGGCTTATCCAGCAGTGCCTGGCTGGTCCCCAGTGGGGGGCAGGCCGTGGCTCAGGGGTGTGTGTGTGGCCTGCCTTTCAAGCAACCCTGGGCACGCAAGCTTTGGCCCAAAGATCCCGAATGATTTAAGTATTTTCCCCGGAATACAAACATTTAAGTGTTGTGCTTTTTGGATGACTACAGCAAACATATGCTTAAAGTGAGTTCTTCAATTTGGGGTTCATTTGGGGATTTCCATTTCTTTACAGTCTGCAACGAATTATCATTGCAACTGTGGGCCTTTTTTCATAAAAGCATCTTACATTGTATTGAAAAGATTACATTCTTTTGGCTTTGGAAAAAGATTTCCTGTTCCGTGGAAGCCATTAAAGCCTGTTAGCATTTCACATCTGGAATGGAAGCCCCTGCCCGGGTCTGCCTTCCGTCACCACCAACGTGAGTGTGGCCGGCTGACTCGGCCTCCAGCGCATGCGTAGGACGCCCATACTCCTTACTTCCTCAGGCCCCTCGCACTGGCCAGGTGTGCCCTTGAACCTCACATCTCCTTGGGGTTGGTGCCAACCCTGCCATCAGCAATGCCTTTTTTTCATTACAAAATAGGTGAACATTTTTTTTTTAATTAATTGACTTCAGAGAGAGGAAGGGGGGGGAGAGAGAGAGAAACATTGATGTGAGAAAGAAACATCGATTGGGTGCCTCTGTACACGCCCCGACTGAGGGTCAAATCCACAACCTAAGTGTGTGCCCTGACCCGAAATCAAACCCGTCACCTTCTGGTGTACAGGATGGGGGTGACACTCCAACCCACTGAGCCACCTGGCCAGGGCAGTGAGAATCGTTTGTATAGGGTTCTTTTGGGTGATTTTTTTTAACAATATATTGATTTTAGAGAAGAAGGGAGAGGGAGAGAGAGAGAGAAACGTCCATGATGAGAGAGAATCATTGATCGGAGCCTGCAACCCAGGCATGTGCCCTTGACCGGAATCGAACCTGGGACCCTTCAGCCCGCAGGCCAACGCTCTATCCACTGAGCCAACCCAGCCGGGGCTTTTTTTTTCCTCTTCAAGAAGTAAGTGATGTTCCCTTTAACAAAAGAGTCAAACTGATGTCCTTTCTTTTCTTGCCTCCTTGTCCCCCTTGCAGGCATTTACCCGGTGGATGTTTTGGAAGATGACCCCGAAGGTCATCGGGAAGCAGCTCTGGCTTACTATGCCGCCCTCAGGGAAGGGGCGCGGCCTGGGGCAGACGTCTTCTCTCTGCCCACCGGGGAGCAGGTATGTCGGACCCTCCTTGTTGGCAGAGAGCTCTGAAAACTCTCCTATATTTATTAGAAAGTAAAATGTTAGTGAACATGTGTTACAGAGTTAAAAGAAAAGCCTTCTGGAGCGAATACTGTGTAATTCCACCTTGAGAAGCAGAAGGGTTCCTGGATTGGGACTCTGGAGGCCCGGGTATAAGGCCAGTTCTGCGAGGCAGGGAGCCCCACAGCCTGTTGTGAATGCCTTGTCTACCACTTACTAGCTGTGTGACCTTGAGCAAGTGTCTTAACCTCTCTGATCTTGGTATTCGCAGCTCTAAAACTGGGACAGTGAGGAAACTTGCTTTGCACTATGGTTAGGAGAATTAAATGAGATACTGTGAGGCCTGTCGCAAACTTGTGCAAGCAACCTGCCTGCCTCACTCTTTCCTTAGTTTGTTGTACCCTCCTCCGTTTTCAAAACGGACTTTGCCATGGAATGAATGTGTTAGCCTTGTGCTCAGGGCGCTGGGGGCCGTGGGCCACAAAGAGCATGAGTCAGAGACCCTGAATGCCGCCGGCTGTTCCTCTCATTCGGAAGCAAGCAGGCGCCCCGCACTGAGGCTCTGTCCCAGGTGCCGGGGGCCACGGATCTCTCGAGGCTGCTTGCAGCGACCTGAGCCCCCTCCTCCGTTTTCAAAACGGACTTTGCCATGGAATGTGTTGGCTTGTGCTCAGGGCGCTGGGGGCCGTGGACCACAGAGAGAAGGCTTGGCATGTGGGCAGTCCCAGCATGAGTCAGAGACCCCGAATGCCGCCGGCTGTTCCTCTCATTCAGAAGCAAGCAGGCGCCCCGTACTGAGGCTCTGTCCCAGGTGCCGGGGGCCCCGGATCTCTCGAGGGCAGCTGGCAGCCTGAGTGGCATTGTGGGTGGACACCGGGCTTGTCCATAGAGAGGCCCCAGGAGGACAGGAGGCCCTCTGCTCTCCTAGGCTGAGGCCAGGGGGCGTGCAGGAGGCAGCTGATCACTGATTCTCTCTCATCATGGATGTTTCTCTCTCTCCCTCCCTCTCCCTTCCTCTCTGAAATCAATAAAAAATATATCTTTAAAAAAATCAGGCCTGAGCACCGCCACTGTGGGCAAGAGTGTATCTAGTGTTTTTAATGCGAGTCATCAGGACATGTCGTGAATAGAAATAATGCACTGTTTCCTCTCTAAAAGCTGAAAATGTACCACTTCTGCTTGACGTTGTAAGTCCAGCCCCAGCGTGCCACTGCCGCCTCCTAGGTCCATGGTTGGCAAACTGCAGCTCGTGAGCCATATGCGGCTCTTTGGCCCCTTGAGTGTGGCTCTTCCACAAAATACCGGCTCTTCCACAAAATACCAACTTCTGCGCATAGGCCATGAAGTTTCAATCGCACTGTATTTTGTGGAAGAGCCACACTCAAGGGGCCAAAGAGCCGCATATGGCTCTCGAGCTGCAGTTTGCCAACCATGGACCTAGGAGGCGGCAGTGGCACGCTGGGGCTGGACTTACAACGTCAAGCAGAAGTGGTACATTTTCAGCTTTTAGAGAGGAAACAGTGCATTATTTCTATTCACGACATGTCCTGATGACTCGCATTAAAAACACTAGATACACTCTTGCCCACAGTGGCGGTGCTCAGGCCTGATTTTTTTAAAGATATATTTTTTATTGATTTCAGAGAGGAAGGGAGAGGGAGGGAGAGAGAGAAACATCCATGATGAGAGAGAATCAGTGATCAGCTGCCTCCTGCACGCCCCCTACTGGGGATCTAGCCCGCAACCCGGGCATGTGCCCTGACTGGGAATCGAACCGTGACCTCCTGGTTCATAGGTCGGCGCTCAACCACTGAGCCATACTGGCCAGGCATGTATGGTCTTTTTAATAAGGAATTAAAAAACCCAAACCAGCCCTTAATTAGTCATCCTTCCTTGAATGACATATATGGTGAAAGTGTGGGGTTTAGGTCTTTAACTGCAATTTGCAAACGGGGTC
>NW_005365723.1:1603445-1619840 GCF_000412655.1 Myotis brandtii | reverse complement strand
CCCCCCCCCCCCCGCCCGCCCCCCCCATAGAAGCTTGCCTTTCGCCTGCGTGTTAGTCTGGGGTTTGCCGTCTGGTGATATCCTTGACCAGGGAAAGATGTCTCTTGTTGCCGATCCGAGACTCAAGTGCTCAGCTGGCTGGCTGGGGGTTGCAGGCGTGTTGACTGGGAGCCTGGGGTGGCTGAGCTGTGTGTGAAGGCTTCCCCATCAAGGTTAGGACATCCATTTCCATCTGGCAAAACCTGATCTCCATGAACAGAGGGTCTGTGATAACACCAGGCCTTCACCATGGCCTTGAACTTGGACTCCAGCTCCAGGCTAGAGACAAGGAACAAGTTAGTAACACGGGGTGCCCACAGGAACCCCTCGGTGAACAGATTGTCAAACACGCCCAAGATGTCATTTGCCGACTTGAAGAACACATCCAAATTCCATCAAGGCCCCCCCCCCCGCACCCCCGTCTTTCTTCAGCATTTAATAATATTCTGGGTGTAGGTCTTCAGCTACAGTTTGCATAATGTTAACATATGACCGACTCTTGTGAATCTGTTTTCTATTAATTACACAATTTGTTGGTTGTTTTCAAGAATGTAGTAAATATCCATACGCTCCAAGAAGGCTCACTCTGACCTTTCCTTATACGTGTGATAGCACTTTATTAAATAAAGTTCCCCCCTGTTCCCCAGACTGCAGGGGCTCTGCCATGGTGGCTGCGATCTTTGCGAGGTTCCCGAAAAGCATCTCAGGTGTCCCCCACCCCTTGTGAATCAGACACGATGTGTGAACGTGCCTCTGTGGCCTGAAGCAAGTGGACCTGGAAGGGGCCGGCGGTGGCATAGCTCCTCGCACAGCTTTCAACACGTGTCTTTTCACGCGTGCTTAGCCGTGACCGTGGAGGTCGCCGTCGCCGGTTGCTCTGTGAATTTTCTGGAGCCGTTGTATGTGTAAAGGCTGCGTGTGTGTGAGTGTGTGTGTGTGTGTGTGTGTGAGTGTGTGAGTGTGTTCGTGGTTCGATGGAAGTGAAAGCAGCAGAGCTGATGGAGAAGCCCTCGGTGTGCGTTAGCTGCTGATAAGCTGGTGGAGTCCATCCCAGGGACTTCCATAACCGGGTGAGCAAAGAGCAAAGGAAAAGCATCCAGGCTGCGAGTTTCCTGGCTGTGGGCAGTCCTGGCTCAGCGCTGACTGCTGGTAGCATGTGGTACTGCAGCTTCCCACCCCCTTAGGAAGCTGGGCAGGCACTTACCAAACAGGTGGCCTGAGGCACACGCCCTGGGACCCCTGTGAGTCTCACTCTTGACTGTTTCTGTGACCAGAGGCTGCTTCGTGTCACCACCGGACGAGACCCCTCTTCCCTCCTCAGAGGCCAGGGGACGGATGGAAAGTTCCAGGCTCCTAATGGCACCATTGCTTGGGATCGGGTCGCCTACATCTTCTGGGCTCTTCCCAGAGGGTATTCAGGGTTCCTCCTTAGCTCGCTCACAGGGGAGACAGTCATGGGCAGGGGAGGTGGGGGCTGTGGGACAGAAAGGACGCAGGCCTCCCGGAGAAGGGGGGCTGAGGGGGGCTCTTGGGCAGGTGTTGCCACATGCAGCCACCCCCCCCCCAAAACCCTCGATTTGTGCCCGAGCATAGCACTCGTCCTTCAAATGGCTGCTAAGTTTTTTTCCGTGTCTGGTGATTGCATGTCATCTGCACCCTGAGAAAAACAAGCAGGGAGTCGAAAAATGATGATTTTTTCCTGGAAAAGCGTTCCCGTTATAGGCCTGCAATGGTGGCAGAGCCAAGGCAAACATTCAGAGGAGCTGTCCCGGGCCTGGAGAGATTGCGACACCCAGGGCCTGGGGCCAGCCCTCCTCAGGGCTGCGTTTGGGGCAGGTGGGTGGTGGGTCAGGAGGGGTGGGAGGTGGAAAGTGAGGGGTGCCCCTGGGGTGCCCAGGGAACTTCAGAACTGGGGGGCCCTTTCTGTGACGCCCCTCACTCCAGCTCATAGAAGCAAAAGGGTGTTCGTGCTGGAAACAGAATTCTGTTTCCCGGGGGCTGAGAGGGGCCCCGATGGGAAGGCTGTTCGCCGGGACAGCTCTGTCCTTTAGGGACACATGTTGGCTCTTGTTGGAGCTCCTCTTCTTTATTCCCCGTTACTTTATGGCACGGAGTTGGATTTAAACGTAGGGAAACAGCCTCCCACAAACAAAGGCATGTCCTTCTTTCCAGGGGACTAGTGGGATTTGGAAAAGAGGGAAGGTCCAAGGAAAATATTCCGAGTGTCAGGGATGGATTCCGAGTTGACGGATGTATCCAGCTGCCTGCTGGCCACCCTCCCCTGTGCGTGTGTGCGTGTCTGTGCGTGTGTTTATGCAAGTGGCTCAGTGGTTGACGGTCGGCCTATGAACCCACAGGTCAATGGTTTGGTTCCTGGTCGGGGCACGTGTCAGAGTGTTGTGTGCAGGAGGCAGCCGATCCATGATTCTCTCTCATCAATGTTTCTCTCTCTCCCTCTCCCTTCCTCTCAGAAATTAATTAAAAAATATATTTTTTTTAAAAAGAGGATGGAGCCGGAGTCTGGGGGTTGGAGGCGTCTCGAGGCTTCTGAGGTTTTGGCCCTGCAGCCGGGCTGTCTGCAGCTCTGTCTGCTCCCCCAGCCCTGAGACACTCGCTGTGCGTGCCCTGGCCCAGCCCGACGAGGTGAAGACTCCCTTCCTAGCGAGACTAGCTTTGGTGTGGGTTTCTCTCCGCCCCCACATCTTGTAGTCGAGCTGTACCTCCGGATCCAGGCACCCCATCCTGCGCCATCTTCCTTGAGTTCAAACCTAGACTCATGGCGGCCACATTGCTTCCTGCTGGAGAGCCACGGGGAGGTTGATGCTGCGAGCACACTGCGAGCCAGATGTTCCCTTCTCCGTGGCAGAGAGGCGCCGAGTGCACGGGCATCTGGGGAAGGGCTTCCCTTTAAGGAAGACATCTGCGTGGAAATGGTAGCGCGTAATGCGATGTGACAGTTGCTATGTCAACGCGTGTGTTTCCCCTCCCCTGAGACGATTGACGGGCGGGGCCGGTGTGGCGTGAAGCCCCACAGTCCTTGGGACGGACGTGTGTTTTGCTTTGGCGAAGATGGCCGTCACTGTGGTTTAACTGCTGGGTTTGGGGGGAGGACTGCATATTTCTTAGATTTGTAATGGGCAGTGGTGGCTTGGACTCCAGGGGAGTGATGGTGAGCAGGGGGGTGAGGGGGCAGCTGGGGAGGCAGCAGGGGGACTTGAAGCCCCTTCTGTTGTGATTGAGGAAGTTTTGATCCTGGGCCAGTCCACGGACCACTCGCAGTTAGTGCGGGGAGATAAGACCTGTGCACGTCTGTGCATGCGTGTTCATGCTTGTGTGTGCGCGCACTGTGCTCATGCATGTGTGTTTGTGCACGTGTTCATGCATGTGTGTTTATCCGTGTGTGTGGGTGTGTGTGTGTGTGTGTGTGTGTGTGTGTGTGATAGAGAGAGAGAGAGAGAGAGAAGACTCCCCCCTCCTTGGTTCCTGGGATGGGGCATGGGACTTCCCTGTCTCTGCTCAGCTCCAGGCTATGTATCAGCTGCCTGTGGCCTCCCTCACCCAGTGACACCAGAGCCCAAGCTGGGGGCCTCCCAGGAACACTCCCCCAATACCCTCAGCAGCACTGACTCCCCCTCTGGGTCCTCGTGACACTTGGGCTCCCAGCTCGATCCCGCACCTCCCGTGCCCTGCCCCGTATTGGAGGGCTGGTTAGGTCTCTTCCTGTCCCGGCTGTCAGCTCCCAGGGGCGAGGACGGGCACCGGGGACAGCGCCGTGCAGGCATTCAGGGGTTGAACTCCGTGGCTCGTGCCGCCTCCGGGCAGCCCGGCCCGGGGAGTTAGCCTGAGGGACCTCGCTGTCTTGACTCGTTTGGGGAACCTTGGAGTGTCACGGAATGAAATCCATTCCTGACATGTGCTCTGTGGCCCGCATCACCTGTCACCCGGAGGGAGAAGGAAATTAAATTAGTTCAGCAAGGCTGACCTCCCTGACGAGGCGTGCCCGTGGGTGGCTGTCACCACTGCACACGCCGCCGGCTGCAGGTGCCTGGGGTCCGGAGCCAGGGGACGCTGATCAGAATCGCATTTTCCCTTCAAAGCCATTTTCTGACTCTCCGATCTCGCTGGCCCCGGGTCTCAGCTGCCCTAGGCGGGGTCTGCAGTGTGTCAGTCCAGATCTGCGCCCATCCATGTCCAGTGGGCACGGCCTCTCTCCCAGGGCTGGGCCGCGTTCCTGCTTCCTGTCTCCTCTCAACTGGTATCATGCTTTTCTGACCAGATGCTGCCACTCTCCAGAGGGCTGATTCTATTTTCCAAGAGCCGTCTTTTCTTTCTTTCTTTTTTTATTTTAAATAAATTCTTATTGATTTCAGAGAAGAAGGGAGAGAGAGAGAGAAACATCCATGATGAGAATCATGGATCGGCTGCCTCCTGCATGCCCCCTACTGGGGATGGAGCCCACAACCCGGGCATGTGCCCTGACAGGGAATCGAACCGTGACCTCCTGGTTCATTGGTCCACACTCAGCCACTGAGCCACGCCAGTTTGGAGGGCAGCTTATTTTAGGCCTGTCCCTCATTGTTACGTAGCAGCTTAAGATTCATTTTGAAAAAAGCAGTTCCGTCTCTTTGGTGACAACTTGTGTGACTAATGAATGCCCTGCCCCCCGCCGTGCAGCTTCCCAGGCATCACCCAGACACCGAGACCTAACAGCTTTCCTGTTTGAGACCGTCTTAGTACATCCCACATCTGTGTGCCAGCGACACACTGTCAGTTAATTGGACGTCTCTTATTGATTCATCTTGTTAAGCAAGAAGAATGATCCTGGGGGCTTTATAAGGCTCCTGTGCGTTCCGGTAGGTGCCATTTTGAACATGAATTTCGTTGAATTAATAAGGCAGATGTCAAGCGATTAATTGGCCCTTCGCTCCCAGCCGGCTCTGTCAATCTGGGGACTATGGTTGGGGCTGATGACATGCCACTGACGTGTGGATTGGGTGCTGCGGGTCTTCGGAGAGGAGGGGCTGGCTGGGCAGAGTTATGGTTAATAACTGGCTAATGCCACTGTGGCCTGGTCTTCACCCACAACATTTGCTTCCATGTCGTGAGCTTGGTATTGAATGGTGAAGGCTTTTGTTTTCTCCTCCATGCTACCATTTTCCTCCCAGTCTTCAGCGGACAGAGTTTGACTGGGAAGATGTATCTTTTTATTTTGTGGCTTCTGGACCCCCTGGGCTCAGACACCTGGCTTGAGAAGCAGGTATAAAAATGGCAGTAAGCCCGGTCGGCGTGGCTCAGTGGTTGAGTGTTGACCTATGAACCTGGAGGTCTCAGTTCGATTCCCGGTCAGGGCACATGCCCAGGTTTCGGGCTCGATCCCCTGTAGGGGGCGTGCAGGCGGCAGCTGATTGATGATTCTCTCTCATCATTGATGTTTCTGTCTCTCTCCATCTTCCTTCCTCTCTGAAATCAATAAAAATATATTTAAGAAAATAAAAATGGCAGCATAAGGGGTATAGAGAAAATACCACAGGAGAAATAAACGGTGGTACATCCATTCAATGGCATAGTATTCAGCACTAAAAAAGAATGTTGAGAATCCAGCCGTGAAAAGACACGGAGGAACCATAGATGCTACCAGGCATAACCTTTCCCTTGCACGGCAACGGTGGCTGATGCTGCCGACACCGCCTCTGGTGACCGGCTGGCTGGGTGTGTGTCATCACCTCCTCTTGGCTTTCTCTCTAGTCGTGGCTGTTTACCTAAAGGACTCCTGGTGGGCCACCGAAGACGTCCTGAGGACTTCTGACCCTGCAAGAGAAGGCCTGGTGAAGGTGAGGTGCTGCCACTTAGAATGGACATTGCAGAAGGTTTTAAGAGTCATCTTGCTGTTACCCTGTAAAATCCCCCGTCCCTTTAATTACATTTTGTTTCTTAGCGAGCTCTTCTTCACCAGTTACCAAAAAGAAAGCTTGCTTAATGTTCTTTCTGTTAACATAAATAGTGGCCCTAATTTAGGGATTAGAACAGGTCTTATTTTTGTGTTTCCAGAAACGTTTCTAAGTCAGCATCTCATTCTGCACATTATCTCCCCCCCCCCGTCATGAACCTGCACAGATTAAGTGCATTTTCTTTCTCTCCTCTTCTGCTGCCAGCTTTTGGCTGGATGTTTCCCTTCAGTTGACAGTTATAACCTCCCACATCACACCGACCGGGTGTTGTGACAGGGTCGTTATGCTTAACTCTGAACTCGATTTGGCTGTTGCTGTCTGAGACACCGAATTGGGGTGGCTTCTCAGAATTAGCTGGTGTGGCCCGGCCAGTGTGGCTCAGTGGTTGAGCATCGACCCAGGAACCAGGAGGTCGCCGGTTCGATTGCCGGTCAGGGCACCTGCCCAGGTTGCAGGCTAGATCCCCAGTAGGGAGCCTGCAGGAGGCAGCTGATCCACGATGCTCTTCTGATCAATGTTTCTATCTCTCTGTTCTTCTCCCTTCTTCTCTCTCTAAAAATCAATTTTAAAAAACATATTTTAAAAAAAGAATTAGCTGGTGAGGTTTTCACAAATCTTTTTCTCATCTAAGATTTGGCTCCAGATAAAGGTGAAATATTTCACATTCTGGGCCAATTAATAAGTTTACTGGCTCTGCACACTGTGTACCATTTGCTGGGATGCTGCAAGCTGCCTTCTTTTTATTAGCAGAGCTGTTGAAAAGCAGACTAATGTTTCAGACACCACTTAGGTGGTCTTTTCCCTAGACCGGCCGAGGAAACAGGCTTAGAGAGGTTGAAGTTGCAAATGTGGACCAAGAAGCCACAACCACAGATGATCATGATCATGATGGTGAAGAAAATGTAAGGGTCAAGTATTAAATATAAAATTCAGCCCAGCCAGCATGGCTCAGTGCTTGAACATCAACTTATGAGCCAGGAGATCATGGTTCGATTCCCAGTCAGGGCACATGCCTGCATTGCAGGGGGCAGCCTATCGATGATTCTCTCTCATCATCGATGAGTCTCTCTCTCTCCCCCTCTCCCTTCCTCTCTGAGATCAATAAAAACATCTATTAAAAAAAATTACCATTTGTATGAAGCTCCCCTTCCCCAGAGCCTCAGTTCTAATGGGTGACGGGCAGGAGGCAGCCGCTGGCCGGCTCAGCAGGTGCACCGGCCCGGCCTGTCCCCGGGCCTGCCTGTCCCGGCAGAGCCCCCATCCGGCTGCCATCAGCCCTCTTCGCAATGAGGCAGGAAATCAGTGACTGTGTCACCTACCCTCTCTGAGCTTCAAGTTCCTCACCTGCAAAGCGGGACCACCCGGCAGGTGGTGAGGACCGGATGGCAGCAGGTGGGGCCGACTGGTGTGAAGGTCACGGGTGTGAAACCTCCGTGAGAAACAATGCACATCTTGGCCTCGTGCATGAGAAGGACCATGGGTGGGCGGATGCCGAGCGCAGGATCCACCGCCTCTGCTTTCCCCTCCGCCTCACTGGCTCGCTCTGCTTTCCTTCAAAGGTCCAGTCATTCGGGGAAAGGATTGTGCTCTTCGTCCTCAACGTCGTCATTTTTGGAAGGTTGGAGAGGAACTTGGATGACGATGCCATGTTCTTCTTGCCTCACTCTGGGAAGGAGGAAGCTAAAATCCTGTGGAGGGACGGAGCCGCGGTCGGATTTTACACAACCAAAGCGAAAGGTGAGTGGCAGGGCCGGGCCACGGCCATCTGGGCCCTCTGGGCCAGCGGCCGTGAGGTCTGAAAGGTTGGCGACCGCTGCTCTGGGTGGCCTCCTGCCCCCGCGGGCCCCCAGCACAGGCCTTGCTGGGGGAGAATCTCCGGGGACAGCAGGTACCACTAACTCAGCTGTCATGTAAACGAACCCAAGGTACAGCCCTCATTCTCACCCGCTTCTCCTCGTGCTGGAGAAGGGCTGAAACCTGTCCCTTTGGTTCCCAGCCTGGGCCACGTTGCAGTTAATGGTGTAAAATCCTTGTTGCAGTTAATGGTGTAAAGTGATTTGCAAGCACTTTGCTTTTCATTTCTTCTCTGGAATGTTACCATTAGCTGTCAGGACAGTACCATCGCTGGTGGCTCACGCGTGCGGAGCACACTGCGTGCTGAGATTCGTGGATGGGACCTCGGGAGCAGGGGAGGCCGCCACCACAGCGGGGTCAGGGGGAGGCCGGGGGTCAGTTTCCGGGGGCTGTGGCAAGAAGTGCCTGGGGCAAGTGCCATTTGCCAAAGGGATCGGTCTCTTTAGAGTTGCTTTCTGAAAAAGTTTTTAACTTTTTGAAATTTATTTTTAAATTATAGTTGATATATAATATTAATTTCAGGTGCACAACATAGTGAGTAGGCATTTATATACCTCGCAAAGTGATCACCCCAATAAGTCTGGTACCCATCTGTTCATGTGCTTTCTTTAAAAAAAATAAAAATAAAAAATAAAAGGTTTTTTATTGATTTCAGAGAGGAAGGGAGAGGGAGAGAGAGAGAAACATCAATGATAAGAGAGAATCATTGATCGGCCTCCTCCTGCACGCCCCCTACTGGGGATCGAGCCCACAACCTGGGCATGGGCCCTGACCGGGAATCGAAGTGTGACCTCCTGGTTCATAGGTGGATGCTCAACCACTGAGCCACACCGGCTGGGCTAGGACTTCCCCTTTCAATTGCAGCTGCTTTCCTTGTCCTGAAATTCCATCTCTGCCACCGTTAGCTGGTAAGGCTTCAGCTTTTCCCATCACTGTTCTCTGTTGCTTTGGGGGTTGAGTTATACCCTGTGGCCAGTAAGCTTTTGTATAAAAATCTAAAAGAAACAGCTTCCCGTTTCGGGTTCCTGACAGCCCAGCTAGTGCTGGCGCAGCCCTGGGAAGCGTTCAGTCAGGTGATTGGCAGCCGGACAAGCATGTGACCTGGGACGTGGCAGGGATGCGTAGAGGTGCCCAGGGCCTCCTGTTCGCCCCTCCCCCAGACACCCAGGGCCACGGGCACCTCCTGTCCAATTGTCCGTCAGGCAAGACCCTCGTGCATCTGCTGGCCTTTAGCAGAAACATCAGCAGCCAACAGTGGAGAGGCCAGAGTGCGGTGTTGTTCACGTTCCAGCTCCAGCACCCGGGGAGAGGGATTGCTGTCCCCCCCGACCAAGGGCTTGCAAGAAGGGGGTAGAGGAAGGGAGCAGGGGATTCATGGAGTGCAGCCGGCTTCTCACGCTGGGCGGGTGCCCAGCACCTGCTCCATTGCCACCTCTGCAGACCAGCCTCCTTCACTCCCTATGTTCCCTGCTTCCTTATAGCCTCGGCCTTAGTTTGCCGAGCTGCCCACCTGGCCTCCAACTGTACTTGCCTTAAAGGGGCAGGACCTCGCCCTGGCTGGTTTGGCTCACTGGATAGAGCGTCGGCCTGGGGACGTAAGGGCCCCAGGTTCGATTCCAGTCAAGGGCATGTACCTTGGTTGCAGGCACATCCCCAGTAGGGGGTGTGCAGGAGGCAGCTGATCGATGCTTCTCTCTCATCAATGTTTCTAGCTCTCTATCCCTCTCCCTTCCTCTCTGTAAAAAATCAATAAAATATATTTTTTTTAAAAAGGGGGGGCAGGACCTCCCATAGTCCTGTTTCCTCTTCATCATCTCCTGAAAGAATGAGATGCTCAAGTGCATCTTTTAAGTACAGTTTTAGTACAACTCATTGTATCCTTTTAAAGTCAGCGTTACAGCCCATAGAAGCTGCCGATGTAAGTGTGCCGTTCAGGGACTTTAGCAAATGTAGAGAGTGTCGCCAGCACCCCACGAAGGGCCTGTGTGGGGTCAGTGGCTGCTTCCACCCAGCTCTAGGCGCCCGCCGACCTGCTCTGTCCCCATCACTGTGCCGTTCCTGGACATTGCGCAGAAAGGGACGGATGCGCTCTGCGGCTTCTGTTCTGACATCTGGCTTCTCTCACTTACCATGGTGTTTTTGAGGTTTATCCAAACGGTAGCAGAGATGAGTATTTCTTTCCTTTTTATTGCTGAGTAACGTTCCGTGCTGTGAATGTGCCCCGTTTTGTTTGTGCATTTACCGGAAGGGTTTCCAGGTTGGGGCCGTTATGAATAAGGCTGCTGGAAGCGTGCACGTACCTGCCTTTGCATGGGTGTGGGCTTTCATTTCTTTTGGATGGATTCCTGGAAGTGGAAGGGCTGGGTCGTTTGCTAAGCCTAAGTTTAACTTTTTAAGAAACTGCTGAATTATTTGACACAGTGGCTGTAACATTATATATTCCCAGCAGCAGTATATGAGGGTTCATTTCTCCACATCCTGTCAACACTAAGTACTGCATGTCTTTTTGATTATGGCCGTTCTAGTAGGTGAAAAGTTCTGTTTCACTATGGTGTTTTTAAAAATATATTTTTATTGATTTCAGAGAGGAAAGGAGAGGGGGAGAGACAGACATCAATGATGAGAGAGAATCATTGATCAGCTGTCTCCTGCACGCCCCAACTAGGGATCAAGCCAGGAACCCAGGCATGTGCCCCGACCGGGAATTGAACAGTAACCTCCTGGTTCATAAGTCAATGTTCAACCACTGAGCCACGCCAACCAGGCTCACTGTGGTTTTAATTTGCATTTTCCTAGTGACGAAGGATATTGAGTATGTTTCCATTGATTGATACAATGAATTGTATTAAAACTGTTCAGATCACCTGTCCATTTTTTATTGATTGCTTGTTTTCATTTTATTGAATTGTAAGAGTTCTTTATATATTCTGGATATGTCTTTTTATCAGGACTGTGACTTGAAAACATTTTCTTATCGGCTAGTCTTTTCATTTTCTTAGTGGTGTTTTCTGAAGTACGTGGTTTTTTATTTTGGTGAAGTCCGATTGACCCATTGTTTGTGGTTTTGGTGTTGAATCTAAGAGCTGTTTGCCTAACCCTAAACTAGGTTGTGAAGTTTTTTTTTTCCTAAAACTTTGTGGTTTTAACCTTTACATTTATCTCTAAATCCATCTTCAATTAATTTTTTATATGGTGTGAGGTAAGGGTCCAACTTCATTTTTAAAATACTGACTATAGCCCTGGCCAGTGTTGCTAAATGGTTAGATCGTCAGCCCGCACACCAAACAGTCTTGGGTTTGATTCCAGGTCAAGGACAGGTACCTGGGTTGCAGGTTCGATCCCCGGCCCAGGTTGACCAATCAATGTGTCTCTCTCATCGATGCTTCTCTCTCTTTGGGTCTCCCCTTCCCTTCCACTCTTTCTAAGAATCAATGGAAAAAACATCCTCAGGCGAGGATTAACAAAAAATAAAACAACATGGCTGACCAGTCAGTCGGCAGGAGGACTGGCGGACGGAGGAGAGATGTCGTTTTGTCTTTGGTGGCTAGTGTGTGAAGACGGTGCCCGCGGCGTCCTGGCAGGTTGGTACAGGCCCAGGGGACAGTGTGTCTCTTGACGTCCCCTGCAGGCAGCCTGTGCGGCGATGGCACCGGCACGTGCTACCTGCTGCCCGTCTTGGACACCGTGTTTGTCCGGAGGCGACATCGCGGCCAGGGCCTGGGCGTGGCCATGCTGCGGGACTTCTGCGAGACATTCCCCGACGACGAGGCCCTAGGGGTCAGCTGGCCGATTTCTCCCGCCATGTACCAAGGTAACCCCACCTGTGTCAGGGAGAAGCGTTTGGTCAGGGGGAGGGATACCCGTGCATCCAGGTGACACATAGGGCGGGCCTCTTTCTTCTGAGAAACCTCTCATGGCTTGAGCACAAACGAGCCTTTATCACAAGGGCCAGACCTTGCCCAGCCTGGGAAACCATTGGGTTTAGATGTAGTGAAAACAGCCCAGCCAGTGTGCTCAGTGGTTGAGTGTTGACCTATGAACCGGGAGGTCACGGTTCGATTCTCGGTCAGGGCACATGGCCGGGTTGCGGGCTCCATCCCCAGTAGAGGAGGTGCTGGAGGCGGCCGATCTATGATTCTCTCTCATCATTGATGTTTCTCTCTCCCTCTCCCTTCCTCTCTGAAATCAGTAAAAAAAAAAAAAAAAAAACCTCAAAAAAACAAATCCACACCAGGCCTGAGAGCCGCAGAACCCAGCGATCTGCTGCTGGCCCCACCTGCCTTTGCTCCTGTGCTCGCTCGGAGTGTGTAGCTCCTCGCCTGGCTGCAGGGTGCCCGGGGCTGGAGGGGAGGCAGCGGCTGGCAGGCAGAGGCCGTGCCCGGTACGTGGGGGCAGGCAGTGTGCGGGGAGAGAAGCGGCTGCAGGCTGAGGCCAGGCCGGCTGCCCTGGGGCTGGACAAGGGGCCTCCTGCCCAGTTTCCGTCTGTGCTGCTGGCCGGCAATGCCAGAAGAGGGCCTGGTGGAGGCTTCCGGGCCCCGGGGGGACCAGGAGCAGGTTCCCCTTCGGCTGCATGTGGGTCATGGCAGGTGACAGTGCTCACCTGGGAGCGTGGGCATAAAAGCCCAGCCTTGAGGGCACTGGGACTCGAGGCGTCCACAGAGGATGAGCTGGAAGGTGCTGAGAAGAGGAGGCCCCTGAGGCCCGGGCGGGAGGAGGGACAGTGCTGAGGTGGGTGAGGCTAGGGGGTGAATTTGGTACCCCCAGTTCTCATGTTGAAGCCCTACCCACAATGGTTGTATGTGACGATGGGATCTTTAAAGGGGCAATGAAGGGCCCTGATCCAGTAGGACTGGTGAGAAGGGGTCCCATAAGGACGACACAGATGGGAAGGCCAGGTGAGGGCCGGTGAGAAGGTGGCTGCCCGCCGAGGAGAGAGGCAGCCCTGCGACACCTTGATCTTGGACTTGCAGGCTCCAGAGTTGAGCCAATAAGTGTCCTGGTTAAGCCCCTGTCCGTCCGTGGCATTGTGCTGTGGCTTCCTGAGCTGATGCAGGCGGGATGGACGAAGGGCCAGGATGGGTAGGGGGGATGGTGACAGGGCCGCGTGGAGCATGGGGCGGAGCAGAGTGCTGGGCGGGCTGGGCTGCAGGAAGGACTGGAAGGGGCCATTCCCGCGGAGTCCAGGCTGGGCTGGCCTCTGTGTGGGGCAGGCTTGTGTCCCCCCCCACCCCCCCGACTCAGACTCACGAGGGCCCCTTTCCTCAGTCTGTAGGAAGTTCCTGCTGGCCCATCCGGAGGAGCGGGCGCGCCTGTGGGAGGTGGAGCCCCCGGGAGCCTGGGGCCAGCGAGGCAGCATCTGGCTGAAGGTTCAGCTCCAACAGGCGGGGCTCCCGGCCCCAGAGTCGGCGTGAAGCGTGCACTTGGATCTCCTCATCCTCACGTCAGGGGCACAGATCCCTTTACACAGATGGAGTCAGGCCCGCGGGGGACGCAGCCGCCGCAGCAGCACCCGGTGTTGGCATCTCGTCCTCCCTCCACCTTCCCTTCCTGAGCGAACCACAGCGGCCAACCCCCTGCCCAAGAAGAGCGGAGCGCCCCGGCTCAGCTGGCTCCGAAGCTCCCTGTGACCAAGGGCCCCTTTGAGCAATTGAGCGGATCAGTGCCACCAGGAAGACGGTGAATTTCCTTGTCCAGCAGGAGATCAGTTGGAAACATATTATTTCAAAAGACACACAGGGTTTCCTGTGAAGAGCTGGCGCTTGTCCTTGGGGAGAAGAAGAAAAAGGGTTTGGCCCCGCCGGCGCGGCTCACTGGTTGAGCTTCGACCTGTGAACCAGAGGGTCACGGTTCGATTCCGGTTAAGGCACATGCCCAGGTTGTGGGCTCCATCCCCAGTGTGGGGCGTGCAGGAGGCAGCTGATCCATGATTCTCTCTCATCATTGATGTTTCTCCCCCTGCCTCTCCCTTCCTCTCTGAAATCAATAAAAATATATATTTAAAATAAAGGGGGGGTTTCATCCCATAAACATGCTGCAAATGAGTAGCTGGGTCTTTCTATGGGCAGCGGCGTGGTGTGATGTCCTATGGAGATGTCCTTGTCTACTTGGGCAGCCCCGTTACAGACTCGAGCACTGCCTTCAGTTTGGGGTGTTACCATGGAGTTTGCCGGTGGGGTTTCAATGGGGGGTATTTGCCTGGTGGGTCCCACGGGGAGGCGGGTGGGGATGGGAAGACCTTTACGTAGCCAGAGGGCAGCTGTCTGTGGGTCTCCACGTTGCTTTTCGCCACCTTGCAGGCTGCTACCAGCTCAGCCCTGAAGCGGGGGGCCTGGGGCAGGGCTGGATGGTGTGGGCACCCCCTCGCCCCCGCGCTGCAGGTGTGGGGGTGCCAGGAGACTCGGGAGGTGCTGATGAAATCCACTGGCCACGTGAAAGCATTGGCGCTCCTTCCCTCTTGGTGTCCGTGCCCTTCAGTGTCAAAGCCACCCCGAGGCTGCGGGGAGCTCATTAGAGGGCCGTTGTCCTCAGCCGGTGACAGGAAGAGTGCCCTGGAGTTTATTGGCGATAATAGTGATCATTTTGGCTTTTACAGTGCCTTTCAGCGCGAAGGCTTAATGGATCTTTACAGACATGAATGGGGTAACCAGGCACCTGGGAAGGAGGCCATGGCAGGGCCAGGGCTGTGATCCTAATGAGGCGGCTAAGTGACTTGCCCTGTGGCCTCGGGCGTTAGACATGCAGGCAGGCGAGCCTCCTGGAGCCCCTGGCCGAGCTGGCCGCCCGCGGGCTTGTAGGCGGTTTCACAAATGAGCCCGCAGCCCTGCCCTGCCCGTCCGTGTGCCTTGGAGGTTGCAGTTCCTGGGCTGGGGATGGAAGTGACTAATGGCTCGCACATCGGGTGCACAGGGCAAGGACGTGTCTGCATAATTGGGGAGATGGCGTTCTCTCAGGAGAATTGCACTGGGGGTGTGTGTGTGGCGGCGGCGGGCAGGGGGTGCTGTTATTTCAGGAGCCGAGAGTTGGCCCGGTCTGGTCAGGGCAAACCTAGCTGAAGTCAGCCACCAGAGCTGCCACTTTAACTCAGGCTGAGGTTCGCCAACTCTCTCTTTAAATCCGCAAATGAGGGGACTCTGACGGAGAATGTTCCAGAAGCACGCGTGAGCCCTTTGAAGAAAGAAGGGGCGTCATTATAATTAGGGTGTAATTAGAGTATGGAAGCGCTCTCATTAAAAAGACTTGTAAGTTATGGTCTTTCACTGCCTGTGAAGTCAGCGCTGGTTCCCAGCCTCCCCGCCTCCCCCCCAGCTCTGTCTCCCGGAACCAATAGGCCACCTAATGTGGTTTTAGTTTTTAATCAGCCACTTATTCTTAGAGTTGTTTTCTTGCCTTGTTCTGGTCTTTGGGCTCTATCCTTTGTCCCTTTATTCCTGAGCTTGATTTTGGAGGTTTCCTGTGCCTTAGAGATAAGCAGGAAACCAGTGGAGCCAATAGCTTTTTATTTTATTTTATTTTATTTTATTTTTGAGAGCGTGGAGGGGAGGGAGGAGAGAAGCATCAATGCGGGAGACACACATCGATTGGTTGCCTCCCACACATGCCCTTGACCCACACGCCCCAACCGGTGCCGGGGATCGAGCCTGCAACCCAGGTATGTGCCCGGAATCAAACCCGAGACCCTTTGGTCCGTGGGCCGACGCTCTAACCACTGAGACACACCAGCCAGGGCCTGTAGCTTGTCTATGGAAGTAAGGCATGGCCACGCCTCAGCGTTCCAGAGGGAGACTGTCTTCCCTCCAAACACTCTAAACTCTGTTTCTGAAGCAGCGTCACTGGCGGACTGGGGCTTTGAAAGTTTGCACGCTCCCGCCTGTGATAACATCTGGGGCTTATCATGGTCCTGGAAATATTGATGGGGTCATTCTGATCTTTCGAGAGGAGTTTGTGGGAACTGTTGTTCTCACTGCACTCGGTTGCATACGAAGCCTTTGAAACTGGACCAATAGGACCATAACTCTCTGGGCTGGGACTCCCCGGCTAGCTGGCACATGCCGGAGGCTTCTTTACTCGGGGAGATGAAATTGAATATGTCAACAGTTCTTTCACAGAAACGTTGCTGGAGGCAGAAGATAATTGCACACAGCTTTAAAAATTAATGTTTTTATTCTTGAGCTTATAGTTCTGCTTTTTTTCCAGGTGAATTTTTAATAGATTCGATTGTCATCCACAGGGGAAATACTTTTCTTCCATTTATGTGAAATTTTTAAAGCTGGGGGGAGTGTATAAAGGGCACGTGAACTGCCTGAGCTGGGGGGTGGGGGCATTTTCTTGATCTTGTCCCAGCTTGTCCTGGGGAGCTGGCTGTTACACAGTGCAATGGCAATAGCGATGTAATGGCAGCGAGCTCTGCTGGCAGTTCGGGGAGCAGAACCTCCGTGCTGTTGGATTTTCCTCTCATGCTGCTCTTTGAAAGGTTCTGTCTCCCCCTAGTGGCCATTGTAGCCTACTGCGTCCTGGACCTATTTGGTTGCTTCTCAAGATTCTTATCCTTGAGTTC
>NW_005365723.1:1586562-1597801 GCF_000412655.1 Myotis brandtii | reverse complement strand
CCCCCCCCCCCCCTTCCTCCCTAAAAAAAAAAAAAAAAAAAAAAAAAAAAAACCTCAAAAAAACAAATCCACACCAGGCCTGAGAGCCGCAGAACCCAGCGATCTGCTGCTGGCCCCACCTGCCTTTGCTCCTGTGCTCGCTCGGAGTGTGTAGCTCCTCGCCTGGCTGCAGGGTGCCCGGGGCTGGAGGGGAGGCAGCGGCTGGCAGGCAGAGGCCGTGCCCGGTACGTGGGGGCAGGCAGTGTGCGGGGAGAGAAGCGGCTGCAGGCTGAGGCCAGGCCGGCTGCCCTGGGGCTGGACAAGGGGCCTCCTGCCCAGTTTCCGTCTGTGCTGCTGGCCGGCAATGCCAGAAGAGGGCCTGGTGGAGGCTTCCGGGCCCCGGGGGGACCAGGAGCAGGTTCCCCTTCGGCTGCATGTGGGTCATGGCAGGTGACAGTGCTCACCTGGGAGCGTGGGCATAAAAGCCCAGCCTTGAGGGCACTGGGACTCGAGGCGTCCACAGAGGATGAGCTGGAAGGTGCTGAGAAGAGGAGGCCCCTGAGGCCCGGGCGGGAGGAGGGACAGTGCTGAGGTGGGTGAGGCTAGGGGGTGAATTTGGTACCCCCAGTTCTCATGTTGAAGCCCTACCCACAATGGTTGTATGTGACGATGGGATCTTTAAAGGGGCAATGAAGGGCCCTGATCCAGTAGGACTGGTGAGAAGGGGTCCCATAAGGACGACACAGATGGGAAGGCCAGGTGAGGGCCGGTGAGAAGGTGGCTGCCCGCCGAGGAGAGAGGCAGCCCTGCGACACCTTGATCTTGGACTTGCAGGCTCCAGAGTTGAGCCAATAAGTGTCCTGGTTAAGCCCCTGTCCGTCCGTGGCATTGTGCTGTGGCTTCCTGAGCTGATGCAGGCGGGATGGACGAAGGGCCAGGATGGGTAGGGGGGATGGTGACAGGGCCGCGTGGAGCATGGGGCGGAGCAGAGTGCTGGGCGGGCTGGGCTGCAGGAAGGACTGGAAGGGGCCATTCCCGCGGAGTCCAGGCTGGGCTGGCCTCTGTGTGGGGCAGGCTTGTGTCCCCCCCCACCCCCCCGACTCAGACTCACGAGGGCCCCTTTCCTCAGTCTGTAGGAAGTTCCTGCTGGCCCATCCGGAGGAGCGGGCGCGCCTGTGGGAGGTGGAGCCCCCGGGAGCCTGGGGCCAGCGAGGCAGCATCTGGCTGAAGGTTCAGCTCCAACAGGCGGGGCTCCCGGCCCCAGAGTCGGCGTGAAGCGTGCACTTGGATCTCCTCATCCTCACGTCAGGGGCACAGATCCCTTTACACAGATGGAGTCAGGCCCGCGGGGGACGCAGCCGCCGCAGCAGCACCCGGTGTTGGCATCTCGTCCTCCCTCCACCTTCCCTTCCTGAGCGAACCACAGCGGCCAACCCCCTGCCCAAGAAGAGCGGAGCGCCCCGGCTCAGCTGGCTCCGAAGCTCCCTGTGACCAAGGGCCCCTTTGAGCAATTGAGCGGATCAGTGCCACCAGGAAGACGGTGAATTTCCTTGTCCAGCAGGAGATCAGTTGGAAACATGATTTCAAAAGACACACAGGGTTTCCTATGAAGAGCTGGCGCTTGTCCTTGGGGAGAAGAAGAAAAAGGGTTTGGCCCCGCCGGCGCGGCTCACTGGTTGAGCTTCGACCTGTGAACCAGAGGGTCACGGTTCGATTCCGGTTAAGGCACATGCCCAGGTTGTGGGCTCCATCCCCAGTGTGGGGCGTGCAGGAGGCAGCTGATCCATGATTCTCTCTCATCATTGATGTTTCTCTCCCTGCCTCTCCCTTCCTCTCTGAAATCAATAAAAATATATATTTAAAATAAAGGGGGGGTTTCATCCCATAAACATGCTGCAAATGAGTAGCTGGGTCTTTCTATGGGCAGCGGCGTGGTGTGATGTCCTATGGAGATGTCCTTGTCTACTCGGTCAGCCCCGTTACAGACTCGAGCACTGCCTTCAGTTTGGGGTGTTACCATGGAGTTTGCCGGTGGGGTTTCAATGGGGGGTATTTGCCTGGTGGGTCCCACGGGGAGGCGGGTGGGGATGGGAAGACCTTTACGTAGCCAGAGGGCAGCTGTCTGTGGGTCTCCACGTTGCTTTTCGCCACCTTGCAGGCTGCTACCAGCTCAGCCCTGAAGCGGGGGGCCTGGGGCAGGGCTGGATGGTGTGGGCACCCCCTCGCCCCCGCGCTGCAGGTGTGGGGGTGCCAGGAGACTCGGGAGGTGCTGATGAAATCCACTGGCCACGTGAAAGCATTGGCGCTCCTTCCCTCTTGGTGTCCGTGCCCGTCAGCGTCAAAGCCACCCCGAGGCTGCGGGGAGCTCATTAGAGGGCCGTTGTCCTCAGCCGGTGACAGGAAGAGTGCCCTGGAGTTTATTGGCGATAATAGTGATCATTTTGGCTTTTACAGTGCCTTTCAGCGCGAAGGCTTAATGGATCTTTACAGACATGAATGGGGTAACCAGGCACCTGGGAAGGAGGCCATGGCAGGGCCAGGGCTGTGATCCTAATGAGGCGGCTAAGTGACTTGCCCTGTGGCCTCGGGCGTTAGACATGCAGGCAGGCGAGCCTCCTGGAGCCCCTGGCCGAGCTGGCCGCCCGCGGGCTTGTAGGCGGTTTCACAAATGAGCCCGCAGCCCTGCCCTGCCCGTCCGTGTGCCTTGGAGGTTGCAGTTCCTGGGCTGGGGATGGAAGTGACTAATGGCTCGCACATCGGGTGCACAGGGCAAGGACGTGTCTGCATAATTGGGGAGATGGCGTTCTCTCAGGAGAATTGCACTGGGGGTGTGTGTGTGGCGGCGGCGGGCAGGGGGTGCTGTTATTTCAGGAGCCGAGAGTTGGCCCGGTCTGGTCAGGGCAAACCTAGCTGAAGTCAGCCACCAGAGCTGCCACTTTAACTCAGGCTGAGGTTCGCCAACTCTCTCTTTAAATCCGCAAATGAGGGGACTCTGACGGAGAATGTTCCAGAAGCACGCGTGAGCCCTTTGAAGAAAGAAGGGGCGTCATTATAATTAGGGTGTAATTAGAGTATGGAAGCGCTCTCATTAAAAAGACTTGTAAGTTATGGTCTTTCACTGCCTGTGAAGTCAGCGCTGGTTCCCAGCCTCCCCGCCTCCCCCCCAGCTCTGTCTCCCGGAACCAATAGGCCACCTAATGTGGTTTTAGTTTTTAATCAGCCACTTATTCTTAGAGTTGTTTTCTTGCCTTGTTCTGGTCTTTGGGCTCTATCCTTTGTCCCTTTATTCCTGAGCTTGATTTTGGAGGTTTCCTGTGCCTTAGAGATAAGCAGGAAACCAGTGGAGCCAATAGCTTTTTATTTTATTTTATTTTATTTTATTTTTGAGAGCGTGGAGGGGAGGGAGGAGAGAAGCATCAATGCGGGAGACACACATCGATTGGTTGCCTCCCACACATGCCCTTGACCCACACGCCCCAACCGGTGCCGGGGATCGAGCCTGCAACCCAGGTATGTGCCCGGAATCAAACCCGAGACCCTTTGGTCCGTGGGCCGACGCTCTAACCACTGAGACACACCAGCCAGGGCCTGTAGCTTGTCTATGGAAGTAAGGCATGGCCACGCCTCAGCGTTCCAGAGGGAGACTGTCTTCCCTCCAAACACTCTAAACTCTGTTTCTGAAGCAGCGTCACTGGCGGACTGGGGCTTTGAAAGTTTGCACGCTCCCGCCTGTGATAACATCTGGGGCTTATCATGGTCCTGGAAATATTGATGGGGTCATTCTGATCTTTCGAGAGGAGTTTGTGGGAACTGTTGTTCTCACTGCACTCGGTTGCATACGAAGCCTTTGAAACTGGACCAATAGGACCATAACTCTCTGGGCTGGGACTCCCCGGCTAGCTGGCACATGCCGGAGGCTTCTTTACTCGGGGAGATGAAATTGAATATGTCAACAGTTCTTTCACAGAAACGTTGCTGGAGGCAGAAGATAATTGCACACAGCTTTAAAAATTAATGTTTTTATTCTTGAGCTTATAGTTCTGCTTTTTTTCCAGGTGAATTTTTAATAGATTCGATTGTCATCCACAGGGGAAATACTTTTCTTCCATTTATGTGAAATTTTTAAAGCTGGGGGGAGTGTATAAAGGGCACGTGAACTGCCTGAGCTGGGGGGTGGGGGCATTTTCTTGATCTTGTCCCAGCTTGTCCTGGGGAGCTGGCTGTTACACAGTGCAATGGCAATAGCGATGTAATGGCAGCGAGCTCTGCTGGCAGTGCGGGGAGCAGAACCTCCGTGCTGATGGATTTTCCTCTCATGCTGCTCTTTGAAAGGTTCTGTCTCCCCCTAGTGGCCATTGTAGCCTACTGCGTCCTGGACCTGTTTGCTTGCTTCTCAAGATTCTTATCCTTGAGTTCCAATTTGTGCATTCATTTTTAAAAAACCAAAACTTATTGAACTCTCACTGGTTAGGAATAAAATACACGTGAGTTGCCCTGACTGGTTTTGCTCAGTGGATAGAGCGTCAGCCTGCAGACTGAAAGGTCCCAGGTTCAGTTCCGGTCAAGGGCATGTACCTTGGTTGGGCATTTTCTTGATCTTGTCCCAGCTTGTCCTGGGGAGCTGGCTGTTACACAGTGCAATGGCAATAGCGATGTAATGGCAGCGAGCTCTGCTGGCAGTTCGGGGAGCAGAACCTCCGTGCTGTTGGATTTTCCTCTCATGCTGCTCTTTGAAAGGTTCTGTCTCCCCCTAGTGGCCATTGTAGCCTACTGCGTCCTGGACCTATTTGGTTGCTTCTCAAGATTCTTATCCTTGAGTTCAAATTTGTGCATTCATTTTTAAAAAAACAAAACTTATTGCACTGTCACTGGTTAGGAATAAAATACACGTGAGCATTTAATAGCATCTAATATACTTCAGTCCATAACACATAAAAAGAATTTCATACATCAGGAAAGGTAGAAAAATGATAATAGATTATCTCCTTCATTCACTCATTCGTTCCATTGATTGCTGTTACGGGAGCATCTTCTGACACCAGGCGTTGTCTGCGGTGATAGGGATGCAGAGTGAGTAAGGCGGGCAGTCTCTGAACTCATTGATGAGCTCATGCTTTTGTGAAGAAAATTACACGGGCAACTCCTACTGCATCACATAAAAACTCAGAGAGGCCCGGCCGGGTGGCTCAGTGGTTGAGCGTCGACCTGTGAACCAGGTCACGGTTGAATTCCCAGTCAGGGCACATGCCCAGGTTGCAGGCTCCATCCCCAGTAGGGGGCGTGCAGGAGGCAGCTCATCAATGATTCTCTCTCATCATGGATGTTTCTCTCTTCCTTTTTTCCCTCTCTGAAATATTGTGAGCCAGGTCACGGTTGAATTCCCAGTCAGGGCACATGCCCAGGTTGCAGGCTCAATCCCCAGTAGGGGGACAGGTAGGAGGTAGCCTGTCAATGATTCTCTCATCATTGATATCATTGATGTTTCTCTCTTCCTTTTTTCCTCTCTAAAATATATATACAAGAGCGTCGGCCTGCGGACTCAAGGGTCCCGGATTCGATTCCGGTCAAGGGCATGTACCTGGGTTGCGGGCACATCCCCAGTAGGAGATGTGCAGGAGGCAGCTGGTCGATGTTTATCTCTCATCGATGTTTCTAACTCTCTGTCTCTCTCCCTTCCTCTCTGTAGAAAATCAATAAAATATATTTAAAATATATATACATACATACATATGAAGGAAATTGACACATACAACATGGATTTACTTTAAGGACATTATGCTAAGTGAAATAAGCCAGTCACACAAAAAGCAATCTTGTAGGATTCTACTCACATGAGGTATCTAGTCAAATTCATAGAAACAGAAAGTAGGAGGTGGTTGCCAGGGGCTGGAGGGAGGGAGGAATGGGGAGTTAGAGTTCAATGAGGGTAGTTTCAGTTCTGCGGGATGAAACCGTTCTGGAAGTGAGTGTGAATGCACTTAATGCTGCTGAACTGGACACTGAGAGATGGTTCACGATACATTGTATGCTGTGTATTTTATAAGTAAAACTTGTGCTCTCTAACGGGGCAGTTATAAAATGCTTCAGGTATGTATACGGTATAAATTCCATAGCTCTCATGTTCTTACCACCACCTCCCAAAGCATCGTCGTGAAAGCCGCCCACCGTGAGGGCCAAGGCTCCCAGCAAGACTGGGCGTCCCAGCACTTCCCCCCGTCCCTCCATCAGCCGCCCCCGCCCCCCACTTGAGGAGTCACAAAAAGGCAACTTCACTGGCTTTTCCAGTTGAGGTTTATTCCAGAACAGTGTTGCAGCAATGCTGACTCAGAACCCAGTCCATTTCTAGAACACCAGTAACAGCTTCCTCTCCCTCCACCCACAGGCAAAGGAACAGAAGCTACTGTCCAGCTGTGCGTCTAGACTTTTGAGGAATCCAGAACACAGTGCTGGAGCCGGGCCAGTTGTGTCCATGACTCAGCCACTCCCTGCGCTGCAGACGGGAAAGGAGATGGTGACGGATCGCCCTGCAGCCCTGGTCACGGTGGTGTGGCTGTGGGTCTCCCTTCCCGGCCCTGCGGCTCTGCTCAGACCCACACATGACTCAGCCACTCCCTGCGCTGCAGACGGGAAAGGAAATGGTGACGGATCATCCTGCAGCCCAGGTCACAGTGGTGTGGCTGTGGGTCTCCCTTCCCCGCCCTGCGGCTCTGCTCAGATCCACACGAGCAACCACCGTCAGCTCCGCACACAGCAGAGGGACGCAGATGACACTCGGGTCACCCAGCCCTGACAGCGGCGAGAACCCTGAACCTCCACGTGATGCCCTCACCACGGAGGGCCCTGCCCCACCTGCTGGAGCAGCCAAGCGAGGCCAAAGTCCTGCCACTGGGGGCGTCACCCTGAAGAGGCTGAAACTGATCCTTTAGAGGAAACAGCCGCTCACGTGGACCAGGGCCTGCGTGTGCTGGGCTCCGTGATGCGTGCGGGCATTCCATCCTCATAACCACCCTGAGGTAGGTCGTACCATTGTCCCCATGTTACCGGCTCCAGAGTGAAGCCACACAGCTGCCTAAGGTCTCAAAGCTACGAAGTGACAGGGACAAGCAATGAAGGGGCTCAAAGGTCTGTATGACTTGAGCTTTCAGTGACCCCAGTGCCCCAAATCGCCCCTTAGTGAACAAGGAAATGGGTGGGGGGTGAAATTTGGAGAAAACCCAGCCACCACGGTGATTATCAACCAAAGTGCCTGAAGGAGGGCGGGCTCGCTCACCATTGCCGGAGCCCCAGCCCCAGCGGACATGCACCCCACTCCTCCCGGGGACGGGAAGTGACAGCCTGGGACAGACCCTGCTCCCACGGGGCCTGTAGCTGGTCCACCTGACATTCGTGGCGTCTATAAAGTGCCATCAGCAAAACCACGGGGTTGAGGGGTGACTACAGCCTGGAAAGAGGGCTGTGCTGTAGGGACGGGAGTCAGGACAGACGATCCCCTCAGGCCAGGTGATGTGCCCAGTGCCCTCCTGGCCCCCCTCCTGACTGGAGGCCACCCCAAGCCTCTCCTCCCTCACGCCCTCCTGTCCTGCGTCTCCCCCTGCCCCCCGCTGGAGCCCGGGCCCAGGTCCTCGGGCCAGTACTGGTCCTGCATGTACTGCTCCACGTCCACGCTGCTGTCGGGCTCCCTGTCCTCGGGGCGGGTCCAGAGGCGGCTGGCCTCCTGCTCCCACTGCACTTCCACCAGCCGGTAAAGCTCCATGGCCGTCACGGCGTCTTCCACGGACGAGTGTCCGTGCTGGCCCACCTGCGGACGAGAGCCCACGGTCACTCCAGGCACTGTGCACAGGCCCGAGACTGTCAGAACGGTGTGAGTGTTCCAGGCAGAAGCGCGGGAGCCTCAGCCATGGCACAAGTGTTCCCTCAAATATAAACGAGATAAAAGCCGCCCTGGGCTTGAAGAGCAGGGGGATGAGGAGGTGACGGGCAGTAGAAGCAGGAGTTAGGAGCTGCCCTAACCGAGGCTCCATCTCTGGTTGCAAAGGCAGGCATCGAGCCTGGAGCTGGGGGGACAGACCCGGAGAGAGGAGCCTGGAAGAGGTGTACCCCTGGAAGAAGGGGGCTGCACAGGGACGCCCAGGGCTGCGTGCGCATGCAGACCCGAGGCCTGGACTGGTTAGAAATAATGGGGAGCTGCAGGCGCAGCCCCACCACCCAGCCTGGGGCCCACCTGCAGGGAGGCGAGGCCTGCTTGCCCCTCGCCCCCCACACGCACACATACCTGGATTTTCTTGTGCAGCAGCTGCAGGGCCAGTTCCTTAAGTGAGACCCGGGCCCGGGTGTGCAGGCTGGGCTGGCTGAGGAGGTTGGGGACGTAAGTGGTGTCCCGGGTCTGACTCCGAGGGTGGACGTACTTGAGGGCCCTGAAGTCATTGTGCAGGGCGTGTCCCACCACCACCTTGCCCTTCAGGAGCTTGAGGATCTGTGAGCGGAGAGAAGAGTCAGGAAGGCCCCGCTGTTGGTGGCCCAGCCCAGGGGGTGAAGATCCCTCTGCAGGGAGGCAGCACGGACAGGGGCGGCCAGGAGCGCAGTCCACCACGCTGCCAAGTGCGAGTCCAGACCCTATACCTACTGCTTGAATAAGCAGGGTTGCCCAGCCGGCGTGGCTCAGTGGTTGAGTGTCGACCTATGAATAGGTTGAGGTCAATTCTCCATCAGGGCACATGTCTGGGTTGCGGGCTCGATCCCTGGGGGGAGGCGTGCAGGAGGCAGCCGATCCATGATTCTCTCTCATCATTGATGTTTTTCTCTCTCACTCACCCTTCTTCTCTGAAATCAATTAAAATATATTTTTTTTAAAATGTAAAATGTCCCAACATGATCGCTATATTAAAGCATGATTTGAGAAGGTGTGATCTTGCCCTTGAGAAACATTAAGTGAATGCAGGAAGCCACGCTTGGGGAAGGCACACGCCTCAGACACCCACCTGGGAGCCCCGTTCACCTGCGTGAGGCCACAGCCACCTCACCTGGTGCCCCCACCGATATTAAAGCATGATTTGAGAAGGTGTGATCTTGCCCTGAGAAACACTAAGTGAATGCAGGAAGCCACGCTCGGGGAAGGCACACGCCTTAGACACCCACCTGGGAGCCCCGTTCACCTGAGGCCACAGCCACCTCACCTGGTGCCCCCACCTCCCATGTGATTTCAGGTAACTTCCTGGGTCACTTCACCGGACACAAGCTCAGCCCTTCTGACACCCGCCTCCACGAGGAAGCTCCAGGTCTCCTTCCAGGTAAAGTGCCGTCGCTATTGGGTGCGTGTTGTTACTGGGTGTATATATGCATTTCTTAACCATCTAACATGCGCCAAACTGGGGTACTGTGTCCGGGTGTGGAGGCCAGGCCTTTTTGTTTTTGCTGTGTCGCTGTGACATGTTTTGAGTGTTGTGTCCCTAACCCCATTTTCCCCATAAGCTCGGAGGTTTTAGTGTGCCCGTTTCCACAGCATGATGAGCTTTAGGCCCACACACCAGAGCCTCCGCAGGCCCAGAGACCTAAGGAATCAGAATCCCAGAGCGATCTGGGGCTAGGAGCCGAGATCAGCAAGGCTTGAGGTGTTTCTTACGCTTACGCACGTCTGGGGATTCCAAGTGGTGACTCAGCCCCAGGGACGCCCTTCCCACCCCATCACTGACCCACAGTCCCCACCCGCCTCACCTCTTTCTGGGCCACCTGGAAGGGGATGGCCTTGCGCATGTGCTGCCGGGTGATGCCGCTCCAGCGAGTGCGGTAGTCCACGATGGGCATCTCAGGCCGGATGTACTTGTCGTAGAGGACGTCGCCATGGTAACTCACCACGGAGCAGCGGGCCAGCTCGCTCACCCGCCCGCAGGGTCCCGTGCCCACCATCTCGCAGTCGATAGCCACGCATCTGCTAGGCAAGGGCCCTGCCGATTCCCGGGGGGAGGGCTTTCTGTCGCAGGGGGCACCTCCAGAGTCAGCCCTGCGAGCCTGCCTCCCACGGCTGGCGGCCTCGGTGCCTGGCGGTGCCTCCGATGGCACGGGCGGTGGGGAGGATGCTGGCTCCGGGGGCGAGATCTGCAGCCCCTGCTCCTGCAGCAGGGCCTTCCGGGCCATGAACCGCTGGTGCTGCCGGCTCTTCCGCTTGTGCTTTCTCCGAAGCACATCCTTGGCACTCGGGCCGGGCAGCAAAGGGCACAGGCACTGGGCAGGCTCAGGGGCTTCCCTGGATACCATCCCAACCTGCTCACCGCTCAGGGCACGGGAGGCCTGGGAGGCAATCTTCCAACGGGGCAGCTCCCTGGAGAGAGACCACAGGGCAGAGGGCCTGGGTGAGGATGGGCCAGCCACCTGGCTCCCTCCCTCCTGCAGTGGCCCGGCCCCTGCTCTAGAGCTGGGCTGTGTCTCAGGCTCCTGGACTGAGCAAGGACCTATGTTATTAATAATTGCCCTTGAACTGTCAATACCACATGCAAACCTTTCCGTGGAATCACTCCACCTTCCCCACAACCTCAACAGAGTATGATCATCCCCACAGAGGCCGGTGCCGGAATTCACGCACACGTGGGGTCTGGTCGGCCCTCCCGAATCGGGGCTGACCGGGCCGGGCCAGCGGGGGGAGGGGACCCGGGAGGCTGGGGGGCGCCTGCCTACAACCACCTTCCTCCTGCTGACAAGGCACACGCTGGGCGGACAAACACAGAACCCGTCCCTCTCCGCAGCCCAGCCCAGCGGCCAAGGCCTGGAGGCCCAGACTGAGGCTGACCTCTGTGGGGCCCGGAGGGCGGAGGGCCCGCAGGTCAGGAGCTGAGGCGGAACCGGGTCCCTGGCCTCCCTGACCCTGAGCAAGTTTCAAAGCCAGAACCAAGTGGGTAATGGAGGCTCAGCTCCCGTCCCGGGCCGATGACGATGACGATGGCGATGGTGATGATGAGCGCGGCCAGGCCGGGGAGCGGCTTCCGGGAGACGGTGAGCGGCGCTAGGCCCCCCACTGACAACGGGGTCCTCACCCTCGGCCGGGGCTTCGGAAACCGCGAGGTGGCTGGTTGGGCACCTTCCCAAGGCGGCTGGTGGCCGGAAGCAAGACGCCGGTTTAAAACGCCAGCCCAGACCTAACCGTCATGTTGGGGACGGGGCTGAGTACCTGGGTGTCTCAGAGCGCGCGACCCCGCCCCCAGCCGGGTCCCACTACCGCCCGGATGTGGAGAACCTGCTGGAGGGACCCACAGCTCCTAAAGGTCCGCGG
>NW_005365723.1:1562344-1586144 GCF_000412655.1 Myotis brandtii | reverse complement strand
GCAAGTCCCCCTTGCCCGGGCAAGCCCCGCTCCGCCTGCCCGCCGATTGGTTCGCTGGACTGCAGCGCCCGCCTAAGACCCCTTTTGATTGGCTCTCTGAGAGAGCCTAGCTCTCTGCGGATTGGCGCGCGACAGCAAAAGGGGCGGGACTCCTGGAGGGGCGTGGTTTGTGCCTCCAGCCGGACGCGCCCGCGGGAAATTTTAAAAAGGCCGGAGTGGAGGGTGGCCTCCTTGCCCGTGGTCCTCTCCCGTCTCTGTCCCCCGACTCCAGTGCACCCCGCTCCCTGGGTCGGGACGTGGCCTCCCGTGAGCATTGTGTCCCCAAAGGCAGGATGGCTGGCAGAGTTCACAGCGCTACCTCCTCGGTCGTCGTGGGCATTCGGTGAAATAATATACAGGATGGGCACTAAAGAAACATTTTTAATCAGAGTTGCTCTTTCGGCGCTATTTTTTTTTTAAGTTTATCCTTTTGCAATACTTTACTCATAAGTTCTTATTGTGGGCTGTGCGCTGGGATACACAGAATAGGATACACAGTGCCTGACTAGTTGCTCAGATCTGGGCGGTGACAGCGTGGTTAACAGATGATCCAGTGCAACCCCCAAAATAACGAGAACAATAATAAACAGTTCACATTTATGGTGAGCCTGTGTGCCAGGCAATATGTGAGATGCTACTGTTGTTATTTCCGGTTTACAGCTAAGGAAATTGACACTTGAAGTTAAGGAGAGCTCTGGCCGGGGTGGCTCAGTCGGTTGGGCTCCGTCCCATGCACTGAAAGGTTGCCAGTTCCATTCCTGGTCAGGGCGCATGCCTGGGTTGTGGGCTTTTCTAAGGAGAGGGAAGGAAAGTGTGTGTGTGTGGGGGCGGGGGCGGGGGGGAGGCAGTATTCTTGCTGGTTCCCACAAAGATCTTGGTGTCAGTATGTTGAATCCTTCCGCATCCGCGGAATTCCTGTGGTGGGTCATCCCCTCTCTGGACAGGAAGTGGAACTTACTAAAATAGAGGTGTTTGTGTGGGTCAGAAGTCCGGGTTCTGTGCTCTGGGTTTCTCAACACTGAGATCAAGATATCCCATGGCCTGCCCTGGCCCCGTAGCTCAGTTGGTTAGAACATCATCCCGATACACCAAGGTTTCGGGTTTGATCCCGGTCAGGACACATACAAGAATCAACCAGTGAATGAATAAATAAGTAGAACAACAAATCAATCTCTCTCTCTCTCTGCCTCCTTCCTTTCCTCCTAAAAAAAAAAAAATCTCCCATGGCCAGCCTTTTTTTCCTGAAACTTGGGGCCTTCCTCCATGCTCAGTCATGCTATTGGCTGAATTCACTTCCTTGCAGTTGTAGGACCGGGCCCCTATTCTGCAGACGGTCAGTTTGGGGTCCATCTCGGTTCCTAAACACGCTACTTTGTCATGTGGCTTTCTCCTTATGCCTCAGGTCCTTCTCATGCACTTTTAAAATAGATAATGTTGGTATCAAATTACTGTGGTATTCAGACTTCATCGCATTCATTTAAGGACACTTTTTCAAAAAGATGGCAATACTGATGATACATCCTTTGTAACTACTTAGACTTATGATAAAAAATATTAGAAAGCCAAAAAGTTAAAACTCCCCAGGCATACAATAGGGATGGCCCAATACTGGCATCATGACTGTGGATGGCAGTACCCCCAACCCCGCCATTAGGGACCTCAGCCTTTTGTTCCTGGGGTGGAAGTCTCTCCTGCTCCCACAAAGACAGGGGCTCCTAGATAACAGAACCCCCTTTGAGCTGGGACTTGGTGGGAGAAAGCCCAGAACCCAAGCCCTGGCCCTATGAACCCACCCTTTCCTCCCCCACCTTATCAACCCAGAAGCATTCGAGACGAAGGACTTGATCTGTGTCGGGCTTACAAACCGTGATTGCCCCAGTCCGACCGCCATCCCGCCCGTCTTGTGTATCTGTTTTGAGGACTGTTGGGGATGCTGCTGGCCCAGGTGCAGGCGTGAAGGGGGTGTCACTATGGCCATTTTTCAGAGCAGGGTTTCTCTGAGTGTGGTCCTCGACCAGCAGCCTGGGCATCACCCGGGAATCGTGTGGGCCTGTTGACTCAGAAACTCAGGGGGTGGGCCCAGAAATCTGACCCATCTGATTGACAGCTTCCTGACGCATGCTCACGTGTAAGATTTGTTGTTGAGAGTATGAAGCTGACAAAACTCTGGGAGCCAAATGCAAATCATTCATTCATTCCATTCCAGCAGATTCTCTATCTGCACCCGTGACCCAGCCTGTCCCCCTATTTTCTACCGATGTTTGTTCTATTCCAGTTTCTTGACACACGAAATCTGTGGCTCGGTCTCGGCTGAACACTGGAATCACTAGAGGAGCTTTGAAGAATACTGACGCTTGCCGAAACCGGTTTGGCTCAGTGGATAGAGCATTGGCCTGCGGACTGAAAGGTCCCAGGTTCGATTCCCGTCAAGGGCATGTACCTGGGTTGCGGGCACATCCCCAGTAGGAGATGTGCAGGAGGCAGCTGATCGATGTTTCTCTCTCATTGATGTTTCTAACCTATCTCTCTCCCTTCCTCTCTGTAAAAAATCAATAAAAATATATTTAAAAAAAAAAAGAATACTGACGCTCGGGCCACACCCCGAGATTCTGACTTAACTGGTCTGGGGCGGGCCCTGAACTCAGCGAATGTCAAAGCTCACTGGACTGGGTGATCCAGTTTGCTGCCAAGGTCGGGAATCGCCACGAAGGCGCAGTTACCTACAGAGTCCACTAGAGGGAGCTGCTTGCCTGCTCATTCCGGGAGGCAGATGCGAGCCTGGAAAGATGACTGCTAGACCTGGTCCATGCAGTTAAGGTAAGGGGTTACCAGGTGCCCCGACCCCTGGCTTACCAACCCTTTCGTGTTCTGAGAATGTCTGTTTTGCTGATTGACCTAGAAGTAAGCAACACAACCTCTCTAAGCCTTGATTTCTGCATTTTTAAAACCGGGGGGAGAGACGGGCTTGGCCTACATTCATTCTTTCAGTATACATTGAGTCTTGTGACATGGACAAGGTGCTGATCTGGGTATGGAAAGGATAAGCCTTCACATGGGATAAGACTCCGCCATGATAGGGGAGACGGATAGAGAGATGGTGGTTTTCATTCATTCCTACTTCATGGAGGGGGCCCGTGGGTGCCTTGAGCATGCGTCAGGAAGCTGTCAATCAGCTCAGTCCCATTTCTGGGCCCACCTCCCGAATTTCTGAAAGTCACGGAAGAGGAGGCAGACTACTATTGGGTATGTACATATGCCATTACATATTATGACTCTCCTCTTGATTACCATAGCAACTAGCATGATTGATGTGACGAAGTCCACTTTACATGTGAGGCATCTGAGGCTCAGAGAGGTTAAGTGACTGGCCCAAAGTCACAGCGCGAGCCAGGTCTGGAACCCAGGTGTGTCTGAGTTCCCCACCTTGGCCCCCCAGGAAGTGACCAGCTCCCTGTTTTACACCCTGGTTCATATCAGCAGGGGCTCTCTTATCCATCTCTCCAGTCAGGCGTGCACCCCAGTTTCCTTCCCAGATGTGTCTCTGAGGCAGGATCTCTCCCCCTTTTGTCTCCACAGCAGCTCTGGATGCTGAGGGCTGCCTGGGAGAAATGGCCCTTCCCTCCTGTTCCCTCCTGCTCCTGCAGGCCCCTCTTCTCCAGCGAAGGGCAGACACCCGCTGACTCGCACCAATTTGCAGTCTTCTCAAGTGTGAATGAGATTTCTAATGGGACCAGCTGCCTCCTGGCTTCAGGCAGGGCTAGGAGGGAAGAGGACATTAAGAGGCAGGAAGGGGGAAGAAAAGAGCAGTTTGTTGGAGCTGAAGGAGCCACTCGGTAGCGACAGCAGAAGTGAGGGGCTGATTTGACTCAGAGAGGTTGAGTGCCTGGCCAGAGGTCACACAGCGAGCAAGTGGTCCAGGTGGCGGAGCTCAGCTCACGGCTGCAGTTTTAGGGCTCCCTAAAGGAATACAACTCCCAACCCGAGCTAGATTTATAAAAGCTTTCGTGTTCTTTTTTTTTCTTCCATCTTTTAACATTTTTTTTTTAATTGATTGATCAATGGAAGCATTCGTGTCCTAAAGGAAAGACTTCCCCCGAACTTCTCTGCCTCTGGATGCTGTGATCAGCCCTTCCCTTCTCTGGCCTCAGGGCCCCTGGGTGCCGTGTGCCTGGCATGTGGGTGGAGGAGGAAATACACTTGCAAAGGGGCGGAGAGGGCATTTGAGTTTGTTGCTTGAAAACTGTGTCCCTGGAGGGCCTCCTCCCTGGGACTTGAGGACCAGCTTAGGACCCCGAAGGGGACGCGTGCAAACAGGCCGGGAGGTGGGGTTTATGATCGCTGCTTCCGCTGCCGTGGGGAGCGGCTCCATACAGGTTAGGGGACAAGGCTCCCCCCCCCACGTCCCCAACCCCCCCAGTTTTTCCCTTGGTGACACCTCCGGGCTCGAGGCAGATTCTGGAGCCAAGAAGTTCCCTATGCACAGTCCCCTCTCCGTCCCGGAGGCACCAGGCCAGGTCCAGGCCGCCTGTGTCCCCCATGTGGCTGCCAGGGCACCCAGCATCCTCGTGTGTCGGTTATGAGTCTCTCCTGCCAAACAGGACGGGAGCGCCAGCCCCTGGGTGTGGGCTACAGGGCGCTCCTACTGCGGGTGCCCACCCCCAGCCGGCTGCTGGGCACATCAGTGAGCCATTGAGGGGAGCGCTGTCCTCGGTGGGTGCTGTGGTAGCAGCCCAGGCTCCCCCCACCCCGTCCCAGGCTCCCCTTTGTCCTTGTTTCAGGAAGATGCCCTCCGGGTGCGCTGCCCAGGGGCGTCCAGGGTGGTCTCTAGAGGTGCTTTCTAGGAGACAGAGGAGGGAGGGGGACCAGCCAGGACCCGCGGCCCCCGCTGCCCCGCCGCCAGGGCCCGCACCATGCGGCAGACTGGGACTTGTTGCTGATGCAGCGAGACAACAACAAAATCACTAGTCTTCCAGATGGGGCTGGCCGTCCAGGGCGCCCCGCTGCTTCCCAGAGGCGCTGGGGACCGGGGGCCCGCCCCGTCCCCCAGGTCAGCCGCCCAGCGCCCCCACCGCCCGGCCCATCTTCTCCCCCACCTCAGCTTTCTCTACAGCCTCTGCTCAGAACTGTGGGCAGGGTGTTGTTATTTTGATTTTTTCCAGAGTTTAACATACTTTTTTTAAAAAAAATTGATTTCAGAGAAGAAGGGAGAGGGAGAGAGAGAGAGAGAAACATCAACGATGAGAGAGAATCATGGATCGGCTGCCTCCTGCACACCCCACCTTGGGCATCGAGCCCGAAACCCGGGCATGTGCCCTGAGTGGGAATCGAATGGTGACCTCCTGGTTCCTAGGTCCACGCTCACTTCCTTTAATAAGAAGATCTTATTTTTGAAAGGAGGCAGGTGGGTGACTCATTTTCCTGCCTTTCTTCATTAATCATAAAGAACCTACTATCATGGGGAAGGGAAGGAAGGAGGAACTCCAGGTAATGGTGACCCCCCTACCCTATCAGGGCCCCCCACCTGCAGGGCTACAGCGGGGGGGGGGGGACCCTCCCAGTGCCCATTGAGCCCGGGCTCAGAATGGAGAGGGGGTGCAGAGCAGCAGAACAGAAGGGAGAGGCAATGGGGAAAGGCCCCAGCCGCCACCCCCAGCCCAGGGGCGGATGGGGGAGAGGCCAGGCCCCTCAGCCAGAGCCAGCCTCTAATTGCACTAGCGGGGCATATCCGCTTCTTAATTAGCAAAAGCCACAGTGTCCTGGTGGCTGGGAGAGCAGGGCCCTAATTGTGTTTCTGCAGCAGCTGAAGGATAATTACCCTCCCCTATTGGTGCCGCTTTTAATTTTTTTTCTCCTTTTAATTGAAAACTCTCCCTCTGTGGCCCAGCCCTCCACCCTCTTGTCTGTTCTCTCCATCCAGAGCGGAAGGAAGGGCTTGCCTGGACCCCTGGGAGGGCCCCGGGAGGCGACTGGCAGTGCCCAGCCCTTTCGGGGGGCCGCTCTAGACAGGTGGGCCCGAGAAAGCCCGAGGGGTTCGCCTGTGGGGGAGTGTTTGGGAGAGGCACTCCCAGGAGGCTAAGACCCCCTTCTCGCCACCCCAGGTGGGGTGCTAGCTCTCCAACTCCAAGCTGCAGGGAGCGCCCACCCCCCTCCCCAGCACCTTGTCTAACCAAGGGATGGAGAGGAATTTGTTGTCTTTAATTTCTTTTAAAATAAATGCTGCCCGCTGGCATGGCTCAGTGGTTGAGCGTCGACCTATGAACCAGGAGGTCACAGTTCAATTCCTGGTCAGGGCACAGGCCCAGGGTGCAGGCTCGATCCCCGGTAGGGGGCGTGCAGGAGGCAGCCGATCCATGATTCCCTCTCATCATTGATGTTTCTCTCTCTTCCTGTCTGAAATCAATAAAAATATATATATATATTTAGAAAAATAAATGCTGATCTCTGGCACCATTGAGAAAGAGCCACCTCGGGTGTGAGGTCTCAGAGACAAAGACCTGAGGGCTAATGTTAGAGAACGGGGCTCGCTGAGGTACCAGGTGGGAACCAGAGGAGCTAGGGCCCTGGGGGTGCGCCTAGGAAAACAGGCCTTTTACCGGGAGCTCCAGGTTCAACTTCCAGGTGGTGATGGGTGAGCTAAAAGGTGTTACAGAGAGAGTTTGCACAGAACCCTGCTGCAAGCTCACCAGGAGAGTCGGGACTCTTTGCTTATTGTTACGGGCCCATAAGGAGCAAGGAGCCTGGCCAGGGGACGGAGTCAAGGGGTCGAGAAGGGCCATGAGGTGTGAGCGCAGTAAATGCATTCCCGGTGGCCTTCTCCTCGCAGCACCAAGGGAGATGCACTGGAACCTGACAGTGGGCCCAGCTCTCTAGCATTCTTTAACTCTGGGCTCTTCTGTCTGCGTTGGGGGAAGATGCAGGTGTCGAAAGAGGCTGCTGAGATCTGCCCTCCAGCCCCCCAACTCCCTCTCCCCACTTGTCGTTTCTTGCCTCTGAATTTAGAGCCATCCCCTTAGCAACGCTTGTTGCCATGGTTTCCTTCCTGTTGGGGATCCCCGCGCCCCTCCTCTCTTTTTCCTCCCGACAGTAATGGGTGAGAGGGATCCTCTGTGCGGCCACTCCACGTCACCATGGTAACAAGGAACCCAGCCTTCATTTCTCTTTCGTGGAGAGAGCGGGGGCACAGGAAGCATTTGGAAGGGAGAGGTTTTGGGGGAGGACGGGGGGTGGGGACCAGGGCTAGAGCTGCCATTGTCACGAAGAGGAAGTTAAGAGACTTCTAGCCCTGCCAGCTTGGCTACAGTGGTTGAGTGTCCACCAGGAGGTCATGGTTCAATTCTTGTCAAGGGCACATGCCCAGGTTGTGGGCTCGATCCCCAGTAGGGGGCGTGCAGGAGGCAGCCAATCCATGATTCTCTCTCATCATGGATGTTTCTATCTCTCTCCCTCTCCCTTCCTCTCTGAAATCAATAAAGATATTTAGGGAAAAAAGAGAGAGAGATTTCTAGTACTTGTCAGTAAGATTCCGTTCCAACACTGGTTCAGCCCCTCCTTTAACCCTAAGCTCTAGAGAACCCAAGGTGTACCAGACATAACCCCTGATATGGAAGGGCTTAGACTTAGAGTCTAGCAGCGGGGCTCCTGGTCCCGCTGACACGCTGGCACCGATGGGAGGTGGCTCTTGATAGCACCATCATGGTGAAGCGGCTGTCCACTCCCAGCATCCCCTGCAGCCAAGAACCAAGAAAAGACGGACCAAGGGCGACTGTACTCACATCAGGGCTTCTCGGGGGCCTCGTCAGGGAGCTTCCGTCTTGGAAGAGAGGGGGCCTGGACGCGCCTTCCCTTTAGGGACGTGGAGACGAATGCCTGCAGCCCTCCGTAGGGCTCTTTGGCGCAGGTAGGGAGAAAGCACCTGGCCCTGGCCGGAGTGGCTCAGTGGATAGAGCATCGGGCCACGGACCGAAGGGTCCCGGATTCAATTCCTGTCAAGGGCACGTACCTCGGTTGCAGGCTCAATCCCCGGCCCCGGTCAGGGCATGTGCAGGAGGCAAGCAATCAATGTGTCTCTTTCGCATCGATGTTTCTCTCTGTCTCTCCCCCGTTCTTCCACTCTCTCTAAAAAAAGAAAAAAAATCAATGGAAAAATATTTACCAACAGCAACAACAAACCTGCCCTGCCCACCTCCAGCGCCTTAAGGGACAGCATACTCTCCAGTTCCTGTGGTCTCCTCGCCGGGGAGTGACGGGTCTGCTCTTACACTCAAGTAGAGGGTCCTTGTCTCCATCCATCCAGGTTTCCTACTTGTCCCTGAAAATGCAGGCCAGAAGGGTAGCTGTGAAGAATGAGAGTGGAGAAACCAACAAATAAAACGCCCCGGGGGCCCCAGAATTGGGCAGAGTGAAGTCAAAAGCTGAGATGTCTCTTTGTCACAGAGAGAGGGCACAGCTCTTCCTTCTCCCAGCTTCCCATTCTCATCCCCAAAAGTGTTTACCAAATCCCCGGGGGCGGGGACCAATTCCAGAGGAGAGGACACAAGTCCTGGGTCCTCAGTGGGCGGGATACCAGTCCCTTGCACTGACTTGGGAAGGTAGTCCCGGTATATTTTAAAATGATAAAAATAACCCATAGAACAAGGTATTACTCAGGTGTGTTCAAGGAAGCTTCAAATGACAAGGTAGCAAAATGTATTCTTGCAAATCAGATGTAGCCCAGACTAGCTAAAGCTAACCCCAGATCCTGGCTCCCAGAACTCTGAGTTCCACCTGCTGCTACTGGACGGAACTAAGGCAGATGCAATCATTGTGGCTACCCAGCTCACTCTGCTAGTCAGAGAGGGATAAATGGCATCCTCTGATTGGTTGACCAGGGAATACACACCGACCAATGAAAGAATGCTTCTCCCTTCCTGGCCAATAAGATCTCAATTCTCCTCTTGAAAGGAAAGTAGACCCTTTGTCTATAAAGAAAATGAGCAGAAAGGGAATAATAATATATTTTTTAAAAAGCCACTGTTGCTATGGGACATTATTGATGTGATCAATGATAGAGAATTCATAAAGGCAGGCACTTCTTTGGGAAGAAAAAAATACAAAAGGCACACCAGCTGTCTGGTCTGGATTAAAAAGAAGTTTCTATATAACATGAGAAGCTAAAGCTAACCCCAGATCCTGGCTCCCAGAACTCTGAGTTCCACCTGCTGCTACTGGACGGAACTAAGGCAGATGCAATCATTGTGGCTACCCAGCTCACTCTGCTAGTCAGAGAGGGATAAATGGCATCCTCTGATTGGTTGACCAGGGAATACACACCGACCAATGAAAGAATGCTTCTCCCTTCCTGGCCAATAAGATCTCAATTCTCCTCTTGAAAGGAAAGTAGACCCTTTGTCTATAAAGAAAATGAGCAGAAAGGGAATAATAATATATTTTTTAAAAAGCCACTGTTGCTATGGGACATTATTGATGTGATCAATGATAGAGAATTCATAAAGGCAGGCACTTCTTTGGGAAGAAAAAAATACAAAAGGCACACCAGCTGTCTGGTCTGGATTAAAAAGAAGTTTCTATATAACATGAGAGGGGAAAAAAAGTATTTTAATGTAAATCTTCCCCAAAATGATACCTAGCCAATTACTGGAGGGTTTTTTTTCCCTTAGCCTTCAACTTAGATTGGAATTATAATGATTTAATATTTTTTATATTAGCGATAGGTGAGCGAAAGGGTGAAGAAGAGAAAAGGAACGAGGTGTGTGTTTACTGACACAGGGAATCCCAGCTAAAGATCGGCTAGTTACCGCTGGGAACATTTATTTCCTCTATCCTGTGTCATCAAGTCATAGCCCCGCTTAAAACAAGGTTTTGTTTGGGAAAGAGAAATTGAAGAAGTATTCTAGATGAAAGAGTACACAGAACACGGGTTGTGCTATTAACTTCTTGGTGATCGCCCCTTAAATCATGCTGAATGGTACCGCTGCCTTAGGAGAATTATGAGTAAAATGATTTCTCACCCCAGGATTGCACATGAACACAGCGAGGCAAGGCGGACAGGTGGAAAGCGGAATCGGTGTTTGTCAATCAAAGGGTAAAGGAACAGACCAGAGGATGGGAAGCTTGGAAGTGTTGGGTGTGCTAATTATGAAGGTGCCGGTGAGCTAGTACCCGGACCCTCCTTCCCCAATCAGAACCAGAGCCAAACCCAGGAGAAGGCCTCCCTCTACCAGAGACACCTTGGGGACAATTTCCTGGTCTCCCTCCCGTTCACCCGTGAAGAGCAGATGTGTCTTTCTCATTTAAAGGGGGGGACGGGGTGGGGATCAATCCCTCCATCTAAAGAAAAGGCTAAGCCAGTGGTTCTGAGCCTTCTGGCCCTTTAAATACAGTTCCTCATGTTGTGACCCAACCATAAAATTATTTTCGTTGCTACTTCATAACTGTGATGTTGCTACTGTGATGAATCATCATGTAAATATCTGATATGCAGGATGGTCTTAGGCGACCCCTGTGAAAGGGTCGTTCGACCGCCAAAGGGGTCGCGACCCACAGGTTGAGAACCGCTGGGCCAAAGGAACAATAAAACCCTAATTGTAAATCCCAAATGGCAGGGTAGGACTTTATTACCCCTCTGAAGGGAAGGCGGGAGAGGGTCAGGGGGGTAGCTGCCTCCCCAAGCACCTTGACTCCAAAGGAAAAATTCACCCCGGCAGATATTTTGCAGAATCAAGGTGCTCGTGTATAATTAGTGGCCCGAGCCCCTCCATTCACTGTAACCCAGGCAACAGGAAGCTGAGGATGGTTGCCTGGCAACCACACTCTGGCGCTGTCCGCTCTCCTCCTCCCCACCTCCCTTAGCCCTTTTGTGATAAGGTCTCCCCCTCCCCTGTGGCCGTGGCCGTTTCCTCCCCGGCAAAGCAGTCATTCTGTTCCTCCTGCAAAGGGCAACTTGGCCTCCTTTGGCTAAAAATGCGGACCTTGGTGTTCATTTTGGACAGAATGCATCTACACCGAGATGAAATACGCTGCTTATTTTGGGCTCCATGCCTCAATGATCCTCTACCCTCCATTCCACGCATTTTCCTTCCTTCCTCCGCGAAGGCGTTTGGAGATTGTGGGGAGAAGGGGAGGAGGAGGGGGGGCGGGGAGGCGGAGAACACGACTCGGAGGCGGCGATCTTTCGCAGCACTCTGGCCCTGGGGTTCCCGCTTGGCCCCTACACTCACCACTCACAGACACGCGCCTCTTTGCTCTTGGGCACCAAGTTATTCCAACTGTTCTTAGCGAAGGGGCGTGAGGATGCCCTCCGAGGACCCGACACCTAACCCCCTGGAGAAATAGGGAGGATGACTCCCCCTCCCCGTCCTCACCTTGTAGCCTCCTCCGCGTGGGGTCTGGGAGACCGCGAGCCCGGACGGAACCGCGTGGAGCTGGGCGGCGTATAGGCGCGCGGAACAGACAGCCTGTGCGCGCTCGGCGGCCGCGGCGCTGTCCAGCCCCTGGTGCTGAAGCTGGAGGCTCCGATTCCTCTCGGAGGGGCTCGGGGGACCTTCTGCAGCCGAGTCTGAGCTTGGCGGTCGGGACCCTCAGGGCCGATGCTCGGTCCGCCTGGGGGACAAGGCGAGGCTAGACGTGCTCGCACCAGATGCGCTTTCCCCCCCTGCAAACCGGGCTCCCTCCAGGGCGCACCCGGCGCGCTCCCCCTCGCCCCTCCCCGGGTTATTGGAAGTCTTGGCCGCAACAGCGGAGGGTGGGAAAAGCCCTTCGCGCGGTGACTACCTAGCTGCCTCCCGGCACTTCCCACGCTTCTGCGCCCGGCTCTCCCGCGTCAGCGGGACTCCCTGCGCTCAGATCTCGTGGCGGGTAAGGAAGGGAGGGGAGCCCTGGAACCCCCAACCCGCCCCTTTTCTACGTGCAGCCACAGGTCTGCGGCATCTGGGTCTGAGGAGCGAGCAGCGCGGGAGACGAGGCGGCGGTGGGCTCGGGGAGCCTGGGTCCGGACCGCGCGCGCGCGCCCCTGAGGCTGTGGTGCCGCGCATCTCCGAGGGGGAGCCCGACCGAGCCCCACAAACGGCAGGCGGGTTTTAGGGGTTTAGCATCGCCGTGTGGGTGGGCACGAGGTCTAAATGCCCCGCAACTCGAGCTGGCCGAGGACCCCTAGGAGCGCCAGCCGCCGGGCTGCGGAGCGCGCTCCCTCTTCCCAGGCGCCCTCCCCGCCTTCCCTCCTCGTGGTGACTTGGGCGGTGGGCACGGGCACCTCAGGCAGATGCCAAGTCCCGCTGCCCCTTCTCCCCCGGGCTCAGCTCCCGGCCCCCATCGGCTGTGCCCCCGATCCCGGGCCCTTGACCCGGGTGGGGAGGGTTGGACGGGGACCCAGGTCCTGACTTTTTACCTGGCTGCGGTCGCCACCGCCCAGAAGCAAGACGGCTGCTCTCCACGTCTTTCTGAAAGAAAGCACCTCACCACCCCGCCGCCCGCCGGCTGCAGAGTAGGGGCGGGGACAGGGGGGTGGGTTGGGGTTGAGAAGATATTTTGAGCAGCACCCCTCGAATACTCGCCTCTCCGTTCTGTCCCAAGCGGCGGCGGCGCTGCCGGGGCAGGAGGCAGGTCCTGAGTCCAGCGTGGTCCTCCCGGCGCGGGCACTGTCGCCGAGCCTGGGAGAACAGCTGCTTTAAAGCCGAGACCAACCCACAGGTGGCCTGTCAGGGCCAGGGACGTCCATGACGTCACCCAGGAGGCGAGTGGAGAAGGGAAGTGGGGCGGGAGGTGTCAGCGCGCTTCACCGCAAAAGTCCCCTGTGGCCATGGCAACCGCTCTGGGAGGTAAGCGGACTGGCTGCTTGCCGCCTTTTCTCTCTCTGGGAGCCGGGCTTCCCGGGGGCAGAAGCTGGAGTAAATTTGGCCTCAGTGCTGCAGCCAGACCTACCCTCCGGGGAGGAGGCACTGGAGCTGGCCCCGGCCCCACCTCTCTGTCTGGCCCCTGCCAGGCGCAGCTTCGCTGGGGAGGAGGCTCCCGGAGGGTGAGCAGGCAGGAAGGAGCCTTTCTCCCCACAGGGACCCTGCCCATCCTGGGGCAGGAGAGAGAGAAATCTCTACCTTACACCACATCCAAACACGTACTCCCAATGGAACAAAGACCTAAATGTAAGAGCTGAGACTGCAGACCTCTTAAAAGCAAACGTAGGTGTGAGTGTTTGTGTACGTGTTTGGGCAAAGATTTCCAAACTATGACCCTTAGGGCACAAGCCACCAAAGAAAAATAGATACATTGGACTTAATCAACATGTAAAACTTTGTGTTTCAAAGGACACTACTAAGAAAATGGAAGAGACAGCCCGCAGAATGGGTGAAAATATTTGCAAAACATGTATCTGATAAGGGCCTAGAATCCTTAAAGAACTTTTACAACTCATTACCAAAGGGTCTTGGGTTCCATTCCTGGTCAAGGTCACGTACCTGGGTGGCAGGTTTGATCCCTGGCCCTGGTAAGGGAGTGTTCAGGAGGCAACCCATCGATGTGTCTCTCTCACATCGATGTTTCTCTCTCACTATCCCTGTCCTCTCCCCACTCCCTTCCACTCTCTCTAAAAAAACCAATGGAAAAAATAATCCTCGGGTGTGGGTTAACAACAAAAGAATAAATAAAAATGGGCAGAGGGTTTGAATATACAGTTCTCCAAGGAAGGTTTGCAGAGAGCCAGCAAGCATATGAGAAGACTGTGTGCTTACTCATTAGGCCAGTGATGGCGAACCTTTTGAGCTCGGCGTGTCAGCATTTTGAAAAACCCTAACTTAACTCTGGGGCCGTGTCATATATAGAAATTTTTTGATATTTGCAACCATAGTAAAGCAAAGGCTTATATTTTTGATATTTATTTTATATGTTTAAATGCCATTTAACAAAGAAAAATCAAGCAAAAAAAATGAGTTTGCGTGTCACCTCTGACACACGTGTCATAGGTTCGCCATCACTGCATTAGGGAATGTAAATGAAAGCCACAATGAGATACAGCCAGGGTGGCTATACTTTTAAAAGTGGAGAAATCGGAGTCCTCATCCATTGCCAGTAGGAATGTGAAACGTTGCAGCCACTTTGGAAAAACAGTTTGGCTGTTCCTAGAGTTACCACAGGACCCGACAATTCCATGCTTAGGTATATGTCCAACCTATTTAAAAACATACGTTCACACAAAGCACTTGTACACAGATGTTCATAGCAGCATCATTCAGAACAGCCACAATGTGGAAACAAGCAGATGTCCCTCAGCTGATAGATGAGTAGGCAAAGGGGGTATATCCATCTAATGGAATATTACTCAGTCATAAAAAAGGACTAGCTCGGCCAGTGTGGCTCAGTGGTTGAGCATTGTGCAACCACTCAGTGGTTGAGCAAGAGGTCATGGTTGGATTCCTGGTCAGGGCACATGCCCGGGTTGGGGGCTTGACCCCCGGGAGGGGGCATGCAGGAGGCAGCTGATCCATGATTCTCTCTCATCATTGATGTTTCTATCTCTCTCTCCCTTCCTCTCTCTGAAATCAATAAAAACATATAAAAATATTTTTTAAAAGGACTAAAGAATTGATACATGCTACCACATGGATGGAGCTTGAAAACATTGTGCTAAGTGAAAGAAATCATTTGCAAAAGGCCACATACTTTATGATTCCATTTGTATGAAATTATTCCCAGCATAGGAAAATCCATACAGGCAAAGAGCAGATAAGGGACCAGGGGGTCCCTAATTAGGGGAGGGGAAAATGGGGAGTGACTGCTGATGGGTGCAAGGTTTCTTTTTAGGGAGATTCTCTCTCATCATTGAGGTTCCCCTCTCTAAAAATCAATAAAAGCGTATTTTTTTTTCCTTTCTTCAATATATTCCATTGATTTTTTACAGAGAGGAAGGGAGAGAGATAGAGAGCTAGAAACATGGATGAGAGAGAAACATCCATCAGCTGCCTCCCGCACACCCCCCACCGGGGATGTGCCCGCAACCCAGGTACATGCCCTTGACCGGAATCGAACCCGGGACCCTTCAGTCCGCAGGCCGACGCTCTATCCACTGAGCCAAACCGGTTTCGGCAATAAAAGCGTATTTTTAAAGATCCCCAGCACCAAGTTGTTTGCTGAAAGAAACTGATGTTTGGCTTTGGGGAGCTCTTCTGTGCCCCAACTTCTCTTTACTCAGCGAGGGTGGCGTACCTTCCTTTCCTACCTGCGAGCGTTTTGGTGAGCCTCAGACCCGCTCACACACCCGGAGGGCACGTTGCAAACGATAAATCCTGCCTCACGCTGATGCCACTGCTGTCACACAAAATGAAAAGGCAGAAACATCATGAACTTGGAACGGCTCAACCCGAGATTTACAAGGAGAGCTCAGGCTAATTTTGAATTGGGTTAGAGATAAAGAGAAGGCATTCCATTTCCCCTTCATGTGTCCCCAGGGTGTTCTAGGCCTTGCAGATAAAGGCCGCTTGCCCAGGGAGGTGAGTGAGAAGGTCCCTGCCTGAGCATTCATCACCCCCGTTGGCAGCCTACCAGGCCATCCATCAGAGGAGCCCTCAGTGGAGAATGGCAGAGGCGGCCACTGAAGACGGCTTGCAGAAGCCATCGGTCATTCTGTCACCGAGGCCCGTCTTTGGAGAGAGATTACGGGTGAGATCGTGGCATTCCCGGGACGGGAGGGCCTGCCAGACTTTCCTCCCAGCAGCTCTTCCGGTCCTGCCCTTGGGGAGGAAATTGAGAGTTAATTAACAGGCGGGGGACACAGCCCTGGCTGAGGGATGGCTTAGGATCAGCTCTGTTATTACTGCCGTGAGCTCAGCCTTTCAGCTCGATTGGGAGACTCCTGTTTCCTTGGGGGAATCTGGATAAAGTCATTGTTTGCCCATCATCAGGTGGAAATCTTGTTAAGCGCTCCGAGGACCTTGGCTTTATGGAATTGTGTTCCACAGCTCACGGCGGCCTTGGCTGGGGTTTCATTCTAAAATAACATTTCCTCTTGGTTAAAAAAAAAAATGTCTTGTTGCTCCAGGCTCTGGGGCTCAATGACCTTCATGAATTTTTGGCTCGAGGACACTCAGGGGTGAACCGGAGGTCTGCAGTTTATAGCCAGTCCACACACATATAATCTCTTCGATTTTTATATTTTATTTCTTATTTAAAAACTCTTTTAAAATACACATTTTTATTGATTTCAGAGAGGAAGGGAGAGGGAGATAGAAACATCAAGGATGAGAGAGGATCATGGATTGCCTGCCTCCTGCACGCCCCCTACTGGGGATCGAGCCCACAGCCTGGGCGTGTGGCCCCACCGAGAATCCAGAATCCAACCGTGACCTCCTGGTTCATAGGTCGACATTCAACCTTGGGGGCTGGGCTAGATTTTATATTTTAGAGCAGTGTTAGGTGCCCAGCAAACTTGATCAGAGATTTCCCGTACCCCTCTGCTTCCACACCCTCATGGCCTCCCCGACTCTCAACATCCCCCACCAGAGTTTATCGATTTGTTAAAATCAATGAACCCACACTGACACATTGTTATCATCCAAGGTGCATAGTTTACATTACGTATAATGTATACAGATGTATAATGACATGAATCCGTCATTATAATATCGCCAAGAATAGTTTCACCACCCCGAAAATTCTCCGTGCTCCGCCTGTTCATCCCCCTCCTCACAGCACGCGGCAAACACTAGTTTTGTTTCCTGTCTCCATCTTGCCTTTTCTAAATATCATACAGTGGGACTCATGTAGTATGTAGGCCTTTCAGATTGGCTTCTTTTGCTTAGTAATATGCTGAGTAACAGTCCATGGTCTGGATGGACCACAGCTTATTCATCCATTCACTTACTGAAGGACATCTTGGTTTCTTCCACGTTTGGGCAATTGTGAATAAAGCTATCACCATCTGTGTGCAGGTTTTTGTGTGGATATAAACTCATTATATATATATTTTAGAAGCCTGGTGCACGAAAATCATGCACTTGGGGGGTCCCTCAGCCCAGCCTGCGCCCTCTCGAAGTCTGGGACCCCTTGGAGGATGTGCGCCTGCTGGCTTAGGCCCGATCCCCGGGATTTCATTCTAAAATAACATTTCCTCTTGGTAAAAAAAAAAAAAAAGTCTTGTTGCTCCAGGCTCCGGGGGGATCAGGCCTAAGCTGGCTGTCAGACATCCCTCTCACAGTCCGGGATCCCTCGCTCCTTTCCGCCCGCCTGCAGCGGAGGCGGGAGAGGCTCCTGCCACCGTTGCACTCGCCAGCTGTGAGCCTGGCTTCTGACCACCAGGGGACAGCTCCTGCGTTAAGCGTCTGCTCCCTGGTGGTCAACGCACGTCATAGCAACCGGTTGTTCCGTCGTTCGGTCAAATGTGCATATTAGGGTTTTATTATATAGGATATTTGATTTCAGGCATATTAGGGTTTTATTATATAGGATTATATAGAATATTTGATGTCAGAGAGAGGAAGGGAGAGGAAGAGATAAAAACCTCAATGATGAGAGGGAATCATGGGCCGGCTGCCTCCTGCACGCCCCCTGCTGGGGATCGAGCTCGCAACCCAGGCATGTGCCCTGTTGGGAATCAAACCATGACTTCCTGGTTCATAGGTCGATGCTCAACAACTGAGCCACGCCTGATTTCACTTTAAAGAAGAACATTACTTTTTTCTTTCCCAGCTCACTTTGCATAGGCACCCCCGGCACACGTGCACGCGCACACACATGCACACACACACATACACACGCACACACACGCCATCTAAAAGACAGCTGGAGCCACGGGAGGCCACGCCAGCCAGGCCCTCCTCGCACCTCTCCTCGGAGCAGCGGCTCCCATTCAATAGCTGCTAACTAGGCTCTGGCCCCGGCCTCTCTGGAGTTTGCCTTTCCTGCAGGATCATCAAGGTTGCCTGGCAACCACCAGCAGGTCGGCCTGTCACTCGGTTTCCTTCAAGAAAATGGCGAAGCGCTGTTCCTGTCCCCAGCCAGGCGAGGCCTAATTAGTGTGAACCGGGAATCAATCACGGGGGCAGAGGAGCAGGGGTGCGGGGTGGCGGGCGCTCCGGCCCGTGTGCAGATCACTGTCATCGCTTCGTTTTACCCCTTCCCGCCTGCAGGAAGGGCCCGGGCAGGGCGAAGCCAGGACTGAACTTTCCAGGCCCCTGTCTGAGCCACTGTTGAAGGGACAGGGGATCGTTCGCCCGGAGAAGGCCCCTTTTGAGGATGGAGACATGGCTGTCTTTATTTATTGATTATTATTATTTTTAAAAAATATTATTTTATTGATTTTTTACAGAGAGGAAGGGAGAGGGATAGAGAGTTAGAAGCATCGATGAGAGAGAAACATCGATCAGCTGCCTCCTGCAACACCTCCTATTGGGGATGTGCCCGCAACCAAGGTATATGCCCTTGACCGGAATCGAGCCTGGGACCCTTCAGTCCGCAGGCCGATGCTCTATCCACTGAGCCAAACTGGCCAGGGCTGATTATTATTTTTTAAAAAACATTTTTATTGATGTCAGAGAGGAAGGGAGAGGGAGAGAGAGATAGAAACATCCATGATGAGAGAGAATCATGGGTCGGCTGCCTCCTGCACGCCCCCTACTGGGGATGAAGACCATAACCCGGGCATGTGCCCTGACCTGGAATGGAACTGTGACCTCCTGGTTCATAGGTCAACGCTCAACCACTGAGCCACGTCGGCCGGACACATGTCTGTCTTTAAATATTTGGAGGCTGGGAAATGCAGAGGAGGGTTTGGGCCGGTTCTGGCGGGCAGCACCACCTCCCGCCGCCCCCACTGTGTTTTCCTTCACACACCACTGGAACAGTTAAATACATATATTCATGGGTCACCTGCCGCTCCACAGAGCCTAACAGGATTTGCTGACAAAGGTGTTGTGCTTTCTCCCCAAATGCTATGGTTTCCAGAGCCCAGAAGAGGGGGAGGGGTTGGGGGCTGATTGCCCAGCAGATAAGCTCCTGAAGCTCAGCATTTGGAATGATTGATGGTCCCTGGGCCGCTGACGCTGACGGGGAGAGAGGGCAGCCTGTCGAAACCCTCCCTGTTCCAGCCCCAACAACCCCGCTCTCTTATCTCAGTGAATTTAAAGTCCCAGGAGCCTTAGAGAGGCCCCACCCACGTCATTTTAGAGACCATCTCTTCACAAAGTGGCCTTTGAACACGGAAATCTACCCTACAGCCCTTGGTACTTGGGGGGGGCGGGGTGGGGTGTCATGCTTGCTGGCCAGTATTAGCGACCCCTGCAGCCCACTGGCTCCCAGGAGGTGGGCACGGAGGCCTGGGTGGCCCCGTCCAGAGGACAAAAGTGCCAGATGGCGGGGCAGGTGTTCCAGCGACTGAACAACCTTATCAGATGCCCGAGGGGCCCAGCCCCCTTCGGACAGTCATGTTTTGTGAAGGTGGCAGGGGGAGGCGTCCCCCCTCCTCTCTGCCCGCCTCCCGTCTCTTCAACCTGCCCCGTGTGGGTCAGAGAGACATCCCAGGTGCTTAGCTGCTGACTGTCCCCCTGCCCCCCCAAAGGTCCCCACGCTTTTCTTTCTAAGCGAATTTCCTCCCTCCGTCTTATATTCCAATGAAATGAAGACAAGGTCCCACTTTTTTAAAAACGTTGTTTTTTATTGATTTCAGAGAGGAAGGGAGAGGGAGAGGGAGAGAGAGAGAGAGAGAGGAATATCAATGTTGAGAGAGAATCATGGAATGGCTGCCTCCTGCACGCCCCCTAATGTGGATTGAGCTCAAAACCCAGGCGTGTGCCCTGATCAGGAATCGAACAGGTGACCTCCTGGTTCTTAGGTTGACGCTCAGCCACCGAGCCGCGCCGGCCAAGCTCTCTTAGCAACTTTCAAATATGCAGCAGTGTTATACGCAATAGTCACCATGCTGTTCATTATGTCCCCCAGACGTGATTATTTTATAGCTGGAAGTTTGTACCTTTTAGATTCCTTCACCTATTTTGCCTCCTACCCCCCTCCCTCTGGCGATCACCAATCTGTTCTCTGTATCTATGACTTGGTCTCTTTTCTTTCTGTTTCTGTGGCACATGTACGTGAGATCATATAGTATCTGTCTGTCTCTGTCTGACTCACTTCACTTAGCATAATGCTGGCGATCACCAATCTGTTCTCTGTATCTATGACTTGGCCTCTTTTCTTTGTTTCTGTGGCACATGTACGTGAGATCATACAGTATCTGTCTGTCTCTGTCTGACTCACTTCACTGAGCATAATGTCCTCCCGGTCCACCCATGGCAGGGTGTCATTCTTTTTCACGACTGAATAATACTCCATTGTGCATACTAGTATGTGTACCACGTCTTCTCTGTCCATTCATCTGTTGATGGACGCTGAGTTGCTTCCACATCTTGGCTAATGTGGCTAATGCTGCCATGCACACGGGGGAGCAATGAGTACTTGCTGCTAAGGAACACCCGGGCTGGCCGTCCCCTGCTGTGTGGACCCACCGGCCCCGTGCCTCCCTAAGCAGCACTTCCTGCACCCCATTCTCTGTTTCACCGTGTGCGTTCTCACCGCTGGATTCTCAGCCGGTAAAAGGGAGAGCAAAGCAGGGAAAGTGGCCCTGGCCGGTGTGGCTCAGTGGATAGAGCGTCCGCCTGCGGGCTGAAGGGTCCCAGGTTCGATTCCCGGTCAGGGCACATGCCCGGGTTCTGGGCTCGATCCCCAGTGCGGGGAGGGCAGGAGGCAGCCAGTCAATGGTTCTCTCTCATCATTGATGTTTCTAGGTCTCTGTCCCCCTCCCTTCCTCTCTGAAATCAATAAAAGAATATTTTTAAAAAATGGAGGGTAGAGGGGAGCAGAGGAAGGGAGGCCCTGTCCCTCCCCTCCGATGGCCCTCCGGCTCCGCCCTGGCCCTCTGGTGCCAGTGGCCTAAGGTAGACAGGACGGCGAACCCAGCGTAGCCACCCATTAGCCTCCTGCCTTCTGAGCAGGTCCCAGGCGGGGACAGGGGTTGGGCGGAGGCCCGTGCCTTGTGGGGGCCAGGCCACCCCAGCTCCTCCAGCGCCTCCCCCCCTCCCCCCATTGCAGGGCAGTGTGGGGACGGGGCCCGGAGGGACTGTTTGTTCAGTCACCGAGACAGAGGGCGATTGCAGGCGCTGGCGGGGGGACCCGGCCCCCCTCACCTGAGCGCCTCCCTGGTTTGATCGAATCTCGGTGTCTCACAATTACCTCTAATTTCATTGCTTTTATGGGAAGAAGAGCGCTTGTCCCTGCAGTGAAGATTCTTCATGTTCCCTGGGCTTGGGCTCCTCGGCCCGCAGCCTCTTCCTTCTATTTCCAGCCGTTCTCCTCCATCCTGCCCCTGAGAGTGGAAGGTGGACCAGCGGGGCCCCGACGTGCCCCGGGACCCCTGGCTCACGGGACATGCTCCACAGGGCTCAGCTACGGCTACAGGAGGGACGATGCTGGGGTGTTCCCTGCCTCTCCTTCCTCCCGCCCCTCCTACCCCGCATCCCAAGCACATCTAGAAAGAGGAGACTTCCAGACACCATTCATTCATTCATTCATTCATTCAGCAAATACATATTAGGCAGCCTCTAATATGTGCTAGGCTCTAGACCAGTGGTTCTCAACCTGTGGGTCGCGACCCTTTCACAGGGGTCGCCTAAGACCATCGGAAAACACATATATAATTACATATTGTTTTTGTGATTAATAACTATGCTTTAATTGTGTTCAATTTGTAACAATGAAATTGGGGGTCACCACAACATGAGGAACTGTAAAAGGGTCGCAGCGTTAGGAAGGTTGAGAACCGCTGCCCTAGACAATCAAAAAGGACTTGTTTTGTGCAGCTGCCTTGGCTCAGTGGTTGAACATGGACCCATGAACCAGGAGGTCATGGATTGATTCCCATCAGGGCACAGGCCCCGGTTGTGGGCTCGATCCCCAGTAGGGGGCGTGCAGTAGGCAGCCAATCGATGTCTCATTGATATTTCTATCTCTCTATCCCTGTCCCTTCCTCTCTCTCTAAATTCAATAAAAAACATATTTAAAAACATTATTTAAAAAAAATGAAATACATGGACCTGGGCAGGGAGCATTTAGCCAAGAGCATGGAGGGAAGGCAGACAGTCGATACGAGTGAAATCTGAAGACTGAAGAACTGCAAGCAGAAACCGGGCGTTTCCTGCAAATAGCTTATGATGATGAAGTGAGTCTTGTAAAGCAAATATAGTATTGGTGCGGGGGGATGGGGGGGAGGGGTGAAGGGAGGGGGGTAGCATCAAGTGGAACCGAGCCTCAATTTCTGCATCTGTAAAGTGGGGATAATAATACCTAACTCACAGCGTCAGCGCGGGGAGTAACTGAGAGGATGCAGGTGAAATAATTGGCATAGGGTCTGGCAGACAGTACATATGTACCCGGTGGTGCAGTTGTTTGGATTGAAGGATTGGTGGTGGTGGTGGTGGTGGTGATGGTGATGGTGGTGATGGGGGTGGGGTGGTGTAATACTTAGGGCAAGACATGTCTGCCACCGTGTAGAGGTGAAGAGCGCTCTGCCAGCCTCTTCTAGAGAGGGAGACAGAACAAGAGCCTCTCATGCCGCGCTCCCCGCCCCCACCCCCTCCTGGTGGCTAATGCAGATCACTGGCAGAGTGGTTAAAAGCCCAGGCAGACGAGCCGCAGGAGGACTGGAGTGAGTGGCGAGAAAGCTCTCAAGTCCTTCAGCTCCCTCCCTGTCCCCCATCATCCCACTCACTCGGGGACTCCTGAGGGGGACAAAGGAGGCAGGAGCCGGGGGTGCAGTGGCAGTTGGGCACGCAGTGTTCTTCCCAGGGTGAGAGGACATTGGGAGGGAATTAGACGCGGGAACATCTGAGAGAGGCAGGCTGAGGAGCCGGGGAAACACAAGGGAAAGTCTGGTGTGCTTGAAGGTGACCCCACCACCGAGGCTCCGCCCTGTGCGTACAAAAGACTGCCAGCATCCACTAAATCTTTCTGGAGTGCCCGCGTGCCTGGCACTGTGTCAACCCTCGGGGATCAGGAGTTTGCAATAGAGAAATGGTCCCTGTCTTTGTGGCGCTGACTTCAGGCGTAGCCCAATCCAAATATTCGATTGCTTTTTGAGCAAAAGCATTCACAGTTACTTAGGTTCCTCAGCTAATGAAATGGTGCATTTAATCAAAAGGCGAAAAAATAATTTTTATTTTTTTTTTAGACAGAGCGAGAGAGAGAAACATCGATGTGAGAGAGACACGTCAATTGGTTGCCTCCAGCACGTGCCCCGACCACCGCTGGTGGTCAAACCTGCAACCCAGGAATGTGCCCTTGACCGGGACTCAGACCCGAGATCCTTTGGTGCGTGGGCCGACACCAACCACTTAGCCACACCGGCGTTTATATCTGTTTTTTGCAAAGGTGCCCAGCAGGCGCGGAGACATGGCCATAGGTGCCCTGCTAGGAGCTCTGAGTGAATTTTTTCCTTGGCTGTCACTGGGCCTCTTTGGCCTCTACCTCCCTCCGGACACCAGGGTGCGCTGTAGCGCTTCCCAGGCCCGGCTGGACGGCGCGCTATCCCCACGTGGCTTCTCGCTACCCAGCACTTCCGGTGGATACCGGAAGCGGGGGCCTGAAGTCGCCGAGCCGGGGGGTGCGCTGTAGCGCTTCCCAGGCCCGGCTGGACGGCGCGCTATCCCCACGTGGCTTCTCGCTACCCAGCACTTCCGGTGGATACCGGAAGCGGGGGCCTGAAGTCGCCGAGCCGGGTCCCGAAGCATGGCGGGGGCGG